>NC_134203.1:1200000-1525581 GCF_964188355.1 Buteo buteo
ATTTGAAGAAGACATCCACTGTACATTTAATTGAGAAAGATGCATGCAAGTATCCTTATTTACATTTTGCAGCATTAAAGGGACACACAACTTAAGAGTCAGGGAAGTTGTTTTTGCTTGCTGAAATGCAGCTTCCCACACAGAAGCATTAAAAGCAAGCAAGCTTTTAATAATCCCTCAGCAAGACAAAAGATTCTTGTCACTACAAATTTGACCATCATGTGCTGGAGGCAGTCCAAACTGCATGCTTCTCCCTCTACTAACTTCTTCATATTAAGTGATTTAACTACAGGAAGCACAATCTGCATTTTTTTTTCCAGTTGACTGTGTCCTTTTAACATATAAATTGTAATATCAACCTTATGCAGAACTAGATCTTTCAAATTATTGAAGCCAGCTGTTTTTTCAAAGTAGTATTTGTTCCAATGTTTTTATTTCACACGAGTCCAGATCCAAGCAGGGTCTAAGGGAGAGGCTGTAAAGGATGTGGACCTGCAAGCACCTAGCATTCAGATCAACCACTCAGATCAACCACTCATGGTTCTGTTTTTATATGCATTCATTCACAAAAGCAACCAACTAGTTTCAACATTCTATTAAATGGATGTTTCATAGACACCATTTTTTTCTCCACAGTAACATAATCCAGAGCAACACCTATGAAATCATTTCCATTAACATTTACAGAAAGCTTTACAGATACTTGACTAATTTCTTTGAACCCAACAGTTTACAAAACACATCCAAAACCCACAACACATTAGTAGGAATAGACCAAAATTCAAACATGGCATTTCATACGTAGTAATAATAAACCAGAAAACTCTTAACGCATCACCTCCATGCCAAGTCAGTCTGCACTAAAGACGTTAGAGTAAGTAACAGGTTTGAGCTGCTTTCCATTATGTTCCTGTATTTTTCTGAAATACTGAAATTTTCTCAAAAGCTTAAATGTGTACACCACAAGGACACTTCTTCATATTTTAAGAGTAAAATTTGGCATAAGTTTACAGTACCAAGGACATGTTTAGGGACAGCACTAATGGAGACCAAGTTCTTTTGGTGGCTACCTTCCAAACATTTTTTTTCCCCCCCCAGATGCACACAATTTAATTTCTTCAGTGAGAAAGGAAAGAAGTGACCAGTGTGAAGAGATTCCTCTTTCTTGGAAATGAACTCCAGCCTTCCTTTTCAGAAGAAAGAACTAGCTCCTCTGCATTAGGCCCTGCCCTCTCTAAGCTTTGTAACTTTAAAGACTAGTTCTTTCATTGGCTAGCACTACGCCTTTTCACAAAGTGCAGACAGTAGTGCTTTCCCAGAGGAAGGTACACATTGTTGAGCAAAAAATGCAAGCAGGTCCATAGCAAAACATGGCATTACAACAGTTCCAGAAGGTCACATCTGCTAATATGCCACACATACACATCGGTATATTCCTAGAAACAATCAGGTACACTTTCACACTTCACACAGTCTGCATTCCAACAAATTAGATTATGTTGTCTACTGTCTATATACTAGCATTTATGAAACTGTGCAGCATTAAAAGAATGGATCTGTAACTTTAATGGCTAGAAATTCAAAAACAGCCATGCAATTGTCCATGTTACAGAAACGATTCTCTTTTGGCTGTTGCACACTCCCCCCTCCAAATGCCCGTAACTTACAGCCCATTCAATTCTTCTGGAAAAACTGTTAGTTTCCAATGCAAAATCAATGAAACATATGAGAAATGGTAAACAGCTTCTGAAATGCTGCTTCTGTGTGTCTGGAAGATGAGTAATAGTGCAACATTACGTTGAGGCTGATAAGGTACTCCCCTTCTATCTTCCCAAAGTGGGAACTGCTCTTTACAGGCTAGTACCAAAATAGACACCCATTTTAAAGTTAAAATTAATACTTTAAATTAATAAAAATTAAATTAAATTTTGTTTCCATTACAACAGTTATCCAGCTATAGATCACAGTATAAGATTTTAAAAAACAAAGCAAACACTTTTTTTTTTTAAAGAATTTGAAAAGAATATATCTATACCTTAGCAAGGTGGGCCAGAGAAAGAGATGCAGGAGAGTCATCTGTCTGTTCACAAAAAATTAAACACATATTCAAGTTCTACAGTCAAAACATAGCAATAGTTAAGGTCTACTGTAGTCTGAAAGTCTGCACTATATCCTCTGAGTGTCGCTGACAGGGGCACTGCCAACCCCGTGCAATTTGTGTTTGCTCAAAACAAAGTCCAAACCTATGGCACCTTAAGAGTGCCTGTGTGGTTAATGAGAAGAAACGAAAATAACCAAACCCGCACGACATCAACTTACTGCTCCACAGTATCTCAGAGAGGGACCCTTGTCAAATGCTCACATCTGTCAATTTTCAGCTAAAAAGGATTTCAGTTTATTTGAGAAGGAAGCATCACTACAGGAAACTTATTTGCAGTGTAGCTTGTCAATTAATCCGTTAACATCTCATCACTTCTAAATGCACACAGTTATGCTTTTATGAAGACAGTAGCTGCCTGGCAAAATCAAGCACAGGCGTATCAGCCCTCAACCATGAACTCTGCCCCTCCTGTCGTCACTAAGTTTAAAAATGCCAAACTCACCATACCCCACAACACCCAAATAAAAACACCAAGCCAGAACATCAGCCATGAAAGTAAACCACCACTTTGTCTAGAAAAAAACAGGCTGCTCAAATTAGTGAAATAAAGGTGTTTACCATGACAGAGCGGCCTACAAAAACAGACAATACTGATGTCTTGTATTTTATTAGACCACAGGCCATACTATCCAGATTAGTTCCGGAGGTGTGAGAATTTAATATTATGCTTCTTACTAGCAGAGCAAACCCAATTTTTAATGATGATGAAAACATGGAGTCAGAGCACAGTCCTGTAATTTTTTTCTCCACTGCAACCACACTCCTCCCTCCCACCTACCTCCTGGAACACCCTGCAGGAGTGAAGCCCTCAGGCCACTAGTTTGCAATAGGCTGCAGCGTTTATGGAGAACTAATAGCGAAATGCTGCTTTTCCACAAGTAAACAGGGTAACGCTTAGCTTGTTCCTTTTCCAGAATATGGAATTATATTATGCCACAAGCAGCAGTTAAGCTTACACTAGCAAAACATGATCAGAAAGACACCTGAATCTCTGCTTATTAGGACTTTGGTTGTTCAAAAATGTAGAATAAAGTGTCACAGCGTAAACTGAAGAGCTCTCCTCAAGACGTCCCTAAATGGATCGGAGCAGAGATTAAAATCCTTCCTTGGAAAAAAGCCCTTGTCCTTTATTACCTAACGTAGTGGAAGAATTCAAGGGAGCAGTTTTAGCAGACTCTGGGGACAAAATATTTACATGCAGAAGATGTTTCCTCACTCCAGTTAATCATGTCTTCTCTAGATGTTTAGGAAAGCGCAGACAACATTACTCCAACACTAAGTAAAAAAATCATGAAAACGTGCCTTTGGAAAGGAGCACCCAGACCTGGAACAAGAGACCTTCTTTCCACTGCAAATCTTACCAGAAGATTCAACTTTCCTTCCCTTCACAACATTTGGTACCCACTTCTGTCAAAACGGAAGTCTGATCAAGTATTTTGAAGCTTCATGCTCCACATGCCACTCTTCTTCACATGTGGAAAAACAGGCCTATGTTCTCTCATGGCAGGCACAACCATTATCACTTTGCGGGTTTTCAGAAGCAAACAAGGAATTAGGAAAGCTCTCTATTGGAGTCTGGCATTAAACAGTCTAGGACTGACCAGTAACTGAAACATAACAGTTAATATTAGTTCTTGTATTTTTTTAGGAAGCAGTTATTATATGGCCTGCAGGCAACAGTCTGATTTCTTAAAGGAGATGAAAGCACTCCCTTCTATGAACAGTTACCAAAAGCAGCAAATAGAAAATTAATGTACTATTTAGTACGTTTGCCCAACGGCCATCTTCCAATGATCCTACATTCTTGTGTCTTTGGTTTTTTTCCTTTAAATTTCTACTGAAGTATTTCCTGCCAGTCCCTCCCATCGGTCAAGTAGAAACAACACCTCCACGACACTTGTATACAACCCTAAGGTAATACTGCAGAAGAACTGGGGAAAAAAAACCCAAACCGAAAAAAACCCCAAAGTAACCAAATAAAGAAAACCCTCAAAAACCCCACAATCAACAGTCAATGTATTAACTCCCATTTCAAACAGAAGACTAAACAGAAATTCACATAAAGCAAGTGGGAAAGGGGACAGAAAATAGGAGGAAAAGGCTAATCTCACTGCTGGAGTGCTGCATTTAAATTACAGTGGTTTCCTAAAACCCAATAGCTTGGTTAAACTGAAAATTCAGCCAGGAAGGATCACAGCTGTGCTTGGCGGTGCTAAAACAATGCGCGTGACTCTCTGCATTTCTGCAGCCTCTGAGGACTAATACCAACTAGAGATCCTTGCAGTTACTGAAATAGGAATACGAAAACAAATAGGATTCACTTTCTTGATTTGGCAGTAGTAACGGTAGGACAGCAGCACAGATTTGGAAGTGTAGAATGACAGCTAACATAAGAGCAAGACAATTAAGAAATATTCAAAGTATAAGGTTTTGTGCATCCTTTAAAAAAAAAAAAATCTGAACTGATTTTAACATTGCTGCTTTACTGTTCAACAATAATTGGCAAGCCTTCCCAGTGATTTATTCAGACCACACTAAGATCCAGGTTTGGCTTTGAAATACATGCAGAAAGACGTTTATTTAAAATAACAAAACAAAACAAAACCCCACACACTTTAGACCAAGACCTGAGTTAGCTTTAAGAATAAAGCTAACTGTGCCTCCAACACTAGAAGCACCTGAGGCTGCAGTGCTTTTACTCTGTGTGTGAGACAGAGAGAGAGAGAGAGGACTTGTAAAGAGAGATGCAAGGCTTCCACCCTCCCTATGGCTACCCACAACCCACATCAGGTACAGTCAGAGCAAACAAGAAGGGAACAGTTTTGCTTTGTCTTCCTTTTAATTAGTTCTAACTAACACTAAGTCTTCCCTCCCACTCCAGGATTTTTCCTTTCTTAAAAAAAAATATTTTTTTGAGACATCTATCTAAGCTTATGGTAAGATGCTACTTAGAAACGTAATACAAAGACACCAGGGAACACACGAGGCTGAAAGAATGGTAACCTTATTGATGAAGATGTGATTTGTGTTTATACACAAGCTAGTAAACAAAGAGAAAAAGAACTCTTTCCAAGAAATAAAACCCCATCTCAGTTAGATCAAATACTATAAAGGTAGTTTACATAAATGCCTTCCATTAACTGCTAGGGTCACTGGGCTCACAATGAGAGCCTTTCATGTCCAAAAAGGAAGTTGAACCAATCAGTGATAGAATTATGGATGTCAGGTTTAGGCTTACTGTTTTTACACCAACATACAAGAAGTTTTCCACTTTAAGTTCATTGTATACCATTCCACGAGAATCAGAGGCTGTATTCTTGACAGAACACAACCCCAGAGCTCATCAATTTCTAGATTAAGTTACCCAAACAGCTGATCAAGGGATCAGATCCAATGATCCAGGGTTAGTGCAAAGCCTCACACCATTCTAGTGAAGAAAAAGCAGTTATACTTGAAGATGAAAAATAAAAACCAACAAATAGGAATTTTTACATTATAAGGGCTATTTTGAAAAGCACAGTTACACCTAGCCTTCGACCCAAGTCGCAAATCCAGATCTAGACCATTACCAGTCAGGTATTTCCTTGTGTGACTTCTCTCTAGTTTAGCAGCCGAATGACAGTGTTTTCTAACCCGAAGAAAAATGCTGCCCCTTTTCCAAATGGAAATTCAGAGTGGGGGTATACTAAAGAAAGGCTTAACCTTTGGGAAATCAAAGCAGCATCCAACCCCGAAGCCACCCAGGTCCAAAAAAGTACTGCAGGCAGAAGTTCAGACAAATGACAGGGATTTTACCCACAAATACACCAGGCTCTAACCTTGTGCCAAAATCTCTACACTGGGTCTTAGATATTTTCATTTGCAGACAAACTATTAAACTAAACTGCTTCATCAGATAGAGTGGAAAGATCAAATGCAGAACTTCCGAATACCACTTTGCGGAGCAACCATATTTAAATTCATGGCAATCTCTTAAAGACATACATGTACTCAGAGGGGCCCAAATAATATCACTTCAATTATACACTTTTAGGAACAAATACCCAAGCATTTAAGGACATGAAACGGAAACATTTAGCTGCACATGACTGTCCTCAAAATGTATGGGATATGTTGTTTTGGCTATTTGTTTGAACCCCCAGGTCACAACTAAGAAACAGTACCAAGTTTAACCACGGTGGTTTCTCAGTGAGTTTTGATAACATTTTCAAAATCCATTGGGCAAAAAGAGTATTTTTAAAAAAAAAGCTAAGTGATATAATGTGGAAATAGCAGAAAATTCACTCCAAACAATTTGGATTGCAAGAAACAAAAAGCACAAAACAACCTACAAACAAAACAATGTACAAACATACGCTTTACTAGCTATACACAGATGTAGAACATGGCACCATGTTCAGTTGTGCAAACCTCGCACCTACATGATCTAAAAGCGATCATACATTACCTGTACAACACAAAGTCATCCAGGAAATAGTCTAGCATATTCAATGTGAAATGCAATGCATCACTAGGCACCAATACCAATATTTACATTAGACCTGTGCAAGTGATGGCATTACCCAGTTTTTCCTATGCTGAATCAAAGACATTGTCTTTACAACATACACCAGGTTTTACTGGAATATATAATTAGTTAATGTTTGGAAAATTAATACAAGGCTACATGGTTTAGAATTAAGAGCAGTGTGTAGAAAAAAGTGTGAGATTGTGTTTTTACATACTGCTTTTGATGTTCCACGCACTGGCTCAGTTTGACTCCTGGAAGAAGAAATAAAGGTGATTAGAATTTCAAGTAAAGCACTTGGACCCAGCATAAAGCAGTGACAACAGGTTATAAAACCTGAACATCAAAACATCATGTTCTGATAGTCTAGGGAATGGGGAAATTTATTCATATACCTAAACTGTTCTCTCTCGGCACATTCAGCGCAACTAAAAAACCCAACAAACAGACCCAAATCCCGTTTCTACTTTGTCACAAATTAAGATGTACAGTTATAGAACACAACAGTGCAAGAGGAAGCCCTCAGGTATTTTGTCTCTGCTGCGTCAGTATCAAAAAGATGAAGTCTGTATCACAGCTTGGTGTTCTTAAATAATCAACTCTCAAAATACAAAGGCAACTTTAACCAATCCGTATATATCTAGTATTACAAATGGGTACCAGATACAGTACTTTAATTTCCAAGAAAGAACACTGACGTTCTAGACACTTTGAAGTGCAAGTTTACTTCAGAGAAAACAGTCAGTCATCTGACAAAGAGATAACAAAAATGGCAGCAGCATAGGCTTTAGAACAGAGTTTCTTTGTGAAAGCCCAAGCACTGTATTCAGATAGCTCCTACATTTAGCATATGCAAGATTGACTAAAAATAGTAGTAGAAATGTCACCTGAAAGCAGTTTCTGGGGTTTGGTGTGATTTAGGAGCCCTGTGACGAAAAAGAAAAGGTCTTACTTGCCAGAATTTGCTTTAAGATAATCTTGAAAAGGCTACAATCTTTTTGGCAATAGTCATTACATTTGAAAACTTGCTGAGATTCCACACACTTATTGATCTGTATCTGCATGCCACTCATCAGGAATCAGACGTGCAGCCCTTGATCTAGTTAACAAACAATTCATACGTCATCCAAAGCGTCGCATGAGCAGAGACAATTCAATGGCTGCTGTGGAATTTACGTACAACTAGAAAGGCTCATGCTTCCTGCCACTGCTAGAATACCACCAGGCTCGCAAGTACAGCCACGTACCTCCTGAAGATGGGGAAGTACAGGGAAATACTTTAGATTACCACGCAATGCTTTCTTCATCCATTTACCTTGAAGAACATACAACAAGGTGAGTAACGCATTTTTGAAGGCCTCTCCACCGTTATAGCATACATTCCTCGTTCCCAAACATTAACCACTCTACCAGTTGTTTCTGCAATGTTTCCAGCTGAAGGAATAGAAAGCTCATCTGCCTGGTTCATTTTCAACACTACAACAGCAGCGCCATTCTTTCCGTATCCCCACATACAGGTCTTTGCTTGATCTTTGATGCTAGCAGCATCTCTCCTCTCATTTCAGGGCAGGATTATGATACCAGGAGAGAGCGCCAGCCAACCAGAAACGGAGGATGCGTTGACAAGGCGGCACTAAGCACACATATTTAAGTTAAACATGGCCAAAACAAGGCCATGGTTACAAGCACAACACTGTGCCGTCCTGAATTCCTAGGTAGTGCCTGAAAGCACTGCAGCAACTGCTGAAGTAATATGCCCAAAGTTTACAGGCAGACTCACAGCAATTCAGGGTTTTTTGCTCGCAAATGCTTCACAGGTACCAGGATGCTGCTGTGCTGTTTTTTCGAGACACACAGTAACTCACCAGTCTACTTTATTGCCTGAGAACCAACATGAGAAAGACATGGCAAAACCACAAGCTAATAATACCTACTAATTGTGGGGGAGAGGCGTCTCTTTAAGAAGGCTGGAAGACATGAATGTTCAAACAATGCTAATGTAGCTGAATACCTACATGACAGCAATAATCCTGTAGTCAGCATTGCATTTGCATAGCTGTAAGTTTAACCAACACATCCGATTCTCTGTCCTCCAGAAATCTGAGGAATATAGATTGAAAACCTGGAGCACTGATAGCAACTTAGGGTAAAAACAGACTTAGAGAACTAGTAACGCCTGGTAACGTGCTGAACTGCTTACTGAGTTTCAAGTTTGGAAGGGGTTAACTATTCCTTTGTTGTACTCGCTCAAAAGGTGATACACTTTAGGAGAGTGTTCTTTTTCTCTGGCCTGAAATGGACATTGTCTTTAGGAAACTAACAGGAATCACTTATGAATGGAACTTCTGGTTTGCATGGTTTGCCAGCTGGCAACCCTTGGTCTTTCCTCTGTGTCTAGTATGCAAAACACCCAGATTTACCAGGGGGTAAGAATACCTGCCATATCCCACCCTGCACCCCCCAAATGCAAGAAATAGTCAAACGCTGACAATCAGACTCTTCTGAGGTGGGAAGAAATTAGAAGTTTACACAACAATGCCTATCTGTCTTTACTATAAAAGCAATCAAATCAAACACATAAAATAAGGAATCTCTCCACGTAGAGGAAATGGGATCTACAACTTGGCTCTCAGAAGAATCAACCCCAAGAACAAACCCAATGGAATCATCTTAAAAGCTACCATTGTTGCAGTTTCAACCCCATCTCCCAGCAGGCCAAAACACGTACGTCTGCTTTGGGACAGATATATTAAAATCTAGCCCATGACAACAAAAATTAACAGCAGCTTTAACAAGAAAGACACAATCTGAATGCCTCTTGTAAACTAATATCAATTTAAAAAGTTAATGCACTGAAACCCCTAACCAAGAATACAATGCTTTACGGATACTTACGTAACACGGGGTTTGCTGGTGACTTTAACTCCTCCAGCAGGGATTCTTCTAACAATTACCGATGAGTTCCTAGGAATCAGGGCATTACCATCTGTGTATTCTGAAAACAACATCAATACAGAAAAAGAATCTGCCACTTTACGAGAACCTATATCAATACATAATTACACAACATTTCAGAGAATCCCTTTACGGATGGAAAAGCAAAGTTTGATATGGAACGTTGCACTTTTATCGTCCCAACACACTGAAAGTACATTTCAAGAAACCTTCAGGTTTGATAATCAAACACAAGCAGCACAATCTTTTTCATGGTTTTACAATGGTTGGAATGCCAACAGCAAAATGGTCTCAAAGGTCACTGAAGCGGAGTCTGCTAATGCGTGAGGTTCTTTCCTGATCTAGCTTAAGTTGCTTTTGCTTCTGTTAGGCTACAAAACCAACAGAGCTTTGGAGAAAAACCAACCACAGCAAAGTCTCACCTGCATAAACCAGATTCTGAAGTCTGACTAGCTTGCCCTGCAACAAAAGAGGCCCTCAGCTAAAGCATGACAACTCTGCGCCATTGCTTTCCTAGCTGTTAGCTATATCAATTCCCCTGTGCTGCTAGCGGTCAAGACTGACAGAACACAGAAGAGCGCCTGCCATCTCTGTCTATTCCTTGGAGCATAATCCATCAACAACACGGCTTCTCAGCTGCTCGGCGCTTTACGTGTAAATGGAAACAAAACTGGCAATGCTAGTATTTGGATCAGAGAAATCTGGGGGGGGGTTGAGCTTGCTTTCACAAGTAGGGCACAATTGGCTCCAACTAAAGTGCTATCTCCCCTCTGAAGCTTATCATCTAGTTTGAATTAACCCAAGGGATGTGAATTGGATGTCAATAGTTGTGGATGCCCCGTCCCTGGGCTTTTGAGCAACCTGGTCTAGTGGAAGGTGTCCCTGCCCATGGCAGGGGGGTTGGAACTGGATGATCTTTCAGGTCCCTTCCAACCCAAACCATTCCATGATTCCAGGATTCTATGAATTCTTGCGATTCATTTTGCAGAGCTGAGACACTCAAACAAAATTCCTTACGACGACAGCCATGAAAAGCCTTTTGAAAAGAGAGTGGGCCTGAAGCTACCCATGCTTTGCCTGGGCTTACACCATGTTAGTCTTTGAAGAGGAGGAAAGCCTTCTGACCTTCTACATAACGCCCAAACAATCAAAAAACCAAACTACCTGAGACACTTGGACTGAGTAAGCTTAAAATGCAAAGATCTCTCCATGAGAATGGTTTTTATATTGTCCTTACACAAGCTGGATATGACTAAATATTTTAAATCACTATCAGCAGCCATTCCCTGTAATCTGCCTACAGTTTTAAATATTAAAAGCTCTTACCTTTGCAGACCGAATCAGAACAATGGTCTGAAAACCAAAGATGCTGTATATCTAGTCAAGCTCTGTCAGGGTGGTTTTGCTCAGTGATCACACACAAAACAGGAATATTTCACAATTTATGCTTCATTTTTCAGTATATTATTCCTACAGGCAGGAACCTCTCTTACCCCAAAACTCACCTACCAGAAGACATTATTTCCACAATGAAATGAACATTCTACTTCTATTTCCAAATGACAGAATGCTTCTTCAGAAAACTGAGAAATCATTTAGCTGAAACTAATTCCTGATCTTCCCCCCTAGGGAACCGAACAGCAAGCTTCCTCTGGACTTCCGAGGAGGTTCAAATTGTAGGAGAAAGGACTACTAATGACGAAAACAGAAGCTTTTACAGAAGTCATATATCCTGAAAGCAACCCCTAGAGCTCTTCTCAAAGAAGAAACTCTAACCCTTCCACAGCCACCTGTCAAGAAAGGCCTGCACTGGGACTTTTTGATGGAGAAGGAGCTGAAGCAGTACTGGGGCCCAGGCAGGCAACTGGGACATCATGGCAGCTGCAGATCTAGAAGCCCAAACCAGCTGTTTCGACCTGCTGAATGGAGTCATACAGAGCGTTCTTTCTGGTCCCGATCACAAACCGCTGGACTGACATTTCAGAGATAGAGGACAAGCAACAGCGGCTCCACAAAAAGGCAGGAGTTTGCTACACCTGTGCTGAACTGAGGATTGTTCTAGTTCTGCAGCAGCTTTACAAGTGGCAGCACCTCGCCTAGGAAGAGACTGTATATATGAGGACAGCAACCAATGCATTTATTCACAAATGATGCAAGCCTGCAGAGGTCACTTCGAACATGCCCAACAGCTGTGTGATGCAAAAAGAGGAAGAAGTCCTCTTCTAGTACTTGGTGACAATTCACTGACCATTAGAAGAGAAGCATTGACACCTGCCTTCTGAATAGACTTATCCTTGAATGTGTGTGTGTATATATATACATCTGGTGATATATGCTTGTTTTCAATTCGCTTGTTAAGTGCACCATGAAGAGAGGTCCAGCCATCTAGTAACAGACTGATATAAAACTGAATTCACCTTAAAAGTCCATCAGCGCACATTTAAATGGATCAGCTGAAGAGTGACAATAGTGCGGTGAAGGAAAGGCTTTCTCTGTATAGGACACTTATCCCGGCACCTATTTGTATTTGGTACTGAAGTATCCCACCAGCTTGGTCACCGTCTCAGAGAATTTGTGGAAGAGTGTTTACATACAGCAGAGTCCATTGCTGAGTTAGTTCTGTGAAGGGGCCTGATACCAATTGGCTTTAAGACATTTATTTTTCCTTCGCCGCAATTAACTGAACTAATTTTGGTGATGAAATTTTATGAGAGGTGAAGCCAAACAATGTCGACTAAAAAGTCAACTTTTTTCTTTTTTTAAATAGGGAAGGACTAAATCTGGCACGCTATTCCCGAAGTCCCTCTCAATTTGAATTTAACAGATGCCAGCTTAGTCTAACAGCTCTCAGAATGAACTGGTGTCTCCCAGCAGGAATCTGTTGCCCATGGGCAGCAGCATCCCCTAGCAGAGACTCGGCAACTACCAGGACCTGCAAAGCAGCGTCACACTGCCTCACCTCGTGACTCCACATCTGCAAAGTGAGCAGTGACGTCATGCCCAACAAGGCTACTTTTCACACTTGTCCAAGCAGTGCTCCAACAGAAATGTTCAGCAAAGCTGGAGGTAACAACATTGTTGATTCCTATTCCCTGATAGCACAACACTTGTTTTTTGTTTTACTGGCAGGGATGGCCAGTAAGGGGCTACTGGGCTTTTGTCAATCTGACCTGTGATTAAAAATAAGGATCCCGTTAACTCAGAAAGCTTGCAAAAGCAAAGGAAGATTTGGATGTTATCTCCAAGTCAAGAGCAGAAGAGACATAACAGTCTAAAAGACAAGAAACTTGGTATGCTTGAAAGACCCAAGGCAAAGAAGTATTTCATGGAGGCAGACAAGTTAAACAAGAGCTACTTTGACTGCTGCCTCATACGGACTCGGAAATCTTAAATCAGCTATTGCATTAGTATCCACGACCTTCCTCCTGCAAAAAAGTACAAGCAGCTCAGGTTATGCTCCGCTTCACGCTGAATGCACAATTTAAAAATCCCATTTTTAAATTCACCTATACTTCTGAAAATCTGCTAGCTTTACTAATTTCTGTCATATGTATGCTATCAACAGGTTACTGAAAAAAGCTCCTACTTTATTTTACGGCCTGCTTTAACCCACCGTTTGGAGTCTGACAGCAGTGCAAAAGCACCTCTCTGAGCACTATGCAGAGAAGTATTTTCACCCAGATAAAGTACAGAAGCTCTTCAGAACAGAAGTCATCAGAAGGCAAGCCGATATGTGAAATGACAAAGAAAAGCCTTGACTAGCCTTAGATGCCTTGCCAACCAGCTGATATGCTGCTGGGGAAAGGATTTGCAGAGTAAGAGCTGACAAGGACTACTAACATGCCAGACTCTCTCTACCACAAAAGAGGGTAACTCCCGAGAACACGTTTTCCCCCTAGCGCTTAAAATTATGCTTTCTCACGAGGTGAGTTTTTAGCTCTCTTCTCATCAACGCCCCTTGCACACTTTGCGACAAACAAATCATCTGTGTAGCTGCACTGAAAGCACTGCCTTGAAACATCCTGATGAACAGACTGGACTATTACTGGATTTCCAGCTTCCACCCAAGCTGTCGCGGGGTCGTTTGCGACACCGCCAGCCGGGCAGTCCCCGAGGCCCCGTGCCTGTTGCCCCCACGCACCTTCGTTGGTCTGGGCGTTGGTGATCAGCAGGTCGCAGCTGGCCGCCGTCAGCTTCTCACGGGCCATGATCTGGAGCTTGAGGTCAGGCAGAGAGATGTAGAGGCCATCGAAGGTGACCATATCATAGTTCAGCTTGGAGAAGAACTTGTAGTGGACACACGACATGGTCGGGGCCAGGCGATGCCTGCTCCACGACAGCGTCTACCGTGGCAGATGGAGGCGATGCTCGCCCGGCTCCTCCTCGCAGCCCAGGCGGGCAGGCGGACGATGGGGAGAGGCCCTGTGAGAGACCGAAAGAGTTAATGTCTCAAACATGGCGGTGGGGCAGGTTCTACGTAATGACGAACTCTGCTTAACAACGAACCCTGCACAGCAAGGAACCACAGGTGAAAAGAAGCCAATCGGCACAGATCAGCACAGACATCAGCAACAGGATGGGGAGGCCATGCCTGGGGGTGTGCAGCTCTGTGTTCTGATATGCTGATCTGATATGCTGAGCAGGGCAGCTCACCATGCATGGCCAAAGATCAAACAATGGTCAGGTCTGCAGGGAAGGAGGAGTTACTCCCCAAATGACCTCCAAGCCCAGCGATCCATTTCCCGAAGGTTCTGAAAGCACAAACCGCGCATGACACTTAACTAGCCTAATGAGTTTGAGTGCTCTCTCAGTCATCGCAGCTGCTGCTGCCACAGCCCCAGCACAGGACATCAGGCCTTGAATTACGAGGTCTAGTTCTGCTGAGTCACATTCTACAGCTTGCAGACGTTTCTGGGCCAACTGGCTATTCCTTTCTGCCCATGTACATATAATACCAAAGGCTTGTTGTAGTCTGGCAGGGCTCATGAGGGAGCTTCCATGACTGCTTGCTTTAGCTCTTTCAATGCCTTCTGGGTTTCCAGAGTCAGGAAACCCTTTTGATTTCAGTGCTGTCCTCTATATCCAAGGGATAGTTATTTTTGCTATCTCCGTCTGTTTGTTCTTCCTGTTACTAGTGATTTGGAAGCCTAGGTTTTAATAGGGTAGCCTTGCTTATAAGCCTGTGGTGGAATATGGATTATACCTATTCATTCCATAATTTGGCCATAGCCACAGCCCACAGTACGGCAGCGGAGGCAAACGAGCCCGACTGTTGGGTATGCACTAAAAGCCCATCCTCTACCAGAAATCAGCTCTCCTGGGTATCTGTCCCACTGAATTCTCAGTGGTACGAGGACAGGCATCTACGTTATGAATTTTCACCAAAGAAAGTGAGCATACGGCCCTTCCGCCAGGAAGGGTTTGTCGCTAGCCTCAAAGGAGGTCCCTGGGTATGCCTGGAGAGCAAACCTATTGACAAGCTTACTGACTCTGCAGCAGCTGGGAACTGGAAATGCCAACAGAGCCTTGAAATGGATACAATGGACGGAGATGGACAATTCACATCTTCGGACCATACAGATGAAAAGGGGAGTCTTATGCCTGCAACATTCCACAGATCAGTTTCTGGGTCTAAAGGCAATTGGTCTTCCTCCACAGATTCTTCCAAGACCTT
This sequence comes from Buteo buteo, assembly GCF_964188355.1. NCBI lineage: Eukaryota > Metazoa > Chordata > Aves > Accipitriformes > Accipitridae > Buteo > Buteo buteo. The sequence goes on from NC_134203.1 coordinate 1,215,298, forward strand.
ACTATATACCACATCCACTGAACATGGAAGGGAGTTTCTCCAGAAGCCTGTACATCAAACCTATTCTAATAAGCCACCACACTGTAGAGTTTTTTCCTGGATGGAGTTTCTCAGGCCCTGCAGACTCTTGAGACAATGTGGATATTTGCAGATAGATTAACCTGGTATTCTGCAGGAAGCTGTAATCAAACCAAGGATAATGATACAATTTTGGTTGCCACCACAGGCCTGTAGGATCCTGATTGCTCTGAGTCATCTACTCTGGGTCCAAACCTTACCGGTTTACCTGAACATCCAAATCCAGCACATGCAAACCCTTCTACAGGAAATCACTTACAGGATTCAGACTTATTTGGAGATTATACTACCCATTGACACAACTACCAGGGCGATACTAGAGAGGTGGAGAAAGGGCAGTTGAGGATTGACCCTCAACCTGAGCTGAAAAGTGTATTCCAAGTGCATTAATACCATCCACACAGGTTAGAACCTGTCTCTCTTCTGCCTCTGTAGCTCCTAGCTACTGCTCTCTATGGGAAGAAGTGTTACAGCCCACTGATAGAATGTGGCACAAAGTTCCACCTGCCTGCAACAGCTTTTATCCCAGGGTTAGGCGTTGCAGAACTAGAAAGAGCTGCTGCAAATGTGTCAAGACACTTAGAAAAAGCCATTAATGAAAGCGCAGAGAGTATTACAGCCCTACAAAAAGAAATCAAATTATTATCACAAATGTAAAGGGAACTAGGCCTTAAGCCTCACTGCTTCTAAGACTATTCATATCAGACATATAACTAATGATTAGAGCTTGGTTTAGATGTGATTAATAGAATGCAGGTGCTTATAAAACAATATGCATAAGCTGCTCACTTGTCCCTCGTGTAGCCCTCACCATAGCTGGCTTAAAACCCAGTCAAGCTGAATCAACAGAAAAAGAATCATACATCTTAGATCTCAGACATAAGAATAGATAAGTGATTAACTTTAGAGTAAGACGAATTAAGAGAACAACCTGAGTGATTCTCAGAAATTCAGAGGTGATCTTTGGTGTGTAAGAAGATAAGTGACTGTGGTGACTGGAGACCTTCTGCCTATGACCACTAACTTCAGAAGAACCGAGACGGGACAATAAGAATCGGTTGAGACAGGAAAACGTATTGGACTTCTGAAACCACTGGAGAATAGAGAAGTGAGAGTTTGTGCAAGAACACCAAGAACTTCTTCTGACAAAACATCAATTGCATATTGTTTTGTAAAATCGTATATATAGAAGGCGGTTTTGAGTTATCTTTCACCATTCACTGCGGTGGTGGCCCAACTCTGAGTTGTTAATAAAGCAAACCTAGAGAAACCCACGTTTGAAAATCCTTTAGCACAAATGGTAATACAGAATCAATCACCCCTAGACCACCTTGGAGAAGTACAGGACAGACTATGTGCATTATTGTGACGGATGCACTTGAACCCTCCTTAACCAAACCAGCAGCAATTTGGTACAGGCTCCAAAGGAGGTAAAGCCTGAGCCGCAGCCGGGCCAAGAACTCCTCTAGGAAACCCACAAAGGAGCAGAGCGGCACAGCGAGAGTTGTGGGTACAAGGACTCTTATGCATACCTCTCCCATTGTATGCAATTTGACTATGAGCCAACCACTTTACCCCATAACTATGACAGCCTAAGCGAGCCTTCTCTGAGCTCTCCCTGCTAGGCAGCATGGCTGCACGGCAGTAATCTCCAGCAATGAGATCTTTTAACAGCAACAGGTCGTTGGATGAGCCCAATTTGAGTTCTCCCTGGGCGGCAACTGGCCTGCTCCACCAGGCAACTCTCCCCTTGAGCAGGGACGACTCTCAATGTTAAGAGGTATTAGTCGTTGACCTTAAATAAGTAAGTTTCAAGTAGAACAACTCACTTCTGAATTATAATGTTCTGGGATTTAGTACGCTGTTTACTTAGCATGAGTAACTGGATTTGCTGAAGCCTTAGGCCACAAGCTGTAAACTTGCACTGAGATGTACTGAACGGGTACCTACTTAGTAAAAACAGGAGCCTCCCGAGCCAGCCTAAATCAGATGATAAGGAGCCTTCAAGGCTACAACCCTCAACAGCCCCTGCAGCTCGGCAAGACAAGGGCCTGCCCGGAGAAAGTGAAGGAATCCAGTAAGGTGTCAGAAGATCTCCGACCACAACCACGACTGGACCAAAGGGCGTGTGAAAGGTGCATGAAGATCACATGAAGAGGGGGGTGAATAGTCTGTAAGGGTATAATTGCCCAGGGATTTCTTTGTTTGGATTTCTGTCTGGGGGCACCGAGCTCGAGCTGATCCTGCTGCTGTACCACTCTATTAAATTATGTACTTTTATAAGACTCCATGCCTGAGGGCCTGTTTCAGGAAACCAAGGGCTCAAACTGCAGAGCGAACTAACACCAGGTGCCCGAATGGATCGCTAAGTGATGAACAGCATGCTAAACTTGGAAATCTTAACTAAGTGATACAAGGACTGACTGTGCACACACAGTCTTTTAGCCATAAACTGATGACCAAGTCTGGGACTAAGTCTGGATCCAGCTGCGCCTCGACTCCCCACTGAGATGGAGTCTTGAAAGCAAGGGGGTCCACTCTGAACCTTGTGACTCCACAGGAGGGTCTCCCTTTGTGATACCTTTCCACACCTCCCATCTCTGTGTAAATCATTCCAAATCGATTCTAACACGATCTTCCTTTGTATGTTTCGCCCATGTAGTAAGTAACAGAGTGAACCTTGCCATCGAACTCTGTTAAGTCGCACTTTTACAAATTTTTTAAGTGATCTAAAACACTCATCTTGTGCTTTGCCTGGGAGAACCAGGGTAAAAGCAGTAGCCTCAAGCCTAACCTGGGACTTGGGCCCTGCATTGCTGCCGTCCCAGTACTTAAGAAAGGCAATTCACAATTGCACTTGTGACCGGTACCCCCATGCTCCTGACACCTGGTAGGACAGTTAGCAAAACGAATTGCATTTTATGAGGCAAACAGCCATGCTCTGTGACCAAGCTGGTCGCTTATCAGTCCCCTTTCCCCTCTGCATCAGGCCCTGGAGGTCCCGCACACCAGGCAGACTTCTTCCCCCGCTCCCTATCAGCCTCAAGGTTCCTGGGTGCCAGGCTGACTTTTTCGCTCCTTATGGGCCTCTAAGGTCCCAGGAACCTGGCCAGCCAGGTTGTGATGACCCTGGCACACAACTGGGAAGCGCAGCAGCACGCAGAGCACCTTCTGTAAAATCAGACAGAACTTTTTCCCTCTTCTCATCCGAGGGCTAATTGGTGGAGGAAATGAACATGACACCTTCCCCTCCCGTGGGGCAGAGGCTTTCTGCCTTGATACACATCAAACTGGATGGGAATGGTGGGAACCTCACGGAGCCACGTGGGTCTTCCACCTGCCCTAGACACCCCAAACTAACAGCACTTAAATAACAACACTTTCATAATGGGCAGGTACCCACTGGATGCCCAGTGGAACGAGCTAATTTTCCTGCTCTCTCTAACCCACAAACCCTTTAAAACCCCCACTGTCAGCCTGTCATTTCTGTCACGCTGGCACCAGGAAAGGGCCTATGGAAACCCATTTCTAAATGGGGAATCGAATCCCTTGATCCATCACTGAGTCCCAGACACCCAACCAACCAGGCTGTGATGACCCCATCGCAGAGAATTAACAGAAGGACAAACAGGAGGAGGAGGAGAAAAAGAAAGAAGACAAACAGGACGAACTGGTGGACGGCAGAAGGAGGAGGAGGAAGGGAATGAAGAGGACGAGGAACATAGAAAGAGAATGAGAACAAGGAGGAAGAAGAGAGAGAAAAGAGGGACGAGGAAGAAGAGGAGGAGGAGCAAGAGGAGGAGAAAGAAGAGGTGGAGGTGGAACACAAGGAACAGGTGGCACAGGACTAGAAACAGGAGGAAAAACAGGGAGAGAAGAAGGATGAGCAGGAGGAGGAACAGAACACAGGAACAAGATACAGAACAGGAGGAGGAGAACAAACATGAGAAAGAAGAGAAAAGAAGAGGAGGAAGAGGAGGTAGAGGGGCAAGAAGAGGAGAAAGAGGAAGAAAATGGAGAAGGAGAATGAAGAGGAATGGGAACAGGAGGAGGAGGAAGACACAGAGAAGGAAGAGGACATGCGGGATGAAGAGGAACAGAACAAAGAGGAGGCAGTGGAGGAGGTGGGGGAGAAAGAGGAGAAGAAGGAGGATGAGAAACAAGAAGAGGATGAGCAAGAAGTTGAACAAGAGAAGGATGACTAACAGGAGAAGAGGATTAGGGTGAAGTTGTGGAGGAGGAGTGGGAGGAAGGGGGAGGAAGACGACAACTAGAGCAACATCAAACAGGAGGACAGACAGAAGGAGGAGAAGAAGGGTAAAAGAATGACAATGAAGAAGAGTAGGAACAGGCGGTGGAGGAAGACAACCAGGCGGAGTAAGACGGGGAGAAGAGGAGGAAGCAGCGCGAGCCAAATGTTCCGAGGCACACGTACAGCAATGGACAATGAGAAATTACAAATAAATATACTTGGAAACAAGTCCCCATGGTCGCCTTTTTTTCCTTTTTCCCTTCCAGGTGACACTGGTCAAGCCCCAGGCACCTGCAGCCAGTCGCTGTACACAGCTCCCCTAATGCTGGATATCTGATACACGTTTAATAAAACAACGCACCCCCAGAGATTTTGTCTGTTCACCTTGAGCTGCGGAGAAGGTGTCTATGTGGGTGAGGACAATCTGCTTTCTCCCTTTAATTTTTACGCCTCAGGAGAAACACTGCAAGATTCAGACTAGAGGACAGCAGGGAATTCAAAGGGTAAGCGACCAAGAAGGCTCCAACCACACATTTTCACCTGATTGCCTTAAAAAAACCCTGAGTTTGGATCCTGATTGCCCACTTTAGCCTGGAATAGTCCCATTCCTCATCTGAAAGCTACTGCATGCTGGCTGAGGACAGACACAATCCACACAGAGAGCAATGAGAGCTCATCCCTGCACTTCCCTCAGTCACATTTCCTTGGAAAACTTCTTTGCCGGGTTGTTTGAAAACCTGTAACTGCAAGAATCAGGAAGAAAACTTCCCTGACGGGTTGACTGGAACTTCCCAGCTGTGGTAAAACCACCCTCCCTCCGTACTTCCATTTCACAAGAGCCAGCAGCACAGCTTGCGTGGGGGGAAGGCACCAGGAAGACCTTGGGGCCGAGAGACGAGCACAAGCATCTGCCAAGGGAGCTGCGTCCAACCAGGAGCACTCCCCATTGCTTCTCTGACAACAAAGCCCTGGTGAGTGCTCCCACCAGGAGGCAGAAACAACTTCCACTTCTGCAAACCTCTGTTGATGAAAGACTGCCAACAGAGATGGGGCTGTCCAGGAGCACGAGAACCACATGAAGGCCAGAAGACAACAAAGGCACCTGGTCTGACCGCCCCCCTCCAAAGCGTGGCAGCCTCCTGTCAGAGAGGAGGTAACTCTACCTTCCCCTGCCCTGCTGGCATGAAACATCGGTCTCCAGATGTGAGGGCTCGGGCTGCCGACACTTGGGGTACCAGCAGGAACGCTTTGGCCTATGTGCCAAGTGTTCCCAGAGCTTTCTGCTGGCCTTTGCACAGCTCACAGCCCAGGAAAGGTGCGTCTGGGGCCACCACCTGCTTGTCAGTTTGCCATCCCGACCAAGCCAAGCTGTGATACAAGAGCTTCGGTCCTCCCTGTCTCCCAAGGAAAGCTAGAAATGGCTTGATCACCATCGAGCTCCTGTGGGATATAAAGAAAACTTGTCAGGCAGCAGTCGCATCCTGTTGTGTAGGCTTTGAACTAGCCTGGTGAAAAAGCTGACCAGCAGATTATGCTACGTAAGAAAAAGCTCCTATGTGAAGATGGCTTTGAAGACACGTGCAAGAGAACCTGACCCACAGAGACCTTGCCTATGCAGGTGGGTCTATGGTTAGAAGAGACCAGACAGAAACGAGCTGAAAGTGGCAAAGTTGCAACAAAGTAGTGCAAACACAGCTAATAAATAGGCATTAAGCGTGCTTGCACGCGGGAGTTGTGTGGACAAACACTCAAAAGTGAATGGTAACAGGTGATCTCACGGCCAAAGCCAAGAGGTTTTTTTAGACTGTAAAAATGAATATGTGAGTAGCCTTACGATTGCATATAAAGAGTCAAGAATTCTTATGGGGGGTCCTTCTCAGGCTCCCAGCCGAGAGGCACCTTTATGGCTGACAATTAAAAGGGGGGTTATCTAGTGTGGACATCTGCTACCTTCTTTCCTGTACCCACGCGTGAACTCAAAGGGAAGAAAAGTGCAAGCAAATCCATTTTGGTAAAAGTTCAGGTCAACATTTAAACAACCAAAACTCTGAACAGTTATGCTGACCCTTCCTTACATCTTTATTGTACCTTCCTTTGACCTCTAACTAAGCACATTCCCTTCTACCCACAGTCTTTCCTCCCAGACGCACAGCTCTCCTACATAAGAAACGTAAGCTACAAAAGAAAAAAAACTGCTTTGGTGAACACCAAAACACCCATCATTTTCTCAAACTCTCCACTGCCCCATCTGACAGTCAAGGGACAGGATCTCCTAAAGGCTCTTGCATAGGCACTGCCCTGAAACCCCCCCACTGCTTCTCTACCAGTGCACAAAGAGATTAGCAGGGGTTTCATTTTTGAGTCGATGTAGACGGTCTCTGAAATTAGACAAGTAAACTTTAATGAGGATAAGCCCTTTGCCTTTGCATCTGGCAACCAACAGGGATGCAGACCCGGCAGCACAGATCAGTGCCAGGCACAAACCACCACCCTACACACAGGGAAAGCATGACAAGTCAGATGCAATATCCACTAATGCCAAAAAATGGCTCTTGACATCAGTTCGCTGTATGATCACGTTAGTTCTTTTAGTCAGACACAGAAATCAGGAGTGATTTCTTTGTCTTTTGCTGAAGTAGGCTTTCAAGTAGATATTGCCAAAGAATGCAAAACCAACCGAAAAAAAAAGGTTAAAGCAGGTACTTGCATCCTCACTAGCTGCATATCATTGAAGTGTTTCTCACATTCTCTTCTCTACTCTAAAGGGTCCCCACTTCAGATGCACTTGAGTTACATTACCGTTAAACACACACCACTAGCAGACATTTCTCTAGACTGAAGGCTGACGGCAATGTACAAGGACAGCTGTCCTGGGTTTGGCTGGGATAGAGTTCATTTTCTTTCTAGTAGCCGGTATAGGGTTATGTTTGGGTTCAGCTGGTAACACACTGATTTTTTCAGTTGTTGCTAAGTAGTATTTATACTAAGGCAAGGTTTTTTCAGCTTCTCATGCCCAGCCAGCAAGAAGGCTGGAGGGGCACAAGAAGTTGGGAGGGGACACAGCCAGGACAGCTGAGCCAAACTGGCCAAAGGGGTATTCCATACTGTGTGACGTCATGTGCAGTATATAAACTGCGGGGAGTTGGGCAGGGGGGGCGAGCTGCTGCTTGGGATCTAACTGGGCATCGGTCAGCGAGTGGTGAGCAATTGCACTCTGCATCACTTGTTTTGTAGATTCCAAGCCTTTCATTATTATTAATGTCATTTTATTATTGTTACTATTACCATCAATTAGTTTCTTCTTTTCTGTTCTATTAAACTGTTCTTAGATCTCAACTCACGAGTTTTACTTTTTTTCCCCCAATTCTCTCCCCCATCCTCCTGGGTGGGGGGGAAGTGAGCAAGCGGCTGCGTGGTGTTTAGTTACTGCCTGGGGTTAAACAACGACAACAGTCCCTTCTGGACATCTCACTCCTGGGTAGAAATCCTAGAGACTTCCTTTAAGGAAGGAAATCCAGAGAGCTACAATAAGCTTTTTAAACCAAGCACCGCAAATCACAAGCTGTCGTGGTTTAACCCCAGCTGAGATTGACATAAGAACAGTTTAATAGAACTGAAAAGAAGAAATAATTAATGATAACAATAATAAAATTGCAATAATGATAATAATAAAGATTGGAATATACAAGTGATGCACAATGCAATTGCTCACCACACACCAGCTGACACCCAGTTAGTCCCCAAGCAGCAACTCCTCCCAGCCCCACACCCCCCAGCTTATATACTGGGCATGACATCACATGGTAGGGAATACCCTTTTGGCCACTTTGGCTCAGCTGCCCTGGCTGTGTCCTCTCCCAACTTCTTGTGCCCCTCCAGCCTTCTTGCTGGCTGGGCATGAGAAGCTGAAAAAACCTTGCCTTAGTATAAACACTACTTAGCAACAACTGAAAACATCAGTGTGTAATCAACATTCTTCTCATACTGAACCCAAAACATAGCGCTATACCAGCTACTAGGAAGACAACTCTATCCCAGCCGAAACCAGGACACAAGCAAACAAACAGACACAAAATGACAGGTAAAACTCTGAGGCACAAATGAGGAACAAAAGGTCTCCCGTTCAGTCCACTACCCTTCACAAAACAGACAAGTGGCTTAAAGAAACGCCTGCAAAGAAACTGCAGATGGAAGATAACTCTGGTAAGTCCAGTACGAGCGACCAACGTGGAAACAGCAGTGATGACCCTTCTCCTGCTCCTCCTACGAGCTCTCCACCTGCCACGTGAAGAGGCAAACCCAAGGATGATTGAATCAGAGCTGACAAGAAATTGCCCCCCCAAATCCAAAATGATCAAGAAATCTATGTGAAATGCAGATTCACGTCCACTATCATGGATGATGAACCTCACCCTAAGCACACATTGTGCCTTGAGGTAGGAGCCAAGGACTGCATGAAGTCATCGCCACGAGCAGATGTTCAAACCCGAAGCATCCAGAACACACAGACAAACCTCCACCATTTTTTCAGCAATGCTTCAAGTCACGTGACACTCAGTCCAGCACTTTACAAAATGTCACTAAACTTAACGATAGCAGCCTCCCCGCAGGTTTTTTACTCATGAGCAAAAACCAAAGAGCCACGTACCCTTGGGAAACCCTTGTCCTTCCGTGTGGCTGGTGTCTTCCCATAGCTCTTCCTCAAGGCAGGAGAAATGGCCATGAATTTGGAAGTCCACATACATTCAGAAGTACACTTAGTCCTCTGGTAGTCATTACCTATGGGCCAGAAGTCCTCTCACCTCTCCCCAGAATTGCCCGTCAGTCATCTGGCAGTCATTTTCCATGAACCGCAAGTCCTCCCTCCCTCCCTCCCTCCCAACCCACCAGAAATGAGTCAGACTGCACCAGAACTGCCACTGCCCAACCTGCTGTAGACATAGTAGACCAGAAATGTTGGTTTCAAGACAGGAAACACAGCACAATCCACCAGAACAGCAACAAATCAACCAGAATTAGCACACGCAAACCAAAGGTCCCTATCCAAACCCTGAAAAGGCAATCAAGCTAAAAAAGGACTCTGCACAAAAAAAGACCATGCAGAACACAAGATAAGGCAAAAATAGCCTAACCCCAGGAACCCAGGGCCAACAAACCCAGATCCTCTCCATAACAATAACACCCTTTAATCCTAACTCTCTTCAGCTCTGGCATACCATAACCCTGCCACCCCATAACCCTAGTGAACTGCAACCCTAGCATCCCAAAACACTAGCACATGGTAGCCCTAAGAGAGCAAAAAATTGAACACAAACTCCCTGGAAATCTCTGCCAGGCCCTTCAGGTGGCCCCAGATTTCAGACATCACAACTCTGAAGTGGGACACAGCCACCGGGATGTTGCCAGCATCCATCTTGACATCATCTGTCACACCCGGAAAAAGTGCCTGGCTTAAACACTCTCGGGGAGAAAGGCTGAGGCACTCGGAGACTTTGAACCGGCCAGCCATGACCACGGGGTTTCAGCTCACCATTTCTGTCTCAGAGCCACCAGGCAGATGACCCCGTCCTCCCTGAGACACCGCGCGGGGCACCCGTACCCAGGCCGGATAGAGCCTTTGCTCTAGGAGGAGGTGCTTCCTGGGAGGAGGATCTCTCATGGGGGCACTGGCAAGCCCTCCTCAGGCCTGGATGCCTGAGAAACATCCCTGTGCTGCTCTGTATCTCACCAAAACCAGGGGTGGAGGAAGGCTGCTTTGGTGGCTTCCAAGAGAACCAGCTCACCTGGGCTGCTCTGCGGCCACCGGGCACCTTTGCTGTCAGGCAGGTCCCAGCGTTGCTGTCACGGGCAATTGGCTGTCACCTCCGTGCAGGACGCTCTCCAGCAGACAGTACGTCTCCTCTTGCTCTCCCTGCGGACAAGATCAAAAGGTAGCAATGAGGGTGTGCTTTGCCCCATCCCCAGGGTGCCACAAGAGAGACCTGCCACCCCCAAATCAGCTGTGTGACGTGGACACCGCGTACGAGCTGCAGACATGGGTCAGGACTGGCTGGGGGGAGTGGGCAAGCCATTCTGTCACGCATCCCGCGCTGGCAGAAAGCAGAGCTGGAGAGAACGGGGGAAGCCCAGGGCAGCCGGCAGCAGGGCTTCACTGGGAAAAACCAGGCAGGGCTGACCCTGACACCCTGCACGCAGACCCGGCCCTGGGAGTTGACAACCTGTCCCTCTGCCTACCGCTGCCACAGGATTCAGAAAGCAGTGCCGCCGGCCCTGGCGTGGTCCTGAGCCACCGCTTGACAGACGAGTCTTTAGCCAGCAGGCCTAAAAAGAGGAAAAACTGCCCAGAATTAAGCTGTGCTCAAGTTTTTGCAGGCAGCATGGTTTTTTGAGGTACCTGGTGGTGCCACTCCTGGGGAGCACTCAAGAAAGAAGGGCGGCTGCCTGTACCTGCAGGCAGGTGGTGGAGCGTGTGCAGCGTGAGCGAGCGGTGGTTTGTGTGGCTGTTGAGTGGGTTTGGGCCTTAAATGTGTCCAAGGTGGTACGCCTGGTTCCTTCTGCCTTGCAGGTGGTCTTTAGAGCGGAAACAGGTTTTTTTTAAAGCAAAACCAACAAGCAAACAAACAAAAAACCAGCTGGGTAAGCTTTTTGCCCCCAGCTGGCCTTTTCTTCCCCCGTCCTGAACACTCTGCAAGGTGGTGACTGTCACCAACATCAGGGCGCAGGATTGGGCCCAAGGCAGGGCTTTTGCAGGCAGCACTTTTCTCGAGGCTCCTGGGGAGTGCTCAAGAAATGGGGGCAGCTGCCCAGAACTGCTAGTTTTGGTCTCTGTCCAGCCCCCTGCCCCCATTTGTTATTCCTCCCTCTCTGCCTTTAGTCCATCGCTATTGCCTCCCTCCTCTTTCTTCCTCTGACTCCCTGCCTGTATTTTCCAATTCCTCTCTCTCTGTCCTAGAGCCCCGTGCTGTTTTTTTCCTTCTCCACACCTCTCTGTCCCGCTCCCTGCCCACGGAAGGAAGGAGAATCACAGCACGGCCACGTAGAGCGTGTGTGCGCACGTGCAGGGCTGTGTACCTCGGAAGCCTCGCGCTGTAAGAGCTGCAAGGCACCAGCGTGTTCTCTTAGGTGGAGGACAGTCGAGCGAGTGGAGCTACAGAAGAGGAAGGGAGGAAAGGACAGACAGATGAGGGAAAGAAGTGCCTGAACTCTAAACTTTGCCTGGCAGGGCAGAGAGCAGGACCTCCGGCGAGTCCTGGGCCCTTGGGGTCACGTCAGCCCTCTTCTGTGTCCCAGTCCCTCCCTGCCCCGTCCCCTTTCCCTCCGCCTAAGTTTTTTTGCTCCCCGGTTGTCACGTCCCACCTGTGGGGAGGGGGGAAGAGACCGAGATCTGCAAAACCCCTCAGTGTGGATTAAGGTGAGATGACACTCAAGGTCCACACAGAGACACCAGCTTTGACGGGAGAAGTCTCTAGAAGGACTCTTCTGTAACCATGGGCCCCCTCACAGGTCTAGCTTCTCCCGAAGAAGCTATGTGGCTCTCTGGGAAACCAAGGTTAAGGCCTTGCCTTAACAACTTGAAGAGAAAGGGGGGTGGGGGGTGGGGGGTGGAGAGAGCTCACCAGCCCCGGCTCCAGCGTCGGAATTCGGTGTCGGGAGGGAGACAGGGTTTTTCTCACTCCTGCCTGCCCCTGTTTGTCGGCCCCAGGTCCCGGCCTTCTGGAAGCTTCTCCCGCCCCTGTTCCAGGAGTGGCCGAGACCCCCGTCAGTCAGGAGAAGGGACGCCGGGCCCCTCCCCGCGACGTCCATGTTGGGTCTCTCGGGGCGCTGTCCAGGCTCTCAGGACAGTCCCTCGGGGCTCGACCCTCACACCTGGACCTCTCCTCCTCTCTGGGACGGGGCTCTGCTCCCTGACCCCCCTTTCCCTCTCCTCCAAGGCTCTCTCTTCCTCTGCCACCCCACCTCTCCCTGGACTTGCCTCGTCTTTTCCCTCTTTCCTGCTCCCCGTCCCTCGGTCTTGCCGTCTCTCTCTGTCCTGCAGGCCGTCGCAGCTTTGCCCTTCTCCACCGCTTTGTCCTGATCGGCACCCCTCTCTTTTTTCCCATCATCTCTCTGGCCTGTTCCCTGTCCCCCCGGCCCAGGACCCCCGAAAGCCTCTCGGGCCCCTGCCATCCCCAGCATCCCCCCCCAGTGGGACCCCCATGTCCCCAGCACCGTCACAGCCCCCAGTGTCCTCATTCCCCGCCATGACGCAGGTCCCCTCCCCTCCCGCCATGACACGGTGTCCTTGTCCCCCCCAAATGTCCTTGGGTCCCCTCCTGCCCCCCGACGGTGTCCCCCAGGACGTGGTGTCCCCTGTGCCCCTCCCGCCATGGTGGCACTGTCCCCATGTCCCCACAGCCACAGCGTCCCCACGCCGGCATTGTCCGCAGGGCAAGGTGTCCCCCGTGTCCCCATCTCCAGGGTGGGCCTGTCCCCCTGTCCCTGTCCCCGGGGTGCTGTCCCCAGGTTGGCAGTGTCCCCATGTCCCCGTCCCCAGGGTGCTGTCCCCAGGGTGGTGTCCCCCATCCCCAGGGTGCTGTCCCCCATGTCCCCATCCCCAGGGTGGTGTCCCCCGGGTGGTGTCCCCCATGTCCCCATCTCCAGGGTGGTGTCCCCCATCTCCCCATCCCCAGGGTGGTGTCCCCAGGGTGGTGTCCCCCATCTCCCCGTCCCCAGGGTGGTGTCCCCCATGTCCCCATCCCCAGGGTGGTGTCCCCAGCGTGGTGTCCCCCATGTCCCCATCTCCACGGTGGTGTCCCCCATGTCCCCATCCCCAGAGTGGTGTCCCCCATCTCCCCGTCCCCAGGGTGGTGTCCCCCATCTCCCCGTCCCCAGGGTGGTGTCCCCCGGGTGGTGTCCCCCATCCCCAGGGTGGTGTCCCCAGGGTGGTGTCCCCCATCTCCCCGTCCCCAGGGTGGTGTCCCCCATGTCCCCATGCCCCAGGGTGTCCCTTGCCCTGGGGTAGGGTGTCCCCGGGGTGTCCTCGTGCCCATGCTGTCCCCATGGTGTCCCCCCCAGTGTCCCCAGGTGTGGGAGATCAGCTTGCTCTTCTCTCGGGGGGGTGGGCTCTTGGTGGCAGCGCATGGCACTGGTGGCCCTGCAGGACGTGGGTGCTGCGGGGGGGGTCCCATGGGTGCTGGGGGTCATCGGGGGGGGTCCCATGGGTGCTGGAGGATGCCCACCTCTGCTCCCTGCACGCCCGCCGCGTCACCCTCAACCCCGAGGACCTGCAGCTGGCCCGGTGCCGGCAGGGGCTGGAGGTGGGGGTGGTCTGAGGGACACCCCCACCCACTGCAGGCACCCCAATAAATGGGGGTTTGCTGCTGCTGCTGCTGGGGTGGGTCTGGCAGGGGGGCCATGGGTGCTGGGGGGACATCAGGGGGTCCTATGGGTGCTGGGGGGGACCATACGTGCCAGGAAGGGGGCCTGGGGTGGTGCCATGGGTGCTGAGCGGGTCCCATGGGAGCTGGAGGGGGGTCCCCAGGGCGCAGGGGGGGCTCCCACGGGTGCTGAGAGGGCTCTAGGAGGGTCCCATGGGTGCAGGGTGGGGGTTGGGGCACCCTTCCCTTGGGGGTGCAGTTTGGGGGGGATGGGGATACTGAGGGGGTGATGGAGGGTGTGGCTAGGGGGCGTGGCTTCAAGGGTGTGGCTTTCTGGGTCCCCCCTCTAATATAGGCACTCCTCCGGGGTGCACCCCATGTTGCCCCCCCCCAGGAATGGCAGTCGCGCTGCTGCCGCTGGTAAAGGGTGGGGAGGGCAGGGGCCTGCGGGGCGCTGCACCTCCGCCGCCTCACCTGCCGGCATGGCCATCCTGTGCGTGTGCCTGGGGGGGCAGTGAGTTTGGGGGGGCACCCCAAAACTGACACCCCCCACCCGAACCCCCAAACCTGCCCCTGGAACCGCTCCCACAAACCACAACTTACCCCTTGGGGAGCCCAGGACCCTGATGCCCCCCAGGCACCCCTAAACCTGCCCTGGGACCCCGACCCCCCCATCCCCTTAGGGACCCCGAAATCACCCTTAGAGCCCCTCCCATCCCCCTCGGGTGCCCCAAAACCCTCTTAAGGAACCCCAATATCCCCTCAGGACCCCCCAGCATTCCCTTGGAGTCCCCCAATATCCCCAATATCCCCTTAGGGACCCCCAAAGCTCCCTTAGTGCCCCACCCTAGCACATCCCAATATCCTCTCTAGGCACCCCAATACCATCTTGGGACCCTCATACCCTCCTAGGGACCCCAAACCCCCTTAGGCTCCCTAAAACCCTCTTAGGACCCCCAATGCCACCCATGGGGACACCAAACCCCCCTTAAAAGCCCCTTATATAAAAGCCCCTGAGACACCTCAATACCCTCTTAACGTCCCCTATATTCCTCTGGGCCACCCCAAAACCCCTTCAGGGTCCCCAAACCCCTGCCTAGGGCCCCCCAGTACCCCCCTGGAGACACCAACACTCCCCCCAAAACTATGCTCTCACATGGGGGGGGTCCTGGAACCCTTAGGGATCCCCTCTATCCCCCTGGGACACCCCAATACTCCCTTGGAGACCCCCTGAACCTGCCTGGGACCATCCCCCCCCAAGCCTCACTTAGGGCCCCCCAATACCCCCTTGGACGCCCTGTATCCCCTTAGGACACCCCAAGCCCCCTTAAGGTACCCCAGTACTCCCTTGGGGTCTCCCAATACCCCCCTGTGCCCCCAAAACCCCCTTCTGACACCCCCCCCACCCCCCCGCAGGAGCTGTGTTCCCACGGCGGGTCCCTGTCACGACCTGGGCTGGACAGCCCAGGGAGTCCTGTTGAATTCGGCATTCCCTCAGGCTAAATTAAGGTGAAACTGAACTTGGGAGGTATAAGAGGAGGCGGTGGGCTTTCTCACAACAGGAGTTGGCGCGGAGCTACCTCGGGGCCCCGTGTCACCTGTGGTGACCATGTCCATCACTTCAGGGCAGAAGGAGATCCCTCCCGTTGGGTCAGGAGGTTCAGAGCAGACCCCCTTGCTTTCTAGGCTCCTTCTCCGAGAGGAGCCTGGGGGCGGCTGAATCCACTCCTAGTCCCAGACTTGGTCAGCGTAGGTCATGCCTAAAGGGATGAGGCGTAGGGATTGTGGGAAAGCAAAAGGAAAGAGAGAACAAGACAGAGAGAGAAAGATTTCACCGGTCCTGGGTCCAGCGTTGGGCCAGTCAGCCGAGGGCTCCAGTCCCGGTGGGCTTGCGCACGACGTGGGGCTTCAGTTTGTGTGCTCATCCTTGGCCCTCCTTCGGGCGGGCACTCGAACTCATTAGGTGTCCTGATCAGTCTGTGAGCTTTTGGGCTTGGGGGTCCTTTGGGGAATAACCTCCCCCTCCCTGCAGACGCGGTCTTTGGCCATGCAGGGTGAGCTGTGCTGCTCAGTGTACCGGAGCAGCACATCCGAACAGGGAGCTGTGCACCCTCCGGCACCCCCCTCCTGTTGCTGATGGGTGCTGATCCGCTGCTTTTGCCCTGGGGTTCCTTCTTGTGGGGAGTCTCAGTTGAGCAGAACTTGCCCCCCCGCAGTGTTTGAGACATTAACTCTTTCAGTCTCTCAGAGGCCCCCCTGGGCCCCTTTGAGGTTTTCCCCTTCTACACCTGCAGCACCATCGGTCGCCTCCTCTTCGGGGAGCTGGTAGGGGACCCAGGAGTCTGGGAGGGGACCCAAGCATGCATCACTTGTATATTCCAATCCTTTTATTATTATTATTATTATTATCGTCATTTTAGTATTGTTGTTACTGTCATTATTAGTCTCTTCCTTTCTGTCCTATTAAACTGTTCCTGTCTCAACCCATGAGTTTGACTTTTTTTCCCCCAATTCTCTTCTAGAGATGGGTGTTCTCTATGGGGTTGGGGAGGCTGTACGGGGTTTGGAGGGGCGGTCGTGGGGGTATTATGGGGCTGGGATGATATACATAGGTGGTGGGGGGGGTGTTTTAGGGTCTATATGGTGCCGGAGGGGGTAGTATATGGTCTATATGGGGCTGGGATGATCTATATAGGTGTTTTAGGGTGTATATGGTGCCGGAGGGGGTAGTATATGGTCTATATGGGGCTGGGATGATCTATATAGGTGTTTTAGGGTCTATATGGTGCCGGAGGGGGTAGTATATGGTCTATATGGGGCTGGGATGATCTATATGGGTGTTTTAGGGTCTATATGGCGCCAGAGGGGGTAGTATATGGTCTATATGGGGCTGAGGAGTCCACAGGACTGCGGGAAGGGGCTGCCTGGGGCTGCCTGCTGCCTCTGTGCTGAGACATCTGGGGCTGCCTGCACCCCTGGACACCCTGGTCCACTACCCGGACACCTGGGGCTGCCTGCACGTCCAGATGAATGGGTCCTCCTGCTGCCTGCATCCCCGGACGCCTGGGTCCTCCCCTGGACGCCTGGGTTCATAGATGTTGACCTGGATTACGTTACTGTGGAGGAAAAAACGGTATCCATGAAACATCCATTTAAGAGAATGTTGAAAGTAGCTGCATGCTTTTGGGAATGACCGCATATAAAAACAAAACCATGAGTGGTTGATCTGAATGCTAGGTGCTTGAAGGCCCACATCCTTTACAGCCTCTCCCTTAGACCCTGCTTGGATCTGGACTCGTGTGAAATAAAAACATTGGAACAAATACTACTTTGAAAAAACAGCTGGCTTCAATAATTTGAAAGATCTAGTTCTGCATAAGGTTGATATTACAATTTGAATGTTACAAGGACACAGTCAACTGGAAAAAAAATGCAGGTCGTGCTTCCTGTAGTTAAATCACTTAATATGAAGAAGTTAGTAGAGGGGGAAACGTGCAGTGTGGACTGCCTCCAGCACATGATGGTCAAATTTGTAGTGACAAGAATCTTTTGTCTTGCTGAGGGATTATAAAAAGCTTGCTTGCTTTTAATGCTTCTGTGTGGGAAGCTGCATTTCAGCAAGCAAAAACAACTTCCCTGACTCTTAAGTTGTGTGTCCCTTTAATGCTGCAAAATGTAAATAAGGATACTTGCATGCATCTTTCTCAATTAAATGTACAGTGGATGTCTTCTTCAAATAGGCTGGAGCTTAAAAATCACCTTAAAAATACTGGATCGTGTAATGTTGTCTACATATGCCTGCGGTCCACTTGGAAGACAACTGGATTGGTTACGCCAGTCTTTCTGTAAGGTACAAACAGAGCCTAAGGTTTTGAGTGCCCAAGAACGCTCTTGTCAAGTAGGTTAACACACACACAAACACCATGTAATAGCAGTGTAAGGGCTCCCCAGAACATCTTCAGGACAATGGTATTTTCTATAAGCAGCTCTTTTCATGCAACCTCAGCTAGTGTTGTGCTGGAGGGGCACAAGGAGTTGGGAAGGGACACAGTCAGGGCAGCTGACGCAAACCGGCCAACGGGGTATTCCATACCCTATGATGTCATGCCTAGTATGTAAACTGCAGGGAGTGGTTGTGGGGGGGAATCACCGCTCGGGGACCAATTGGGCATCGGTTGGTGGGTGGTGAGCAATTGCATTGTGCATCACTTGTATATTCCAATCCTTTTATTATTACTATTTTCATTTTAGTATTGTTATTACTATCATTATTAGTTTCTTCCTTTCTGTCCTGTTAAACTGTTCTTATCTCAACCCACAAGTTTGACTTTTTTTCCCCCAATTCTTTCCCCCATCCCACTGTGTGGGGGGGAAGCGAGCAAGCGGCTGCGCGGTGCTGAGTTGCCGGCTGGGGTGAAGGAACGAAAAAGATGTGGGAGGGGCTGAGGGTAGAGGGTCTCTATGGAGATGGGTGTTCTATATGGGGTTGGGGGGGCTGTATGGGGTTGGAGGTTCAGTTGTGGGGGTTTTATGGGGCTGGGATGATCTACATGGGGGGGGGGTGTTTTAGGATCTATATGGCCGCGGGGGGTTATATGGTCCATATGGGGCTGGGGAGTCTATAGAACTGTAGGGAGGGCCTATAGGGATGGAAAGAGTGGCCTATAAGGTCTATATGACCTGGGGGGAGAGGAACTATGGGGTTTATATGGGGCTGAGGGGAGTTACAGGGCATCTGGGTCGGGGGGGCATCTACCCCTGGACACCCTGGTCCACTACCTGGACACCTGGGGCTGCCTGCATGTCCAGATGACTGGGTCCTCCTGTGACAGGGGGATCTATAGGGTCCAGAGGGATCTATATGGCCCAGGGCAGGGAATAACAGAGGGATCCAGGCAGTCCAGGGGATCTAGATGGTCCAGGCTTAGAGAGAGGCAGGGATCCATAGGGTCGTGTGTGTGTGTGTGTGTAGCTTCCAGGATGGGGGGGCAGAATCTACAGTGTTCAAGGGGGGAAAGGTAGTGATCTATAGGGTCTGGGGGGATCTGTAGAGCTGGAGGGAGGGAAGGGAGGGATCTATAGGGTCTGGGGGATCGGTACGGACAAGGGGAGGGAGAAATCTATAGGGTCGGGTTCTATTGGGTCAGGGGTCTATAGCATCCGGGGGGGCGGCAGGGATCCATAGGGCGGGGTTCTCCCCCCACTCCCTGTGGGGCCGCGGGGTCCGTCGGGGCGATGGCGGGGGGGGCTAGGGGCGGGGCATGGCGAGGCCACGCCCACTGCGGGGAGGGGGAAGGAACCCGGGTGTTCGGGGGGGTCACGGGGGGGGAAACCCAAAAGTTCGGGTCCCACCCTCCGTCACACACACCCCCCCCGGCTCCCCCTTCCTGACCT
The DNA here is from genome assembly GCF_964188355.1 of Buteo buteo. NCBI lineage: Eukaryota > Metazoa > Chordata > Aves > Accipitriformes > Accipitridae > Buteo > Buteo buteo. Next base: position 1,234,378 of record NC_134203.1, read on the forward strand.
CACAGCCCCGCTAGGGCATCAGGCCCCCCAACGTGACGCCACACCCGAACCCCCCCACAAGCTGCGGCCGCCGCCGCCCGGATTCAAACCTCCCGCCGCGTCGGCCCTGTACTGACGTCATTTCTGCTCGCTCGCCCGCCCGCCCACCCACCGTCCGACCAATAGGCGCCCGCGCGGCCGCTCTGCGCCGCCGGAGGCCGCGTCTCGATGGTGCCCTGGAGGTGCAGAGCGGGGGCGGGAGGGGGGGAGAAGCCGCGGGGTGTTATTAGCATGAATTTGCATCGCTCCTCCCCCAGCCGCAGGGCACCCTGGGGGACCCAGGCGTCCGGACAAGCCGCTCCGCGTTTATTGACCGGGGATGGGGGGCGGGGGGCCAGGGCTGCTGCCATTTCCTCCCAGTATGAACCCAGTATGATCCCAGTTGCCCCCAGCATGGTACCTGTTGCCCCCAGCATGGTCTGAGTCACTCCCAGTTTGATTCCAGTGGCTCCCACTGTGATCCCCGTTTCCCCAGCATGCTCCTAGTCACTCCGAGTCAGTCCCAGTATTATTCTGGTAACTCCCCATATGATCCCAGTTGCCCCCAGAAGGCTCTGACTCACTCCCTGGCACTCCCAGTATGATTCCAGTCACTCCCAGTACGATCTTAGTTTCCCTCGTTTCCCTCAGAGTAGTCCCAGTTGCTCCCAGTATATCCCCGTTGCCCCCACTGTGCTCCTACACACTCCCAGTTGCCCCCAACATGATCCCAGCTCCTCCCGGTGTGATTCCAGTCACTCCCAATTGCTCCCAGCATGATCCCAGTTGCTCCTAGTCACTCCCAATGTCACTCCCAACGTCATTCCAGTTGCCCCCAGTTGACCCCATCATGATGCCAGTTCCTCCCAGTGTGGTTCCCGTTACTCCCAGTTGCTCCCAGCATGATCCCAGTTGCTCCCAGCATGTTCCCATTTGCTCCTAGTCACTCCCAACGTCATTCCAGTTGCCCCCAGGTGCCCCTATCATGATCCCAGTTCCTCCCAGTGTGGTTCCAGTCACTTCCAGTTGCCACCAGCATCATCCCAGTTGCTCCCAGCATGTTCCCAGTTGCTCCTAGTCACTCCCAATGTCACTCCCAACGTCATTCCAGTCGCTCCCATTTGCTCCCAGCATGATTCCAGTTCCTCCCAGTGTGGTTCCAGTTACTACCAGTTGCTTTCATCACGATTCCAGTTGCTCCCATCCTACTCCCAGTTGCTCCTAGTCAATTCGAGTCACTCCCAGCTTCATTCCAGTTGCCCCCAGTTACCCCCAACATGATCCCAGTTCCTCCCAGTGTGGTTCCAGTCCTTCCCAGCTGCTTTCAGCATGATCCCAGTTGATCCCAGCCTGCTCCCAGTTGCTCCTAGTCACTTCGAGTCACTCCCAACTTCATTCCATTTGCCCCCAGTTGCCCACAACATGATCCTAGTTCCTCCCAGTGTGGTTCCAGTTACTCCCAGTTGCTCCCAGCATGATCCCAGTTCCTCCCAGTGTGGTTTCAGTCACACACAGTTACTCCCATTATGATCCCAGTTGATCCTAGTCACTCCCAACATCATCCCACTTGATCCCAGAATGATCACAGTTCCTCCCAGCGTGTTCCGAGTTACTCCTATTCACACCCAATGTCATTCCCAACGTCATTCCAGTTGCCCACAGTTGCCCCCAACAAGATCCCAGTTGCTCCCAGTCTGGTTCCAGACACACCCTGTTGCTCCCAGCATGATCCCAGTTGCTCCCAGCATGTTGCCAGTTGCTCCTAGTCACTGCCAATGTCATTCCAGTTGCCCCCAGTTGCCCCCAACATGATCCCAGTTCCTACCTGTCTGGTTCGAGTTACTCCCAGTTGCTCCCAGCACGATCCCTGTTGATCTTAGTCACGCCTAACATTATCCCAGTTGCCCCCAACATGATCCCAGATGCTCCCAGTGTGGTTCCAGTCACTCCCACTTCCTCCCAGCATGATCCCAGTTGCTCCCAGCATGTTCCCAGTTGCTCCTAGTCACTCCCAATGTCACTCCCAACGTCATTCCAGTCACTCCCAGTTGCTCCCAGCATGATCCTAGTTCCTCCCAGCATGCTCCTGGTTTTTCCTAGTCACTACCAATGTCATTCCAGTTGCCCCCAGTTGCCTCCAGCATGATCCTTTTTCCTTCCAGTGTGGTTCCAGTCCCTCCCAGGTGCTCCCAGCACGATTCCAGTGGATCCCAGTCTGCTCCCAGTTACTCCTAGTCACTTCGAGTCACCCCCAACTTCATTACAGTTGCCTCCAGATGCCCCCAACATGATCCCAGTTCCTACCAGTGTGGTTCCAGTCACTTCCAGTTGCTCCCAGCATGATCCCAGTTAAACTTAATTACTCCCAAGATCATCCCAGTTGCTCCCAACATCTTCCTAGGTCCTCCCAGTGTGGTTGCAGTCACTCCCAGTTGCTCCCTGCATGATCCCAGTTGATCTTAGTTACTCCGAACATCATCCCAGTTGCAACCAACTTTATCCCATTTCCTGCCAGCATGCTCCTGGTTGCTCCTACTCACTCCCAACGTCATTCCAGTTACTCCCAGTTGATCCTAGCATGATCCCAGTTCCTCCCAGTGTGGTTCCAGTTACTCCCAGTTGCTCCCAGCATGATCCCTGTTGATCTTAGTCACTCCTAACACTATCCCAGTTGCCCACAACAAGCTCCCAGTTCCTCCTTGTGTGGTTCCAGTTACTCCCAGTTGCTCCCAGCAGGATCCCTGTTCCTCCCAGCATGCGCCTGTTTGCTCCTATTCACTCCCAACATCATTCCAGTTGCCCCCAGTTGCCCCCAACATGATCCCAGTTCCTCCCAGTGTGGTTCCAGTCACTCCCACTTGCTCCCAGCATGATCCCAGTTGCTCCCAGCATGTTCCCAGTTGCTCCTAGTCACTCCCAATGTCACTCCCAACGTCATTCCAGTCGCTCCCAGTTGCTCCCAGCATGATCCCAGTTCCTCCCAGCATGCTCCTGGTTCTTCCTAGTCACTACCAATGTCATTCCAGTTGCCTCCAGTTGCCCCCAGCATGATCCCAGTTCCTCCCAGTCTGCTCCCAGTTGCTCCTACTCACTTCCGTTCACTGCCAACTTCATTCCAATTGCCCAGTTGCCCCCAACATGATCCCAGTTCCTCCCATTGTGGTTCCTCTCACTCCCAGTTGCTCCCAGCATGATCCCAGTTCCTCCCTGTCTGCTCCCAGTTGCTCCTAGTCACTCCTAACGTCATTCCAGTTGCCCCCAGTTGCCCCCAGCATGATCCCAGTTGCTCCCATTGTGGTTCCTCTCACTCCCAGTTGCCCACAACATGATCCCAGTTCCTCCCAGTGTGGTTCCAGTCACTCCCAGTAGTTCCCAGCATGATCCCAGTTCCTCCCAGCATGTTCCCAGTTGCTCCTAGTCACTGCCAGTGTCACTCCCAACATCATTCCAGTTGCCCCCAGTTGCCCCCAACATGATCCCAGTTCCTCCCATTGTGGTTCCTCTCACTCCCAGTTGCTCCCAGCATGATCCCAGTTCCTCCCAGTCTGCTCCCAGTTGCTCCTAGTCACTCCCAGTGTCACTCCCAACGTCATTCCAGTTGCCCCCAGTTGCCCCCAACATGATCCCAGTTCCTCCCAGTGCGGTTCCATTTACTCCCAGTGTCTCCCAGCATGATCCCAGTTCCTCCCTGTCTGCTCCCAGTTGCTCCTAGTCACTCCTAACGTCATTCCAGTTGCCCCCAGTTGCCCCCAGCATGATCCCAGTTCCTCCCATTGTGGTTCCTCTCACTCCCAGTTCCTCCCAGCATGATCCCAGTTGCTCCTAGTCACTCCCAGTGTCACTCCCAACGTCATTCCAGTTGCCCCCAGGTGCCCCCAACATGATCCCAGTTCCTCCCATTGTGGTTCCAGTTACTCCCAGTTGCTCCCAGCATGATCCCTGTTGATCTTAGTCACTCCCAACAGTATCCCAGTTGCCCACAACAAGCTCCCACTTCCTCCTTGTGTGGTTCCAGTTACTCCCACTTGCTCCCAGCAGGATCCCTGTTCCTCCCAGCATGCTCCTCTTTGCTCCTATTCACTCCCAATGTCATTCCAGTTGCCCCCAGTTGCCCCCAACATGATCCCAGTTCCTCCCAGTGTGGTTCCAGTCACTCCCACTTGCTCCCAGCATGATCCCAGTTGCTCCCAGCATGTTCCCAGTTGCTTCTTGTCACTCCCAATGTCACTCCAAACATCATTCCAGTTGCCTCCAGTTGCTACCAGCATGATCCCAGTTCCTCCCAGCATGCTCCTAGTCACTTCGAGTCACTCCCAACACCATTCCTGTTGCCTCCTGTTGCTCCCAACATGATCCCAGTTCCTCCCAGTGTGGTTCCAGTCCCTCCCAGTTGCTCCCAGCACGATTCCAGTTGATCCCAGCCTGTTCCCAGTTGCTCCTAGTCGCTTCGAGTCACTCCCAACTTCATTCCAGTTGCCCCCAGTTGCCCCCAACATGACCCCAGTTCCTCCCAGTGTCATTCCAGTCACTCCGAGTTGCTCCCAGCATGATCTCAGTTGATCCTAGTCACTCCCAATATCATCTGAGGCGCCCATACAAGCAGCTCAGCGTTTATTGACCCAGGGTGGGGGGGGCCAGGGCTGCAGCCATTTCCTCCCAGTATGAACCCAGTATGATCCCAGTTGCTCCCAGTATGATCCCAGTTGCCCCCAGCATGGTACCTGTTGCCCCAGCATGGTCTGAGCCACTCCCAGTTTGATTCCAGTGGCTCCCACTATGATCCCAGTTTCCCCAGCATGCTCAAAGTCACTCCCAATCACCCCCAGTATGATTCCAGTCACTCCCATTATGATCCCAGTTTCCCCAGCATGCTTCTAGTCACTCCGAGTCACTCCCAGTATGATTCTGGTCACTCCCATATGATCCCAGTTACCTCCAGAATGCTCTGACTCACTCCTTGTCACACCCAGTATGATTCCAGTCACTCCCAGTATGACCCTAGTTTCCCTCAGCGTAGTCCCACTTGCTCCCAGTATATCCCCGATGCCTCCAGTGTGCTCCTAGACATTCCCAGTTGCCCCCAACATGATCCCAGCTCCTCCCAGTGTGGTTCCAGTCCCTCCCAGTTGCTCCCAGCATGATCCCAGTTGTTCCTCCCAGCATGTTCCCAGTTGCTCCTAGTCACTTCGAGTCACTCTCAACTTCATTCCAATTGCCCCCAGTTGCCCCCAACATGATCCCAGCTCCTCCCAGTGTGGTTTCAGTCACACACAGTTACTCCCAGCATGATCCCAGTTGATCCTAGTCACTCCCAACATCATCCCACTTGATCCCAGAATGATCCCAGTTCCTCCCAGCGTGTTCCCAGTTACTCCTATTCACACCCAATGTCATTCCCAACGACATTCCAGTTGCCCCCAGTTGCCCCCAACATGATCCCAGTTCCTCCCAGTGTGGTTCCAGTCACTCCCACTTGCTCCCAGCATGATCCCAGTTAATCTTAATTACTCCCAACATCATCCCAGTTGCCCCCAAAATGATCCCAGTTCCTACCACTGTGGTTTCAGTCACTCCCAGTAGCTCCCAGCAGCTCCCAGCATGATCCCAGTTAATCTTAATTACTTCCAAGATCATCCCAGTTGCTCCCAACATCTTCCTAGGTCATCCCAGTGTGGTTCCAGTCACTCCCACTTGCTCCCAGCATGATCCCAGTTAATCTTAATTACTCCCAAGATCATCCCAGTTGCTCCCAACATCTTCCTAGGTCATCCCAGTGTGGTTCCAGTCACTCCCAGTTGCTCCCTGCATGATCCCAGTTAATTTTAGTTACTCCGAACATCATCCCAGTTGCAACCAACTTTATCCCAGTTCCTCCCAGCATGCTCCTATTTGCTCCTAGTCACTGCCAACGTCATTCCAGTTGCCCCGAGTTGCCCCCAACATGATCCCAGTTCCTCCCAGTGTGGTTCCAGTCCCTCCCAGTTGCTCCCAGCATGATTCCAGTCGATCCCAGCCTGCTCCCAGTTGTTCCTAGTCGCTTCGAGTCACACCCAACTTCATTCCAGTTGCCCCCAGTTGCCCCCAACATGACCCCAGTTCCTCCCAGTGTCATTCCAGTCACTCCAAGTTGCTCCCAGCATGATCCCAGTTGCTCCTAGTCACTCCCAACATCATTTCAGTTGCTCCCAGTCACCCCCAACATGATCCCAGTTTCTTCCCAGTGTGGTTCCAGTCACTCCCAGTTCCTCCCAGCATGATCCCAGTTGCTCCCAGCATCTTCCCATTTGCTCTTAGTCACTCCCAATGTCACTCCTAAAGTCATTCCAGCTGACCCCAATTGCCCCCAACATGATCCCAGTTCCTCCCAGTGTGATTCCAGTCACTCCCAGTTGCTCCCAGCATGAACCCAGTTGATCCTAGTTAATCCCAACATCATTCCAGTTCCCCCCAGTTGCTCCCAGCATGATCCCAGTTCCTCCCAGTCTGGTCCCAATTGCTCCTACTCACTTCCGTTCACTGCCAACTTCATTCCAATTGCCCAGTTGCCCCCAACATGATCCCAGTTCCTCCCAGTGTGGTTCCAGTCACTCCCAGTTGCTCCCAGCATGAACCCAGTTGCTCCCAGCCTGCTCCCAGTTGTTCCTAGTCACTCCCAATGTCACTCCCAACTTCATTCCAGTTGCCCCCAGTTGCCCCTATCATGATCCCAGTTCCTCCCAGTGTGGTTCCAGTCACTCCCAGTTTCTCCCAGTACGATCCCAGTTCCTCCCAGCCTGCTCCCAGTTGTTCCTAGTCACTCCTAGTCACTCCCAAGGTCATCCCAGCTGTTCCCAGCTTGGGCCCAATTGCTCCCAGTGTGGCCGGAGATCCGAGAAAGCTGGCGCCCGCAGGGAGGGAGAAGCGGCTCCCCAGAGGGACCCCCCCGCGCCCAGCCACCCGCTTCCCGAAGGCTCCGGAAGCACCAACCGGCCGCGCGGCACACGGAACCCGGTGACCCTCGCCTTCTTTCCTCCCCGGAATCGGGGGACACGGTGACCTCGAGTGACGCGGGTCCTGCCGACTCCTTTCGGGAGAAACCCCGCCGCCGACGGTTCCGCCTCCCGAGCTCGGGCTGCTGCTGCCGGGAAGAAAGTGTTTCGCCGACCCTCGGCCGTCGGCTTCACCCGGATCCAGCCCGCGGGAATTCCGAACTCGGCGCGACTCCCTGGTCTCTGCAGCCCGGGTCGTGACACCCCCCGACCCCTGGGACCCGTGACCCCCAACCCCTGCCACCCCCTGACCCCTCCACCCCTTTGGCACCCCTAGTCCGCCGTGACCCCCCCTCAGCCCCCCACTCCATCACCCTCTGACCCCCATCACTCCCATGACCCCCGTGACCCCTGGCAGTTGAGGGGCTGGGGGGGGCAATTTGAAGGGGGATGCTTCGGGGGGTGGGGGGGGTGCAGGGGGCAGCCGCCCAGTGCCTCCTACCCCCCCAGGCTGGCCTGGGGGGCGGCTGCTGGAGCAGGTGGGGCAGCGCATCCACCACCAGCCGCGGTGAGTGCAGGGACTGGGGGGCACTGGGAGGGACTGGGAGGGTGATTGGGAGGACTGGGAGGGCACTTGGAGGGCACTGGAAGGGGCTTGGAGAATGATTGGGAGGGCACTGGGGTGGGACTGGGAGGGAACAGGGGTCACTGGGGAGCACTAGGACGGACTGGGAGGCACTGGGATGGGACTGGGGGCACTGGGATGGAGTGGAGGGGAGGCTGGGAGAAGACTGGTCCATACTGGTCCATACTGGGCGCACTGGTGCCGCTGGGCAGGAAGGGAGGTGATGCTGGCGGTGGTGACCTTCCTGACCAACACAGTGGTGAAGGAGCTGCTGCAGGAGCTGCGCCGCGTCCACCGCACCCTGGTCAGCACCCCAAAACCGGGGGGGACCCCAAAACCCACCCAGGACTGCCAAAACACTATGGTGAGACCCCAAGAGCTCTCCAGGACCCCAAAAGCCCCCGGCAGAACCCCAAAATTCCCCGCAGGCCCCCAAAGCCCCTGTGGGGACCCCAAACTCCCCCAGTGGGACCCCCAAGCCCTTCCAGGACCCCAAAAACTTCTTGGTGGGACCCAAAATCCCCCCAGACCCCCAAAAGCTCTTGATGGGATCCTCAAAGCCCCCAAGAACCACCCCAAAACTCTTTGGTGGGACCCCCAAAAGCCGCAGGGCCCCCCAAATCCCCTGATGGGACACCCAAGCTCCCCCAAGGGCCCCCCGACCCCTCAAGACCCCCCCAAACCTCCCAGGCCCAGCACATGGATGGGACCCCAGAGGAATCGGGGGTTGTCCCCCCCCACCACAGGGAGACCCCCTCAACAGCACTAGCGAGGAGCTGGGTACTGCCATCAAGGGGGGGCACCCCAAAACGGGGGGGACCACAAAATAGGGGGTGACCCCCCCAAAAGGGGTTTGGGGGGGCTATTGATGGGCTGGGGGGGCAAGGTTTGGGGGGGCATAGGGAACTTGGGGGGTCTCCTATTTCAGGGGGGTGGTTTTGGGGAGGTCTCCTGGGGGTTGGGGGGGGCATGAGGGTTTGGGGTGAAACCAGGAGGTTTTGGGGTCCTCTAGAGATTTCGGGGGGTCCTGAGGAGTTGAAGGGAGGGATTTGGGGGGGTTCCTATGGGGTTTGGGGCGTCCCTGGGTATTTTGGGGTGCCTGGGGCTTTGGGGTCAGACACTGGCGGGTGTTTTGGGGCGCATCACCCCCCCAGCACACGCTGGCCCTGCAGCCCCCCCCGGGACTCGCCGTTCCCCCCCAGCAGCCCCGAGGGGGCCCCGCCCCACCGCCCGGCCACGCCCCCCGCCCCTTTCTGCTCTGGATCCGCCCACCTCCTGCCCCCTTCTGCGGTTGCCACGCCCCCTCAGCCTCCCACCCATTCACACCATGGCTCCGCCCCTGTCGACCGTGGCCCTGCCCCCTTCCGCGGTCACCCCGCCCCCTCAATCTTCCCGCCCTTTGTAACGGTCCTTTCCTTTCCTCAGGCTTCCCGCCCTTTTTAACGGCCGTTGCCCTTCCGTTTCCTCACAGACTGAGGGGTGAAGGGGTCCTGGCGCTGCCACAGCCGGCAGGTCGTGGTACGGAAGGGGGGGACGGGGACACGGACACCCTAGCAGGCGGCTGACCCCCCCAGCATGGACTGGTTCCAGTACAAGCGCTGCTTATGCCAAGAGGGAGCCCGCTTTGCCGTCGCCAGGTGCGGCCACGTCCTCCGTGCGGTGTGCAGGGGCGCAGGTAGGAGCCCCTTCACCCCTACAAAATGGAGGGGCACCCCCCTCATCTTGAACCCCTAAAATGGCAGAAGGGAAGGAGCCCCCTGACCTTAACCTCCTAAAATGGCGGAAGGGAGGGATGCCCCCTCACCTTATATCCATAACATGGCGGAAGGGAGGGATTCCCGCCCCCCGTCCACCTCACCAAAGGGTTCCCCCTCCCATCTTGCCAAACTTTTTCCCTCATAACCGCCATTTTGGAGGGGTGCTCGAGTCTGGTTTCTCACGCAGGTCCGTGCCCTGTCTGCGCCGCCAGCTGCTGCTACCTCCCCATCACCGACAAGGTGAGTTGCTGCCCCGTCCTGGCTGCCATTTTGACCCCTTCTCCTCCTTCATCCCTGGCCACCATTGTGAACCTTCCTCCTCCTCCATCACTGGTGGCCATCTCCTCCCCTCCCCACAGGTGTGTCTGTGGGAGAAGCTCTTCTTCAAGAGCCTGGCCGACATCGCCCTCAAGCACTTGACCCACAAGTCCCAGGCGAGGAGGAGGAGGAGGAGGATGGAGGGCAGCCCACCCCACACCAGCCATGGGGCCAGCCCCACAGCCTCTGCCCCACAGGTCTGGCGTTTCCAGCGGGCGCAGTCCAACCTGCTGCTGGCCTCTCACAAGGAAGCTGGCCGCCATGTCCTGGACCCCGGCAATAGGTGACGCTGTCCTCCCTCAGGGCCGCCATCTTGAGAGGAGTCCACCTTCCTGGACGCCACCTTGGAAGGGTCTGCCCCCCCACACCCTCTCCCTGCCACCATCTTGGGAAGGTCTGCTCCACATCACAGACCTGCTGGAGTGCAGGGTGCTGGAGGTGCTGCGGCCGGAGTACGGGGAGCTGCGGCGCACTCAGGTGACCCCCCCTATTCCCCCCACCCTTCTCGTTCAGTCCCCCCATCTCTTCCCCACCCCCACTCACCCCCCATTTTCTCTCCCCACAGCTCTCCCCTGGCTGGTGAGGGGGCAGGAGGTGAGACCCCCGCTGTGGGGTTTCAAAGGGGGGGGCTGTGACAGCATTGGCGGTGGCACCCCCATATATCTCCACGCACGAGCAGCATGCCCCGGCCGGTCAGCATCACCTCCCTGGCGCAGACAGGTAGGTGCCCCCCTGCCCTCAAATTTTTGGGGTCCCCCCTATCCCCTATTCCCCCCCTCTTTACTTATGAGGACCACTGGGACCACCCTAGGGGCATCTGGGATCATACTGGGAGCAAGTGGGACCACACTGGGGGCAACTGGCATCATACTGGGAGCATCTAGGACCATGCTGTGGGACTCTGGGGCCATGCTGGGGGCAACTGGAATCATAGTGGCAGTGACTCTCAGGGTGAACTCAGTTATGCATGTAAACCAAAAACTTGGCATACATACTAGGCCGAAACGTATTCTCTAGCTTTGCTCTGAAAACCACAGGGGGATTTTTGCATTTTCACATGGAAAACACCCTTATGGAAGGTTCAAGAAGCATCTGTATCACTGATATACCAATGCAGTGGCATAAAACGAGTTGAAGACAAAACTAAGTCACCAAAACCTCTTGTTTTTGCTTCAAACTAGCCATCTGTTCTGTTTCCATCACTTTCAGCTTTGTCTGCCAGACTTCTCTGAAGATAAAAAGAAGAAAGCCTCCCCTGCTTGTGAGCACACCTGGCCAGGTCTTGGGATCCTGAAAAGCAGGCCAGCAAAAGCCAGTTGGGCTGAGCTGGCCTTCGGGATACCTCAGCTCCTTCCTTTGCTACTTGCGTGCCTACATTTTCCCAACCATTTATCATTTACTGCTCAATTCTCAACTTCCATCCTCTTTCCAAGGTAATTCTGATTTGACTTTCAGGACAGATCATAGAGTAGGTAGATACGGGATGAAAGTACAGGCTGGTCTGCGCCTTCCGAGCTGCAGGCTGAGCTATTACACCTTGATAGGCTGGCCAGAGGTGGGCTACGGGTAGAGTTCCTGTTTGCTATTTCCTTACCATATCCTAGGATAGGTAAGTAGGGGGTGGCAGTGTAGTCTGAGGCGTTGGGCTCAGCCTAGAATGACAAGAAGCCTGCCCTGACTGAGGCGGTAGGAAGGGAGACAGAGAAGGAGCACGGCAAAGGCAGCCGTTAAAATAGTGGCCGAAAGCCGGTCACTCCTGCATCCAAGGTGAGCAAGTGTGGGCTGGAGAGCCCGAGGGCTCTGCTGCTAAGGCTAGCCACAGGTAAGCAGCAGGTCCTCTTCAGAGAAGGTGACACGCAATGCAGTCTTTCAAAAGGGCCTCGGTAATTGCTGGCAACTGGAGTCCTGTGACAGGGACAGTGGGGCCATCAGCCTGCAGCTCGACCGCGGTTACAAGTGCCACTGAAACACTGTTGGTGGCGGATGCTGTTCTGTGGGTTGCGTTTGGGGTTTTTTTTCAGCATTTTGTTGAGTTACAGTTATTTCTTTGTGATCAGGAGACAGGATTGGCGCCGATCTTCTCTTTCTGGAGCACGTCCTGACCTCCTTTGTCATCCAAAGCTTTTCCCTCTGTTCCTGAGAGGAGTGATGGCCGCAATGGGGAACGACTCGTGTAAGTAACGGCTTCGCCAGCAGGCTTAGGCTTTGTGAATCCCCAAAGGCAAAGGACGTGGCTGGTGCTCCATCCCTGAATGTGCTGACAACCTAGAGTGAATTCTGGGGCATTTCCTGACAGCAGCCAGACTTAGCCAGGTGCTTCCGATTAGACGCAGGGAAACGCTCCTCTGTCACTCCTCTGCCACTAGTACAAGACTTTGAAAGATGACCTTGCTCGCAGAAAGATCTGACATCAGTCGGGTTACCTTCTGTGCTAGATACTTGCTTGTTTTCATCAATTTACAATCAGGAAGAGGGGAGACTTGACCTGAGAATCCAATTCAAGTCTCGAGAGGGAAAGGAAGGTAGCCCTGGGCACAGAAATCAGAGTGTGGGCTTGTTGCACTTCTGGCAAAATAAGCAGGGGTGCAGCCTATCTTCCAAAACTGTTTCTTGACCAGTAAATATCAATGGGAGCATTAGGCTTCCCCCAGTGTTTCTGGGTTGGAGGTTAGAGCTGGTTGTCCTGAGTGCTCCTGTACAGAACTCGACTTTTAAAAAAGCTTTTGTGCAACAAAATCGTGTCATCTCTTTTCAAATGTCATTTCCCTGCAGTCATTGCCAAGGAAATGGCTCCACAACAAAGGATCCTCTTTCCCCCGGAGAAGATTTGCATGGATTGGCAGCAAAGACAGAGAGCTGGAGCGGGACTGCACAACCTGGGCAATACGTGCTTCGTCAACTCCGTCCTGCAGTGCCTGATGTACACAGCCCCTCTGGCCAACTACCTGCTCTCTCATGAGCACAGCCAGTCGTGTGAGTACTTGGAGGAACATCTCCTTGTACATCTGTTGGGCACTTCCCCAGGATTCCCAGAATCTGGAATCTGATTTAGGAGAAAAGCAGCCCTTCTTTGTTGACCCCACGAGGAGTTGTTCTTTGAACACTCAGGCCTAGCAGCCGCTTGTCTTATCTAGGTGTGTTCATCTTCAGAGAGGCACTTCTTTCTAGCCCCGGGTCTTGGTCCCTATTCTTGCAAGTCAAACTCTCTTTGCTTATTGCACAGAAAACTTCTGTCAGTTAAGCATCCCTCTGAAGAAACTTTTCTACGCACTAAAATGTCCCGAGCTTGTTGGGACGTTGGCACCTTGGGAGGAGTGGAGACTGTTCTTAAAACTTCAGGATCTCCATGAGGTTTCCCATCGCTATGGCTATTATGCTAACCTGAAGAGCTTGCTTCCCTCCCTCCCTCTCTCCCTCTTCAGGTCGTCAGCAAGACTTCTGCATGATGTGCATAATGGAAGCGCACGTTAACGAGGTCCTGCATTCCTCGGACAGTGCCATCCAGCCTAGCGCTGTCATCAACGTCCTCACACGTAAGTCATTTCAGGTGCTTTTACAGGTTTTCTCCCCTTCTTGTAGGAGAGAATTATTAACTTCTTCTTTCTTAGGCATAGGAGAAGATTTCCAGCTTGGCAGGCAGGAAGATGCCCACGAGTTCCTACACTATACTGTCGATGCCATGCAGACAGCTTGTCTGAGTGGAAGCAGCGAGTAAGCACAAGCAAATTACCTTTTCGATGTTCCCAAGCCCTTTGGACTCCTTGATGTACTCCCACCAAGGAAAACCTATGCCCGGGGCTTTCAGACAAAGCAAGACTCTTGGAGGAGAACACTCTCTGCCTTCCCATTTATTTCCAGGTTGGACATGTCTTCTCAAGCAACTACCATCATCCATCAAATATTTGGGGGCTTTCTGAGATCCAGAGGTACTTTTCCGTAACTATTGCTCAACTTGGAATTGTCTGTGCCCTTCTGTTGGCCTGTGATAAACAGCCAATCGTGTGACCGGCGTAGTAGGTATGAAGGACGGAAACTGGCACAGCCAGTGACTTCCCCTATCGCTGAGCATTTTGATTTGCCTTCCAGTCACGTGCTTGAGCTGCAAAGCAGTTTCCGATTCCTACGAGGCTTTCCTGGATGTCCCTTTGGATATAAAAGTAAGAGGGTTTATAGCTGTGCTTCAAGACATCCCAAGGCCCCTGTAGCTTTCCGCAATCCATGCTGTTGACTTAAAAACGTATGCTGCGAACACAAGAGAGCTTGGTGGAGGGTCAGAAGTGGAATGGGCTGAGTTCTTCCGGGGAGGCCATGGCAGTGGTCTCCTTGTAGGTGCTGGCTTTAAGCTGGACAAGTACGAATTATCCTCTCTGCACCCTTGATGTTCTCTCATCCTTCTTCCTTTTGCCCTCCCTCAGCACCCCATCTGGCTCCCAGGCTGATGGGTTGTATCGTTTTCATTATTGATGACCCTGCAGTGCCACAGGGAAGTAGCTCTTGATAGCCCCGGGAATCCCTCAGGAATTCAGTTCCCTGAGGGAAATGTTCAGCATCATACCCTCTTTCTGCCTCCTTCTGGACACTGCTTGCGGGTTCACAGTGCGTCTCCTCAGCATCAGCTACCTGGGTCTTCTTGTCAACTCCTAGTAAGTGTTTGGGCAAGGGCACTGCCCGCAGCTCACTGCTCTCCTCTCTCACTCCTCCAGGCAGCCTCTTCTGTCACTGCAGCTCTGGAGGACTTTGTGAAACCGGAGCAGCCGGATGGTGAAAACTGCTTTAAGTGTAGCAAGTAAGATGATTACTAGCGACCCAGTAGTACTAGATCCTGCGGGAAGGTGCTGCATGTCATTGAGCAGAAGTCATCGTTTCACATAGGCTTAATGCACGATAACGAGACGCAGCTTTTTTTTAATATGGCCTTATGGTACTGAATAGCCTTAAAATAGTGTAAGGCTGTGTGAGACAAGAAAGCTTGTCTGGTCTTCTTGGGGGAAAATTGGGTGCATTTCAGCACTTGGCTCTGTGCTTGCTTTCAAGGTGTGACAAGATGGTTGCTGCCTCCAAGGGGTTTACAGTCCATTGCGCGCCCAAGGTTCTCACGGTGTGTCTGAAAAAGTTTGAAGATTGCACCGGCAGGAAGATCAGCAAGGTGTGTATGCCACTGGAGGGCAACTTTCTCTTCCCGGAGCAGGAGATTTCCCAAAGCAGTACGCTCTTTCACAAGCTGTTCCTGTTGGCTTTTTCGTGTTCCCTTCCGAGGAGAGGAGAGTTCCGGTGGGAAGACAAGCATGTACTCTGCTCCGACAGAGCTGCTTTGGCCGGGAGCAGTTTCCTGCCAGCCAAACCATGCCTGTTGAAGGCTATTTCATGTAGTACTTCAGGATCGTTTCTGAGCCCTCCTGGTCTCCCTGTAGGTTGTGGAGTATCCTGAGTACTTGGATCTTCGACCATACATGTCCCAGACAGCTGGAGAAGTGCTCCTCTACTCCTTATATGCTGTCCTGGTGCATCGTGGTGACAGCTGTCGTGCAGGACACTATTTGTGCTACACAAAGGTAAAGAGCAACTTCCTTCCTAGCAAGGGAAAAATGTGTGCTGGGGAAGACAAACCTTCCTGGCAGTGTAACTGGCGGCCAAGAATTGGAGGGAGAAGGTCTCCTTAGGGGCTGGATTGGATTTGTGTTGGCGTACGCTTGGTTCTGTAGTTTTCCGCCTGTGTTTTTGTGGAGAAACCATGCGGTTCATCTCCAGAGACTGATGCCTTTCTTTGCAGGCCAGCAATGGACTGTGGTACGAGATGAACGATATGGCTGTGGATGGTTGTGGCATCGAGACAGTTCTCAGGCAGCGAGCCTATTTGCTGTTTTATGTCAGGTGATGACAAGTGTTAAAATGTGTTCAGAATGCGTTTCCTTTTCCTACCTTTGCTCTTTTTCTTCTCCTCCTGCCTGTTTCTCTTTCTGTCATAGGAGACAATTACTACCTGCCTCCTTCAGTGCTGTTGAATCTGAACTACCCCCCGTCAGTCCTTATCTTCCCTTGCTGGGCTTCAGGCTGCTGCCCTGGTGTAAAGTGGAACTTGCCTGCTGTCTGAAGCTGGCTAATGTAGAGAAGAGTAGTTAAAGGGGGCCTACAGGAAAGATGGGGCAGGACTCTCTATCAGGGAGTGTAGCGATAGGACGAGGGGTAACAGTTTTAAAGTGAGAGAGGGAAGATTTAGATTAGATATTAGGAAGAAATTCTTTACGGTGAGGGTGGTGAAACACTGGGAGAGTTTTCCCAGAGGGGTTGTGGATGCCCCCTCCCTGGAGGTGTTCAAGGCCAGGTTGGATGGGGCTTTGAGCAACCTCGTCTAGTGGAAGGTGTCCCTGCCCATGGCAGGGGGCTTGGACCTAGATGATCTTTAAGGTCCCTTCCAACCCACACCATTCGATGATTCTATGATTCTATGAAATGGAGGCCGTAGGGATGATAAAGACGAGGACTTGCTCTGACAGGGGCAGACCTGGTGGGTTAGACCCCAATCAATTTTCCCATTTGTAGTCTTGGTTACGTCTTCTGTCTGTTGTAGAAACCGCTCCAAGAAAATGACTGAACCCCAGAGAAAGCTGCAAGAACAGCCCTAAATGCAGATCACTCTTTTTTTCTCCAGGGGATGGAGTGCACCCTCAGCAAGTTTGGCGACGACGCCAAGTTGGGAGGGAGGGTTGATCTGCTGGAGGGTAGGAAGGCTCTACAGGGGGATCTGGACAGGCTGGCTGGATGGGACGAGGCCAATTGTATGAGGTTCAACAAGTGCCGGGTCCTGCGCTTGGGTCACAAAGAATCCACGCAGCGCTACAGGTTTGGGGAAGAGTGGCTGGAAAGCTGCCTGGCAGAAGAAGACCTGGGGGTGTTGGTCGACAGCCGGCTGAAGATGAGCCAGCAGTGTGCCCAGGTGGCCAAGACGGCCAACGGCATCCTGGCCTGTATCAGAAATGGTGTGGCCAGCAGGAGCAGGGAGGTGGTTGTCCCCCTGTAGTGGGCACCGGTGAGGTGACACCTCGAGTCCTGGGTTCGGTTTTGGGCCCCTCGCTACGGGAAAGACGTTGAGGTGCTGGAGCGTGTCCAGAGAAGGGCAACCAAGTTGGTGAAGGGTCTGGAGGCCAAGGAGAAGGGTCTGGAGAACTTAGGAGAAGCGGCTGAGGGAACTGGGGTGGTTTAGTCTGGAGAAAAGGAGGGTGAGAGTAGACCTGATCACTCTCTACAACTACCCGAAAGGAGGGTGTAGTGAGGTGGGTGCTGGTCTCTACTATCAAGTAACTAGGGGTAGGAGGAGAGAAAACGGCCTCAAGTTGCACCAGGGGAGGTTTAGTTTGGATATTAGAAAAAAAATCCTTTACTGGAAGGGTTGTCAGGCGTTGGAACAGGCTGCCCAGGGAAGCAGTGGGGTCACCATCCCTGGAGGGGTTCAAAAAGCGCGTAGACGAGGCACTTCAAGACGTGGTTTAGTGGGCATGGTTGCTGGTTGGAGTCAATGACCTTGAAGGTCTTTTCCAACCTAAATGATTCTACGAACTGCAAAGGTGCTAAAAAGCCACGTACAAATGGTTTTTTTGGAGCTCGAGGGTGTGAGAGAGCAGCTGGGTGGGGGCCTGGCAGCCAACCAAGGTCAACCCAGCGCAGTTGCTGAAGACGTTTCTTTGGCAGCGCCGGTTCAGAGTCAGCCTGTGGCCGACTGTCCTTAGAACTTCAAAATCCCCACTAGGTTTCCCATCGCTATCTCGAGGGGCAGATTAAAAATCCATTGGAAATAAACCCGCGAGAGACCACGTGCTTCGCTACACGAACCTCTTCAGACGCAATCCTGGACCTGGGAAGAGCGGAAAAGAAATCCAAGGTCAACCCGGATGTGAAGACGCTTCATTACGGCCCTGGGCAGCTTTTTATTCATCTGGCTGGTGCGGCTCAGGGAAGACGTGGGAGCTCTGTTCAAGGGATGACCAGCCCTTTGCCAGCAGTACGTGGGGAAGCCCAGTGGCTCCCAGTTGCTGGCTACCTGAGGTGCCCGGTCCGTGGCCACAGCCCCCGTGTCACAAAGGGGCAGCGATGCGGCGCCCGCCCGGCGTTTGTGACCTCACCTGGCCGCGGCTTTGGCATCCCAAAAAGCGAGCCAGGGGCAGCCAGTTGGGCTGAGCTGGCCTTTGGGATAGCTCGGCTCCTTCCTCTGCTCCTTGAGTGCCTACTGGTTTTGGGTTTTTTCCCAACCATTTATCGTTTACTGCTCGCTTCTTCTCAACTGCCATCCTCGCACAAAGGTAATTATGGTTTGACTTTCAGGGCAGATCATAGAGTGGGTAGATAACGGGATAAAAGTATAGGCTGGTCTATACCGTCGGAGCTGTAGGCTGAGCTGTTGCACCTTGATGGGCTGGCCAGAGGTGGGCTACGGGCAGAGTTCCTGTTTGCTAATTATTATTTCTTTATTATATCCTAGGATAGGTAAGTAGAGGGGGTGGTAGCGTAGTCCGAGGCGTTGGGCTCAGCCTAGAACGGCAAGAAGCGGTAGGAAAGGAGGCAGAAAAGGAGCACGGCAAAGGCAGATGTTAAAGTAGCGGCCGGAAGTTTTTTAATCATTTTGTTGAGCTACGATTATTTCTTTGCCATCAGGTGACGGGATTTGCGCCGGTCTTGTCTTTCCGGAGCGTGTCCTGAGATCCTTTGTCATCCCGAGCTTTGCCCTCTGTTCCGGCGAGGAGCGATGGCCGTGATGGGGAACAAGTCCTGTGAGTAACACCTTCGGCAGCAGGCTTGGGTTCTGGGAATCCCCAAAGGCAATGGAGGTGGCTGGTGCTCCGTCCCTAAATGTTGAGGTCCTGACAACCGAGAGGGAATTCTGGGGCATTTCCTGATGGCACCCAGACTTACCCAGGTGTTTTCAAGCAGGGAGACGCGTTTTTTGGTCACTGCTCTGCCACTGTGTACAGTCTTCGAAAGAAGACATTGCTCGTAGAAAGATCTGACATTAGTAGGGTTACCTTCTGGGCTTGTTTTCCTGAAATTACAGTCAGGAAGAGGGAAGGCTTGATACTGAAGTTCAAGACTCTAGAGGGAAAGGAAGGTAGAAGTCCAAGTGTGGCTTTGTTGGACTTTAGGGAAAGCAAGCAGGGCAACACATTGTTTTCCAAAACTCTTTCTTGACCAGAAAACTTTCGATGGCAGCGTTAGGCTTCCCCTGATGCTTCCAGGTTGGATGTTTAAGCTGGTCGTACTCCTGTCGAGAACTCAACTTTTTTACATGTGCTTTCGTGCAACAATATTGTCTCATCTCTTTTCAAATGTCGTTTCCCTGCAGTCGTCACTGAGGGGATGGCTCCGCCGCAAAGGATCCTTTTTCCACCGGAGAGGATTTACATGGACTGGCAGCAGCAATGGAGAGCTGGAGCCGGACTCCACAACCCGGGCAATCTGTGTTTCCTCAACTCCATCCTGCAGTGCCTGACCTACACCCCACCTCTGGCCAACTACCTGCTGTCTCGTGAGCACAGCCAGTCGTGTGAGTACTTTGAGGAACGTCTCCTTGTCAACCTGTCAGGCACTTCCCCAGGATTCCAAGAATCTGGAATTGAAGAGAAAAAAAGCAGCCCTTCTTTCCCAGTTCCCCCGAGTTGGTCGTCTTTGAATGCTCAAGCCTAGAAGGCACCTGTCGTATCGAGCCGTGTTCATCTTCAGAAGGGCACCCCTTTCTAGCCCCAGGTCTTGGTCCCTATTCCTGCAGGTTAAACCCTCTTTGCTTTATTGAAATATTCTGTCAGCTTAACATCCCTCTGAAGAAAGTTTTCTCTGCACTAAAACGGCCTGGGCTTGTTGGGATGGGGAGACTTAGAACTTCAAAATCCCCACTAGGTTTCCCATCGCTGTGGATATTTTGCTCACCCAAGGCTCTTGCTTCCCTCCTTTCCTCTTCAGGTCACCAGCGAGGCTTCTGCGTGATGTGTAGAATGGAAAGCCACGTTAACAGAGTCCTGCGCTCCTCGGGCAGTGCCATCTACCCTTCGGCTGTCATCAGTGTTCTCTCACGTGAGTCATCTCAGGGGCTTGGACGAGTTTTCTTCTGTTCTTGTAGGAGAAAGCTACTAACTTCTTCTTTTTTAGTAATAGGAGAACATTTCCAGCTTGGCACGCAGGAGGATGCCCACGAGTTCTTACGTTACACTGTTGATGCCATGCAGAGAGCTTGTCTGAATGGAATCAGCAAGTAAGCACCAGCAAATTAATTTTGCAATGTTTCCAAGCCCTTCGGACTCCTTGGTGTAGTGCCATCAAGGAAGAACTATGCCCAGGGCTTTCACACCTGGAGGAGATGATAATAACTCTCTGCCTTACCATTTATTTCCAGCTTGGACATCTCTTCTGAATCGACTACCATCGTCCACCAAATATTTGGGGGCTTTCTGCGATCCAGAGGTACTTTTCCACAACCGTTGCTCTCCTTGGAATTGTCCGTGTCCTTCTGTCTGCCTGTGATGAGCAGCCGATGGTGTGACTGGCGTAGTAGGTGTGAAGGACGTAGAGCGGCACAGCTGGTCGACTTCCCCTATCCCTGAGCATTTTGAATTTCCTTCCAGTCACGTGCTCGAGCTGCAAAGCGGTTTCCGATTCCTACGAGGCCTTTCTGGACATTCCTTTGGATATCAAAGTAAGGGAGTTTGTAATCGTGCTTCGAGATGTCGCCAAGGCCCCCATAGCTTTCCAGAATCAACACAGTTGCTTTAAAAAACACGTAGTGTGAACACAAGAGAGCTTGGCGGCAGAATGGAAGGATCCCTCTGCATCCTTCTTCTTTTTGCCCTCCCTCGACACCCGTCGGACCCCTAGGCTGAGGGGTTGTATTATTTTCGTTATCGATGACCCTGCACACCATCGGTAGCTGAACCGAGCAGTGGCACAGAGACGTAACTCTGGATAGCCCCAGGAATTGAGGGAAATATTCGGCATCGTACCCTCTTTCTGCCTCCTCGCGGGTCCACAGCGTCTCTCCTCAGCGTCAGCTACCTGGGTCGTCTTGTCAACTCTTGATAAAGTGTTTGGGCGAGGACATTTCCCGGAGATCAGTATTTCCCGGAGATCAGCTCTCTCCTTTCTCACTCCTCCAGGCAGCCTCATCTGTCACCGCAGCGCTGGCGGACTTTGTGAAACCCGAGCAGCTGGATGGCGAAAACTGCTTTAAATGCAGCCAGTAAGATGATTATTAACAATATTAGATCCTGCGTGAAGGTGCTGCGCATACTCCAGCATAAGCCATCTTTTCGCGTAGGTTAGATGCGCAATGATCAGGCACAAATATTTTAATATGGCTTTATGCATCTGAGCAGCCTTAAAACAGCGTAGGGGTGGGGGAGACACGAAAGGGTGTCTGGCCTTTTTGGGGCAAGATAGGGCATATACGAAGGCTCTGTGCTCGGTTTCAAGGTGTAACAAGATGGTCGCCGCCTCCAAGAGGTTTACAATCCATGGCGCGCCCAGGGTCCTCACGGTGTGCCTGAAAAGGTTCGAAGATTTCACCGGCGGGAAGATCAACAAGGTGAGTATGCAACCAGAGGGCAACGTTTTTCTTCCCGGAGCGGGATATTTCTCATGGTGGTCCGCACTTTCACAAGCTGTTGAGTTTTATTGTGTTCCCTTCTGGAAAGAGAAGAGTTGCTGCGGGAAGACAAGGACGTACTCTTTGGCCGACAATAGTTTCCTGCCACCCAAACCATTACCTTTAGGTTGCTTTAGGGAAAAACCAAGTGTTCGTGAGCCCCAAAGATGTATTTATACACCTCTGGCCCCTGGTCTTGGAGGGATATTTCGTGTAGTATTTCAGGATCATTTCTGAGCACTCTTGGTCTCTCCGTAGGTCGTAAAGTATTCCAACTGCTTGGATCTTCGCCCGTACATGTCTCAGCCAGACGGAGAGTCGCTCTTCTACTCTTTATACGCTGTCCTGGTGCACAGCGGTAACGGGTGTCATTCGGGACACTATTTCTGCTACACAAAGGTAAAGAGAAACTTCCTTCCACGCCAAGAGAAAAAGGAAGACAAACTTTCACGGCAATGGTACCGGCAGCCAAGGATTTGGGGGAGAACGTCTCCTTAGAGGCTGGCTTGGGTTTGTTTTGGCGGTTCTGGAGTTTTTCTGCCTGCGTTTTTGTAGGGAAACCATGCAGTTCATCTCCTGATGAACAACGATTCATATCGTTGCCTTTTTTTTTTTTACAGGCCAGCAATGGACTGTGGTACGAGATGAACGATTCATCTGTGGGTCATTGTGACATCAGCACGGTCCTCCAGCAGCAAGCCTATTTGCTGTTTTACGTCAGGTAATAACAGGAGAGTAAGGGAAAGACGGGAAGGGACTTTTTACGAGGGATTGTAGTGATAGGACTAGGGGGAACGGTTTTAAACTGAAAGAGGGTAGGATTAGGTTAGCTGGTAGGAAGAAATTCTGATCGATGGTGCATCGAAACTTTTTCTCCAGGTGCTCTGATTTGAAAATGGGAGAAAGGGTGCCTTCCTCACTGGCACCAGCATATGCCTGTTCCTCCCTCAGTCAGTGTGGGGCCGAGGGCAAGCAGGAGGATGCTGTGGGACCAGAGGGTCTGCCTCCTAGGACTAAGGTAACCTGGGGAGGTGGCTCAGGGCACCAGAGGGACAGCAGATTTCTTTCTGGGATCTTGGCATTGCTCTCTTCTCCCTCCCACGCTGCCGCTTTCTTCACAGCCGCAAGGCTGCTCCCTCTCAAAGCATCCCACCTCGATCCACCCCATTTGTCCGCCTTTGGCCCTTCTGCCTTTGCAGCCCTCCAGGAGAGGCTTTGGGAGGCCCTTAGCTGTCCCCTCCCACAGCTGCTGGGGTTTCCCCACTGTTCAGGTCCTTTCAGCAGGAAAGGGCAGGACCTTTGCACAGCTCTCTTTGCAGGACATGGCGGTGGGCATGGAGGACTCTCCAGAGGACAGCAGCTCCTCTGCACCAGCCAGCACCAGACAGCTAACCCAGGCAGGTGCATGGGAGGCATCTGCAGGCTGGCCAGGCAGGCTCAGCATCGCCTCCTACGTGGGCTCCTGCTTGCATCGCTTCTTCTGCGGCTGCCTGAGGCTGGTGTCCAGAAGGAAAGCTGCGTGCCCGGTCTGCTCTCCACCACTTGCCCCTCTGCACACCGTGCAAGAAGACAGCACCAAAGAGGAGCACGGATGCAGCCCTTCTTCCCGCTGCCAGAGGAACGGTGCCAGGGAGAGGGCCCGGAGCAGATCCCCGCAGTGGGGAAGAGATGTCCGGAGCTGGTTGGTGGACACCACAGACTACGACCACTCAACAGGGACGAGGAGGAGGAAGAGGAGGAGGAGTCCTCCAAGTCGTGATCACGCTCCCAGGGATGCTGCTGCTCCAGGGCCCTCCAACGGCACCTCCCAGTCGGCTCCTGCACCCAGTGCTGCTCAGGAGCAAACCCTGCCAATGCAGAAGCAGAGCAGATCCCTGCGGCAGGGCTACGCTCTCCGCAGCCGGGTTGTGGAGACCACGGACTACCACCGCTCCGCGAGGAGGAAGAGGAGGCGGAGAGCAAGTCCTCCACGTCATGACCGAGCCCCAAGGGATGATGCGGCTGCAGGGCCCTCCAATGCCAGCTCCAAGCGGGCTCCCACACCCAGGGCCGCTCGGGAGCACGCTCAGCTGCGGCCGAGAAAGCGGAGCAGATCCCCACATCAGGGCTCTGACCTCTGCAGCCAGTTTGTGCACAGCACCGAGTGTGACCCCTCAGCACGGAGGAGGAGGGTTTCAGCACCCCGGAGACGCACATCAGGCAATCACTTGGGGCAAGAAGAACAACCCACAACGCCAAACTGTTCCTGTATGAGAGGTGTAAAATAAATGTGAAATTATGAATAGCAATACCCCAATGATTAGACACGATTTCTTACAAGACAAGAACTGGTTGAAACCTAAAGAAACAATCAAATAACAGGTTTAAAATAAAGAAAAGGGGGGGGGGGAGGAGTTCCACATCCCCGCCAAGACTCAATTACACGGTGCAAAACTCATTGCCATGGAAGACTGTGGAGGCAGGAGCTATAAACAG
Source organism: Buteo buteo (assembly GCF_964188355.1). Lineage (NCBI taxonomy): Eukaryota > Metazoa > Chordata > Aves > Accipitriformes > Accipitridae > Buteo > Buteo buteo. The sequence goes on from NC_134203.1 coordinate 1,258,159, forward strand.
CCATAACAAAGGAATTTGGCAAACTTGGGGTGGGTGAGTATATAACTGGATAATGAACTTGGTGGGCTAGAGTTGCCCTGTCTCAGCCCTAATCTGCTGCCTGGTGGCAGCAAAAGGATAAAACTGGAAAAAAGCATCTCTCCCCTTCAGATGCAGTCCTTCAGTATTCACAACACAAGCAGATGAAATACTAATCCAGAGGGACTTAAGCGTGGTATTTCTAATGCTTCTTTGTACTTGTAGTCAGACTGAAGAGGATTTTGGCATGCCATATGTCCTAGTTTCAGCCAGAATAGAGTTAATTTTCTTTCTAGTAGCTGGCATAGTGCTATGTTTTGGGTTCAGTATGAGAAGAATGTTGATAACACACTGACGTTTTCAGCTGTTGCTAAGTAGTATTTATACTATGTCAAGGACTTTTCAGCTTCTCATGCCCAGCCAGCAAGAAGGCTGGAGGGGCACAAGAAGTTGGGAGCGGACACAGCCAGGACAGCTGAGCCAAACTGGCCAAAGGGGTATTCCATACTGTGTGACGTCATGTGCAGTATATAAACTGCGGGGAGTTGGGCAGGGGGGGCGAGCTGCTGCTTGGGATCTAACTGGGCATCGGTCAGCGAGTGGTGAGCAATTGCACTCTGCATCACTTGTTTTGCATATTCTCATTCTTTTATTATTCTCATCTTTATTATTATTTTCTTCTTTTTCTGTCCCATTACACTGTCTTTATCTCAACCCACAAGTTTGACTTTTCCCCCCAATCCTCTCCCCCATCCCACTGGGGGGGGGGGGGAAGTGAGCGAGCGGCTGCGCGGTGCTTAGTTGCTGGCTGGGGTTAAACCCCGACACCATACTGTATGTGCCTGTACCAAGGTACGCTGCTTGGAGGGTCAGGTACACCAAAGGAAGATCATCTACTCCAACCTCCTGCACGCAATGGCCATTTTCATCTATGTATCTCAGCGCCAAATTGAACGTCTTGGAAACATAAAGGCTCCTGCCTGAGAGCATCTAGTCATCATTTCCTTTGACAGTTCATTCCAAAATTAGTCTCTCCCACAGTTCAAAGGAAGAAAAAAACCTCCAAAAACCAATGTCTCCGACTTCAGTTTTTAATTTCTGCTATGCCTTTTACTGTGTTACATTTTCTCTTTTCCAAAGATTTCTACATGCTTTTTCCAGTCATCTTTTGATCTGCAACTCTTTCAGGCTCTCGCTAGAAGTTATTTACCTCTTCTATCTACATAACTGTCTATGTAACTGTTATACAGATAGTCTTCTATCTCTGTAACAAGTATATTCCGTCTTAATTACTAGAAGGCAAATCATGGGTTTGTTTCAAGTATCATGAGCTTAAAGTCTCATTATTTTGCTTTGCTGGACTCATGATTTTTCACATTGGAGACTGCCAGCATCTTACTACAGCAGAGTGAAAAAAGCTTTTGTGTGTGATTTTTTTGCTCCGCTGTGCCCCTATTTCTGGGCCCCAGGTCCCGGCCTTCTGGAACCTTCTCCCACCCCAGTTCCAGGAGTGTCCGAGACCCCCGTCAGTCAGGAGAAGGGACGCCGGGCCCCTCCCCGCGACGTCCATGTTGGGTCTCTCGGGGCGTTGTCCAGGCCATTGTCACCTTAGTATTGTTATTACTATCATTATTAGTTTCTTCCTTTCTGTCCTGTTAAACTGTTCTTATCTCAACCCACGAGTTTGACTTTTTTCCCCCCAATTCTCTCCCCCATCCCACTGCGTGGGGGGGAAGCGAGCGAGCGGCTGCGTGGTGCTGAGTTGCCGGCTGGGGTTAAATCCTGACAAAGGTGTGGGAGGGGCTGAGGGTAGAGGGTCTCTAAGGAGATGGGTGTTCTATATGGGGTGGGGGGGCTGTATGGGGTTTGGAGGGGCGGTTGTGGGGGTTTTATGGGGCTGGGATGATCTATATGGGGGTGTGTGGGGGGTGTTTTAGGGTCTATATGGCCGCGGGGGGGTTATATGGTCCATATGGGGCTGGGGGAGTCTATAGAACTGTGGGGAGGGCCTATAGGGATGGAAAGAGTGGCCTATAAGGTCTATATGACCCAGGGGGAGAGGAACTATGGGGTTTATATGGGGCTGAGGGGAGTTACAGGGCATCTGGGTCGGGGGGGCATCTACCCCTGGACACCCTGGTCCACTACCTGGACACCTGGGGCTGCCTGCATGTCCAGATGACTGGGTCCTCCTGTGACAGGGGGATCTATAGGGTCCAGAGGGATCTATATGGCCCAGGGCAGGGAATAACAGAGGGATCCAGGCAGTCCAGGGGATCTAGATGGTCCAGGCTTGGGAGAGGCAGGGATCCATAGGGTCCTGGGGGAGGGGGTGTGTGTGTATATAGCTTCCAGAAGAAATCTTTAGGGCTTGGAGGGGGAGTGGGTTCCATGGGGTCTGGGGGAATCTACAGGGGCTGGGTTCGGTGAAAGGAGGGAACTATAAGGTTGGGGGGGCAGAATCTACAGGGTCCAGGGGGGAAAGGGAGTGTTCTATAGGATCCAAAGAGAGTCTATAGGGTCTGGGGGTGTGTGTCAGGGAAGAGTATGGAGGGTCTGGGGGCGGTCTGTAAGGCTGGGCATCAGGGCAGGGTCTATAGGGCCAGGGGGGTTCTATAGGGCCAGGGAAGAGTCCATAGCGTCCGGGGGGGGGTGGCGGAGATCCATAGGGTGGGGTTAACCTCCACTCTCTGTGGGGCCGCGGGGTCTGTCGGGGTGATGGAGGCGGGGCGGGGGGCTTGGGGTGGGGCCTGGTGAGGCCACGCCCACTGCACGCAGGGGGCAGGGGGGAACCCGCATGTCCGGGTGGGGGGGTCACGAGGGGGAACCAAAAGTCGGGGACCCCCCTGCGTCACACACACACACCCCGGCTCCCCCCTCCTGAACCACAGCCCCGTTAGGGCATCAGACCCCCCAGCGTGACGTCACACCCGAACCATTTTCTAGATTTCCTGTCATTGTTCAAAGAAGCTTAAAGCAGAAGCCTGCCTTTCTAGTGGGCTTTCTTCTTCTGCCAAACTCATCTGCTGAACCCCACGTTTATTGGAAGGGTTAGCTCTGTATCATGGCACCACCATATGAAAATACTCCTAATAAAGCTTCTATTTAAGGAACACAAACACCTTGGTGATCAGCATTCTTATGAGAGGAAATACAGATTACAGGGCATCCTAAAGTCTATGTGTAAATGTCTGCTGGCAAATGACAACAGCTTTCCAAACAAACTGGAACAAGGTTGAAATGTGGCAGCTTCTTATTGAACGTTAGTCTAAAATTGTCAGGACCAGCTGTGAAGAGTGGCTCTATGTTTGGGGCCACATCCTACCTTTTACAATAGAAAAACAAGGCCGCTTGGCACAGGAAAAAAACATACCTCTTGGCAGCACCTCCCCACATTGCATCAGTTCAAAAGATTTAAAGTCCTACCTGTCTTTTCCAAATGAAACCCCTTGATATGGTTATTTTTCGTACATGTTAGCTACCAGCAAGCTTCTACTGGTACCTTTTTTCTGTCACTAGTCTCTTCTCTGCTCATGTTCAGCTATCACTGGAAATCTCATCGCGTTGGATAGTTTACTGAAAATGTATTATAACCAAAAAGTGACATAACAGGGCTGTAATGGATTCTGCAAAGCATTTTGCTGCTGCTATTTTATAACAGGTACCACCTTCTTCTGGCAGGCAATTAAAACAAAATTCAGCTGTGAAAATTTTTGCAGTATACCCCACCCAAACTAATCAACAATGGTTAAAAATAACATGCCCCAGCAAAACCTTTCATGATACATGGCCACAACTCACAATTCTCTACAAAATGTTCACTTTTATAAAGCTCTGATGTAAAAATCAAATAATCAAGCAGCAATATTTTAAGTGCAGCACAGGGTCTTCCATGTCACTATTTGCAACGCTTGAATTCATTTACATTTTATCAAAATCTAATACAGATGACTTAGGAATTAAGTCATTTTTTTAATATCCGTCATTCTATGTAGTGACAGATTTCATGTTTTGCTTATCTTTATCTTTGCTTTCCTTCGATTTTTCCTTCTTGTGTTTGTGCTTTTGGCTCTTCTCCAATTCCGTTTCGCTTCCAATGTGTTTCTTATGCTTCCTGTGTTTCTTATGCTTCTTGTGCTTCTTATGCTTCTTGTGCTGCTGCTTCTCCTTTTTCTTTTTCTTGCTGTCTTGACTCTCTCCCGAGCTGGCACTGCTGCTGTGGCTTCGAGGCTGACTCTCAGAAGGGCTTTGACTACAGCTAACACTGGGACGGCTTTGACTTCTGCTTGCTTCAGGCTGGTCAACTGCAGCAGGTGCTGCTGTATCCTCTTTCACCTTATCAGCAGACTTTTCTTTGGGGTCTTTTGGACTTTTTCCTGCAGCTCCCTCATCTTTTGCAGATACATTACTCTCACTGTCATTTTCATTGTGGTCTTTCTTTGCCTTTTCCTCCTTGGCTGGTCTGGTTTCTGGGTGATCTTTTGTCACTTTTGGGTGAACTTTCTGTGGGGTACCAAGAACCTTCTCACCCTTTGGAGAGGAAGATGTTTCAATGCCGCCTGTCTTGGGAAGCTCCTCCTTCACTTTTTTCGCAGGAGGTTCCATTCCAGGACATCTTTCACGAAATGAAGGAAATCCTTCGTTCTCATCTCCTTTTCTTCTCTTCTGGTGTTTTTGATGTTTATTTCCTTTGCCATCTCCCTGTGGATATTCCACTTCCTTCTCTTTTGATTTGGTAGGATCTTTGACGACATGGTGTGCTCTTCCAGAAGATTTTCCAGGGTAATTTCCAGCTCTATTACCAGCTGACCTTGACCTAGAACAATAGTTACGACTCTTCCCTTCGCCTCTTCTTGGATACAGCCGCGATCGCGAGTAGGAATGCAAATGGGAGCGACAAAATGATCGAGAGTGGGAGCGAGAGGGGGAAGAAGCTGATCTTGACTTGGAGTAGGTATAGAAACTTCTAGAGTAAGATGAAGCACTAGAAGGAGGCTTGGACCTTAAAAAAAACACAACACACACACACGAAGTTAATTCAAAACAGTCACTCTCCCCAGTTTTTTCCTTCCAGATTTGCTTTGGGGTTTTTGACTCTCCATACACTTATGTTCTTTCAGCTGCTGACATAATGCTACTGCCAACTGAAGAACTTAATAACATGTACAAGTTTCGGCTCACAAGACAGAACAGCTGTTGCTTTGTTAATGGAAAAACATACAGGAAGGCTAAGTCTGTTTCCACTCACTTCTACCACGTGAACTACCATAGCTATCGGCTGATTTAAGGTGGTGTATAGTGGCCTCTACTGCTATGTGAACGCACCCATTTTTTCACTACTCTGCAACGACATGCAGCGCAAATCATTTTTGTTGCAGTAAGATGCAAAAAGAGCAAGTCTTAATGGCTACAGTGCAGTATCAAACATCAGGAAAACACGATTTGGCCTGAAGACAGTAAAGCTCAATTTTAAAATGCCAGCTTAGTCTCTTTAACTTCACTACTTCTTTGGCAATTTGTACAGGATGCAAAATACTTGCACTGCAGTCTTACAATCAACACTTCTCGCCCAATGTCCTAGCAAAATCTTGCACATACCTCTAGCTCTAACCAAGGATAGTGACAGCGCTTCAAGAAAGAGTCGTATCTAAATGCTTCTAAACTCAGCCTCGAGTAATATGACTCAATGCCATTACTCTAGGAAGGATACTGACAGCATTACTAAGAGACAGCTATGCAGACTCCTGCCCAAGTGATTTGGGGGGATAGAAAACATCAGCTGCCCTGCGTTTTTTCTTCACAAGTTTTTCTTGTTTTTCATTTAACAATGTCAACAAAATTCTAGTGAAAGCCACCAGTCTGCAGTCCAGCTTAAAATCTCTCCGTGTACCTACAGGAGAGAGACAAAAGAGGAAGACAATTTCTCTCACATATCTCCTCCGATGTGCTTTGAGGTAATGGTTACAATCAGAACAGGGAGATGCAGAAAATCCGGCTACTACACCTATTCAGTTCCTAGCCTCCTCACGGCTCTCAGGAGGTGAAGGATGTCATTGCAGAGAAGCTTCAGGGAAAGAGACCCCTGTTCCTTAACAACTGCTGCCCCATTATCACCATCAGTCAACTGTAATCTCTGCCATATTTGAGCCAGTAACCTACCTATGAAACTCCTATCCCTGCTAATCCCTTGAATCATCCAATCCATCCAATGAGAGAGGGGTGCAGTGGAACTCCCCCTGATTCTTCCAGACAACCTGCTGCTCCATTACAGACATGTAAACCAGTTACCTGGAAAACGAATGCCTACGCTCCTCTGGAATCTTTTTACATTCCATCAATTCCTTAGCAAAATCACTGGTAAACTCATCAAGTTTGGACTTTTTCTTTTCCCTGTTAAAATAAGTTTGACCTTTATTACAAAAAGGCACCAAGAGACAAAACATGGCCAATATGAGAAAATATAGACTGCATGCAAATGCAACAGGGGAACATCCCATTTCAGCAAAAACAGTTCAGCGTTCCTACAAGTTTTAGGGAAAGTTTTAGAATTACATTTGTCTTGGTTTAGTTTTGCATGTTTACCATCTGCAACACAAAAGTATACTGGAAAAAACACTGTCATTTTTGCTTACGTCAGGTGCACTTGAGTGTAACTGCAGCTCATTATGTGATCAAAATACAAAAATGAAGAACAACGCAGCTTCACTGAGCCAAATACTTACTCCTCTTTAAGACTCCGTTGTTCTCTGTAAAACTCCTCCCCAGAGAAAGGAGATGCTTGAGTCCTTGGGATGGTAGGTGAAGGAGGCATGGGTACTGCTCTTGGAACCCAAGCTGATGACGTGTTTGCGGGAGCTGGGGGATATCCTGGAGGGGGGACAGCGCACCCAGCAGATGGAGGCTGGCCAGGTGGAAACTGAGGAGGAAACGGTGGTGGTGGTACCCCCAGTGGAAGAGGAAGTGCGTGGCGTGCTGGAGGATACAAGGGAGCTGGAGGCACAGGCACAAAGACTGGTGTTGATTCTGGTAGTGCTGGGGCCTGAGTCCTTTGGGTACACTCGCTGTGCAGGCGTCCTCGATTTGGACCTCTAAAGAAACCCAAAACCATGTGTCACTGTTTGTTACACTCTGTCGGATTTTAAAGAGGAAAGCGAAGGAAGCGGGAGCATGGTGGGGAGCACTTCTTGTTCTCAACTTAAGCATTTTTCTCCCTGCTTTCCGTTCATGTGAGATTACACTCATTTCTTGATCCTCATACTTGCCTTCCACATCCTCACCCCCAACACTCCCCTCGGTCTTCTCTCCTGACACTCAGCTTTGCAGCTGCAAGTGGAGGCTGCCCACGCTTAACAGAGACTCCCATCTCCCACGTGCCATGTGCCCACCGCTCCTCTGCTACTCCTGGAGACACTTAATATTTCGCACTTCTAACCTTCAAAGTCCTGCACAAATATTAACTCATCTTCTCTCAAACTTCTTTTAACCTCTTCCACATACGCTTCCTGTGCTGTCGCCTCATGATGATGTACTTGGCCTGTTCTTGTCCCTGCATTGTTATTTTCTTGCTTACTGAATCTGAGATTTTAAATCATCTGTGGGGTGGATCCCCATTTTTGTTTGGATTTATCTTTGAGATTTTATAAACACAGTGCACCCTTACAGTCGATCTAACATCAAGCATATAAAAAAATGAAGGACTGACTTGGCACAGCAATAAGAGATAAAACAGACTCTTCTCTTTCCAACGGAGAGAAAGCAGCTTGGCTATCTGAGACGACTAAATTGAAGAAACTCAGAATTGTCCTAAAATAACAGCCTTGACTTTTCCAATGATTTGCTCAATCAGAATCAACTAAGTTGTTCAAAAAAGAATGCTGGAGGCTGGTTTCTATTGGGAAATCAATTTCTTCAGCCTTATACAGCCAGTGAGCAAAAGGGTGGCTTTCCACCTGATCCTTTAATTAGATTTGATTTTTAGATGCACTTATGGTTTCCTCAGAAAGCGTGCATTTTTCAGAGTCCTCTTTTCAATTATGCACTGGACTTCTATTGTAAATAATCTTACTGCGAGCACATACCCCTTTGTTAAAGCCAATTCAAATTAGGCCATTTAAAAATTAATGAACACTTGTATTCTACACAACTATCTGTGCACACTTACTTCATCATAAATCAGCTGTTGTAGAATTTATGTGTTACAGCCTCATTTAACAGGTTACCAGTATGAATACATTGAATTTCTGCAGAACACTTACAGTTCCCAGCCTGGTCTGCCACCTGCTGAGCAAATTGTACTGGCTCTCGCTGGATGACCTTTTGGAGTGGAGAGAGGAAAAAGCAAAAAATCCCATTCAGTGTATCTGAAGATCATTTTTTAACAGAAATTCTTTTTAGAAAAATTAAAAGTTACAGTTCCTTACCAGTGGTGCGTGTTGATTGTCCTTGGGGGCCCAGACGACTTGGTAATGCTGGTTGTCTTAGTACAGGGGTCTGACAGCCCTTGTGAATAAATGCAGACAGTTGGAAAATAAGCTCTACTAAAATACAAGAATCACTGCAAATGTTGAAACAAAGCTTACCTTCTCTTCCAACAAACTGCTGACTGACAGAGAGGAATATGTAGAATGTTCAGCAGCAGTCACCAGAGCAGCAGGAGGTGTAAGAGTCACGAGTGGGGGTGGTGGCAGTGGCAGCTGCTGCTGCTGGTGGTGCCACATCTGCTGACGGTGCCTTCTTCTGTAACCGGCTCCACTTTTGAAGTTGCTCACAGCCTAGAGGCAGAAAAACATTTACGCAAAGGTAATATGAAACTTCAGCAGATATACGAACAAAAGCCTCCACAGAGTAAAATTACTTGTGTAATTAGCTGTAAATGCTATCAATCCCCAAAGAAATCAACATGCCGATACATGAACACATCACATTAAACACTGATACTAGTGATTGGTAACTCGGAGTGTCTGTATTCAAAGTACTGCCGTGTTAACACAGAATTTGAAAGCGAGGCAATCACCTTAAACAAAAGCATGACCTGAATTTGCCAGATTGTCTCCAAGGAGTTGTAAGCTTCTGTGATAACAGATAATGCACTTGAAAGGTAAATTTAGCCTTATTCAAGTCAACCTTGCTTAAGCAGATGTAAACTAATATTTCCTTCCCTTTCAGCTTTTTACAAAGAGCCTATTCTTACAAGCACTTTACGTAAAAGTCATCAGGTTACCCGGCGTAGGCACTTGTTGGCCACTAAAGCATCAGGCGAAACACCTGTCTGATGACACTCTGGACATCTATGCTCCTCAGATTCCAGTAAGGCTGTTCTAATACCTGTGTACAATTAGAATAATCAAAATAGCATTTAGCCAAACTAAGGAAGTTTTGGGGGTTCTAATCAACTATAAAAACATCTATATGATCCACAGGTGAATATGGTCTTGAAGTGAGAGCATGAAGCTATAAAGGTTCAATAGCGTAAAAAATTTCTAGTATGCAGCAAATAACTCTAGAGTTTTGGTATGTCACTGTTGTAACATTTGAAGATGTAGAGTAGGCTGTGTCTTGATGTTTCAGCTAGTCTTTTTCCCACTATATAGTACAGTGAGAAGTCCCCACCCTCCAGGTTAACGAATAAAACTTGTCTCAGAAAAACAAATAGTAGGTTCAAAAAACCATTACTAGGTTCGCGCTCTGAAGGTTTTAACCAACTCTCCCGTGGAGGAAAATGTGGATTAAATGCTGCTAACTATCCGTTTGTTGCAGACCACCGAAAGTCACCAGAGTTGGCTATATAGTTTTGTATGAGAGAAAGGGCTGTGGGCAAACTAAATGCACTCAATATCCAATACTGCAATCACCTGCACAATCAGCCACTCCTCTCATACTCGTCCTTCCGCATGTAAATTTAACTAAAAAGCTATGTATTTTACTATTTATTTATTTATTTAACTATTAAAGCTCTGTGGCTTTTTTCCCCCTTTATACGAGAAGAGCCCTTTCCTATTCAGGGTATACTTAAGTATAAAATAGAACTGGTAACAAAATAATTTCGCTATCTCCTCTTTCTGCTTTCAGAAGAGCAGATGTGCTGTTTTGAATTAACAAACATGGGAGTTCACACTTACATTCATCACAATAACTGTTTCCACAGCAGGGAATAATAGCCGCATCAGTCATTATCTCCTTACAAATGAGACATAAAATCTCCTCTGGAATAGGATCATCTGAGGAGGAAGAGGATGGCTCCTCCGGTAAAAAGGGAGGCTTTTCCTTCTCTCTTCTAGCATAAGCTTCCCTGGAGGAGGGGAAAGGGGAAGGAAAAAGAAACAAATTAAAGATGGGTAAAGGAGAACTTTTCCAAGCTTTGGATCTTATCAAAGGAAGACAGGAGATGGAATTCTTCTCACTCCACATTAGCCTCCTAAAACATAGGCATTTAGTTGAACCTACTTTTCTATAGCCACCACACTAGAATAGGGAGGGGGGAACAATTTTCCCACCGCAGACCTCTCCCATTCAGTGGATCAACAACGAAATTAGCTCAGATGAGCTTGTGGGTCGAGATAAGGACAGGAGAGATCACTCACCAATTACCGTCACGGGCAAAACAGACTCAGCTTGGGGAAAATTAACTCAATATATTACAAATCAACCAGAGTAGGGTAATGAGAAATAACCCCAAATCTCAGAACACCTTCCCTCCACCCCTCCCTTCTTCCCAGGCACAGCTTTACTCCCAAATGCTCTACCTACCCTCCCCCCCCAGCGGCGCAGGGGGACAGGGAATGGGGGTTACGGTCAGTTCATCACACCTTGTCTCTGCCGCTCCTTCCTCCTCAGGGGGAAGACTCCTCACTCTTCCCCTACTCCAGTGCAGGGTCCCTCCCACGGGAGACAGTTCTCCATGAACTTCTCCAGCGTGGGTCCTTCCCATGGGCTGCAGTTCTTCACAAACTGCTCCAGCATGGGTCCCTTCCATGGGCTGCAGTCCTTCAGGAGCACACTGCTCCAGCGTGGGTACCCCACGGGGTCACAAGTCCTGCCAGAAAACCTGCTCCGTGGGCTCCTCTCCACAGATCTGCATGTCCTGCCAGGAGCCTGCTCCAGAGCGGGGTTCCCACGGGGTCACAGCCTCCTTTGGGAACACACCTGCTCCGGCGTGGGGTCCTCCACGGGCTGCAGGTGGACATCTGCTTTACTGTGGACCTCCGCTCCACCGTGGACCTCCCTGGACTGCAGGGGGACAGCCTGCCTCACCATGGTCTTCCCCACAGGCTGCAGGGGAATCTCTGCTCCGGCGCCTGGAGCATCTCCTCCCCCTCCTGCTTCACTGACCTTGGTGTCTGCAGGGTTGTTTCTCTTACATGTTCTCACTCCTCTCTCCGGCTGCCGTTTTCCCTCTGTCCCAACTTTTTTTCCCTTCTTAAAAATGTTATCACAGAGGCGTCACCACTATTGCGGATTGGCTCGGCCTTGGCTGGCGGCGGGTCCGTCTTAGAGCTGGCTGGTATTGGCTCTCTTGAACACAGGGGAAGCTTCCAGCAGCTTCTTACAGCAGCCACCCCTGTAACCTTCCCCCCCACCCCCGCTACCAAAAACTTGCCACACAAAGCCAATACAGACATTTACGCACGGTTTCTCTCGTTCACTTTTTGGTCGGTCCAGTTAATTCCATACTTACACATTAACACGTGGTATTGCGTATTTTCCAGTTTTTGTCACCATGACACCCTTCCTTTTGGGATCTTTCACCTCCACCAGGAAACTCCTTGGAATTCCTGTGGTCTTTTTCATCCTGGGCACAGACCCAAAACTTTCGTCCTGTTGAGACAAGAAATGCAGACATACCGCATCTTAAGACCCACACTTAAAATGACATTTCAATGATGATTTTAAGCAGCAAGAGCCTTTAATCCTCTCCTTTTACCTAGCGTAAGGGTCGCTCGACTAAAATACTTCTTTTCTTAAATGAATACAGCCAGGATGTTCCAAAGGCTTGAGCAGTGTTTTGAATTCGGTCGACATTCTTTGGCTTACCCTCAGGTTCCTTAAGGGCGAAACAGCCCTTAGCTCACCATCCACTCAGAGAAGAGACACAAAGCCGCTCCTCCTCCTCCAAAGGGCAATGCAGAGGGAGAGCTTAATGCAGTGCTCTGAATCACTCACTGGGGAAACTTATGTTCACCATCTCTATATGAAGGCTAAATTCATACCTCATGCATGTACCTTCAGTGACTAACATTAAACGGCATGAAGACGCAACCAGAGGCTTGTCTGATTAAAACACACAAATGTTCAGTAGATGGGGTCAACAGAAACATCTTCTTTTTATACAAAATACTAAAAACTATGAACTGTCACTAAAAAGAGTTAAAACCAGAAAAATTTCCAATAACATTGAAATGTACAAAAACACGCATACAAGTTCACAGAGAAAGATCTATGGACACATTTCATGTCCATGACCTAGAAAAAAAGAAAATTTTACATTTCTAATTCCAGGTTTCCCTCAAATTCTGAAAGGCTTTGCAACATTGCCATATAAGCTCTGTATTTCACCCCAAGAGAAACAATTCTTCACGTGAGTATTCATGTACTTGTTACCTAACTGCCAGGGTAAAACAATTAAAAACTAGGTAACACCAGAAGTCCCCCACAATCTTACCCCATTTCTTGGGCAGTTCTTCATAGAGTGGCCAGGTTTTCTGCAACGATGGCAAGTATATGACGATGCAGGTGGACCCACGGGTTTCTTCATGTAACTGCAAGTTTTGGGGGAATAAAAGAACAAGGTATGCACATGTCTCGCTTGTTAAACCAAACACCTCTACAGTTTTTTCCATAATCTTCAAAGAACAGATCTGACATTATCAACACTTACTTGATTGGATCATATTCATGGCAGGACTGGATCATCATAGCTTTTATTTTATCCTCTTCGGAAGCACTGGCTTCAGCCAGATTGGCAGTCTGTTTAACAGGCAATTATTTGACACGCACATTAGAAACACGTTTAAGCCCACACAGCCAAAGACAACACCGCTCACCCAGTCCTGTAAAGAGCAGCACAACACTAGCTGAGGTTGCATGAAAAGAGCTGCTTATAGAAAATACCGTTGTCCTGAAGATGTTCTGGGGAGCCCTTACACCGTTATTACATGGTGTTTGTGTGCGTGTTAACCTACTTGACAAGAGCGTTCTTGGGCACTCAAAACCTTAGGCTCTGTTTGTACCTTACAGAAAGACTGGCGTAACCAATCCAATTGTCTTCCAAGTGGACCGAAGGCATAAGTAGACACATTACACGATCCAGTATTTTTAAGGTGATTTTTAAGCTCCAGCCTATTTGAAGAAGACATCCACTGTACATTTAATTGAGAAAGATGCATGCAAGTATCCTTATTTACATTTTGCAGCATTAAAGGGACACACAACTTAAGAGTCAGGGAAGTTGTTTTTGCTTGCTGAAATGCAGCTTCCCACACAGAAGCATTAAAAGGAAGCAAGCTTTTTATAATCCCTCAGCAAGACAAAAGATTCTTGTCACTACAAATTTGACCATCATGTGCTGGAGGCAGTCCACACTGCATGCTTCTCCCTCTACTAACTTCTTCATATTAAGTGATTTAACTACAGGAAGCACAATCTGCATTTTTTTTTCCAGTTGACTGTGTCCTTTTAACATATAAATTGTAATATCAACCTTATGCAGAACTAGATCTTTCAAATTATTGAAGCCAGCTGTTTTTTCAAAGTAGTATTTGTTCCAATGTTTTTATTTCACACGAGTCCAGATCCAAGCAGGGTCTAAGGGAGAGGCTGTAAAGGATGTGGACCTTCAAGCACCTAGCATTCAGATCAACCACTCAGATCAACCACTCATGGTTCTGTTTTTATATGCATTCATTCACAAAAGCAACCAACTAGTTTCAACATTCTATTAAATGGATGTTTCATAGACACCATTTTTTTCTCCACAGTAACATAATCCAGAGCAACACCTATGAAATCATTTCCATTAACATTTACAGAAAGCTTTACAGATACTTGACTAATTTCTTTGAACCCAACAGTTTACAAAACACATCCAAAACCCACAACACATTAGTAGGAATAGACCAAAATTCAAACATGGCATTTCATACGTAGTAATAATAAACCAGAAAACTCTTAACGCATCACCTCCATGCCAAGTCAGTCTGCACTAAAGACGTTAGAGTAAGTAACAGGTTTGAGCTGCTTTCCATTATGTTCCTGTATTTTTCTGAAATACTGAAATTTTCTCAAAAGCTTAAATGTGTACACCACAAGGACACTTCTTCATATTTTAAGAGTAAAATTTGGCATAAGTTTACAGTACCAAGGACATGTTTAGGGACAGCACTAATGGAGACCAAGTTCTTTTGGTGGCTACCTTCCAAACATTTTTTTTCCCCCCCCAGATGCACACAATTTAATTTCTTCAGTGAGAAAGGAAAGAAGTGACCAGTGTGAAGAGATTCCTCTTTCTTGGAAATGAACTCCAGCCTTCCTTTTCAGAAGAAAGAACTAGCTCCTCTGCATTAGGCCCTGCCCTCTCTAAGCTTTGTAACTTTAAAGACTAGTTCTTTCATTGGCTAGCACTACGCCTTTTCACAAAGTGCAGACAGTAGTGCTTTCCCAGAGGAAGGTACACATTGTTGAGCAAAAAATGCAAGCAGGTCCATAGCAAAACATGGCATTACAACAGTTCCAGAAGGTCACATCTGCTAATATGCCACACATACACATCGGTATATTCCTAGAAACAATCAGGTACACTTTCACACTTCACACAGTCTGCATTCCAACAAATTAGATTATGTTGTCTACTGTCTATATACTAGCATTTATGAAACTGTGCAGCATTAAAAGAATGGATCTGTAACTTTAATGGCTAGAAATTCAAAAACAGCCATGCAATTGTCCATGTTACAGAAACGATTCTCTTTTGGCTGTTGCACACTCCCCCCTCCAAATGCCCGTAACTTACAGCCCATTCAATTCTTCTGGAAAAACTGTTAGTTTCCAATGCAAAATCAATGAAACATATGAGAAATGGTAAACAGCTTCTGAAATGCTGCTTCTGTGTGTCTGGAAGATGAGTAATAGTGCAACATTACGTTGAGGCTGATAAGGTACTCCCCTTCTATCTTCCCAAAGTGGGAACTGCTCTTTACAGGCTAGTACCAAAATAGACACCCATTTTAAAGTTAAAATTAATACTTTAAATTAATAAAAATTAAATTAAATTTTGTTTCCATTACAACAGTTATCCAGCTATAGATCACAGTATAAGATTTTAAAAAACAAAGCAAACACTTCTTTTTTTTAAAGAATTTGAAAAAAATATATCTATACCTTAGCAAGGTGGGCCAGAGAAAGAGATGCAGGAGAGTCATCTGTCTGTTCACAAAAAATTAAACACATATTCAAGTTCTACAGTCAAAACATAGCAATAGTTAAGGTCTACTGTAGTCTGAAAGTCTGCACTATATCCTCTGAGTGTCGCTGACAGGGGCACTGCCAACCCCGTGCAATTTGTGTTTGCTCAAAACAAAGTCCAAACCTATGGCACCTTAAGAGTGCCTGTGTGGTTAATGAGAAGAAACGAAAATAACCAAACCCGCTCGACATCAACTTACTGCTCCACAGTATCTCAGAGAGGGACCCTTGTCAAATGCTCACATCTGTCAATTTTCAGCTAAAAAGGATTTCAGTTTATTTGAGAAGGAAGCATCACTACAGGAAACTTATTTGCAGTGTAGCTTGTCAATTAATCCGTTAACATCTCATCACTTCTAAATGCACACAGTTATGCTTTTATGAAGACAGTAGCTGCCTGGCAAAATCAAGCACAGGTGTATCAGCCCTCAACCATGAACTCTGCCCCTCCTGTCGTCACTAAGTTTAAAAATGCCAAACTCACCATACCCCACAACACCCAAATAAAAACACCAAGCCAGAACATCAGCCATGAAAGTAAACCACCACTTTGTCTAGAAAAAAACAGGCTGCTCAAATTAGTGAAATAAAGGTGTTTACCATGACAGAGCGGCCTACAAAAACAGACAATACTGATGTCTTGTATTTTATTAGACCACAGGCCATACTATCCAGATTAGTTCGGGAGGTGTGAGAATTTAATATTATGCTTCTTACTAGCAGAGCAAACCCAATTTTTAATGATGATGAAAACATGGAGTCAGAGCACAGTCCTGTAATTTTTTTCTCCACTGCAACCACACTCCTCCCTCCCACCTACCTCCTGGAACACCCTGCAGGAGTGAAGCCCTCAGGCCACTAGTTTGCAATAGGCTGCAGCGTTTATGGAGAACTAATACTGAAATGCTGGTTTTCCACAAGTAAACAGGGTAACACTTAGCTTGTTCCTTTTCCAGAATATGGAATTATATTATGCCACAAGCAGCAGTTAAGCTTACACTAGCAAAACATGATCAGAAAGACACCTGAATCTCTGCTTATTAGGACTTCGGTTGTTCAAAAATGTAGAATAAAGTGTCACAGCGTAAACTGAACAGCTGTCCTCAAGACACAGAAAATAGGAGGAAAAGGCTAATCTCACTGCTGGAGTGCTGCATTTAAATTACAGTGGTTTCCTAAAACCCAATAGCTTGGTTAAACTGAAAATTCAGCCAGGAAGGATCACAGCTGTGCTTGGCGGTGCTAAAACAATGCGCGTGACTCTCTGCATTTCTGCAGCCTCTGAGGACTAATACCAACTAGAGATCCTTGCAGTTACTGAAATAGGAATATGAAAACAAATAGGATTCACTTTCTTGATTTGGCAGTAGTAACGGTAGGACAGCAGCACAGATTTGGAAGTGTAGAATGACAGCTAACATAAGAGCAAGACAATTAAGAAATATTCAAAGTATAAGGTTTTGTGCATCCTTTAAAAAAAAAAAAATCTGAACTGATTTTAACATTGCTGCTTTACTGTTCAACAATAATTGGCAAGCCTTCCCAGTGATTTATTCAGACCACACTAAGATCCAGGTTTGGCTTTGAAATACATGCAGAAAGACGTTTATTTAAAATAACAAAACAAAACAAAACCCCACACACTTTAGACCAAGACCTGAGTTAGCTTTAAGAATAAAGCTAACTGTGCCTCCAACACTAGAAGCACCTGAGGCTGCAGTGCTTTTACTCTGTGTGTGAGACAGAGAGAGAGAGAGAGGACTTGTAAAGAGAGATGCAAGGCTTCCACCCTCCCTATGGCTACCCACAACCCACATCAGGTACAGTCAGAGCAAACAAGAAGGGAACAGTTTTGCTTTGTCTTCCTTTTAATTAGTTCTAACTAACACTAAGTCTTCCCTCCCACTCCAGGATTTTTCCTTTCTTAAAAAAAAATTTTTTTTTGAGACATCTATCTAAGCTTATGGTAAGATGCTACTTAGAAACGTAATACAAAGACACCAGGGAACACACGAGCCTGAAAGAATGGTAACCTTATTGATGAAGATGTGATTTGTGTTTATACACAAGCTAGTAAACAAAGAGAAAAAGAACTCTTTCCAAGAAATAAAACCCCATCTCAGTTAGATCAAATACTATAAAGGTGGTTTACATAAATGCCTTCCATTAACTGCTAGGGTCACTGGGCTCACAATGAGAGCCTTTCATGTCCAAAAAGGAAGTTGAACCAATCAGTGATAGAATTATGGATGTCAGGTTTAGGCTTAGTGTTTTTACACCAACATACAAGAAGTTTTCCACTTTAAGTTCATTGTATACCATTCCACGAGAATCAGAGGCTGTATTCTTCACAGAACACAACCCCAGAGCTCATCAATTTCTAGATTAAGTTACCCAAACAGCTGATCAAGGGATCAGATCCAATGATCCAGGGTTAGTGCAAAGCCTCACACCATTCTAGTGAAGAAAAAGCAGTTATACTTGAAGATGAAAAATAAAAACCAACAAATAGGAATTTTTACATTATAAGGGCTATTTTGAAAAGCACAGTTACACCTAGCCTTCGACCCAAGTCGCAAATCCAGATCTAGACCATTACCAGTCAGGTATTTCCTTGTGTGACTTCTCTCTAGTTTAGCAGCCGAATGACAGTGTTTTCTAACCCGAAGAAAAATGCTGCCCCTTTTCCAAATGGAAATTCAGAGTGGGGGTATACTAAAGAAAGGCTTAACCTTTGGGAAATCAAAGCAGCATCCAACCCCGAAGCCACCCAGGTCCAAAAAAGTACTGCAGGCAGAAGTTCAGACAAATGACAGGGATTTTACCCACAAATACACCAGGCTCTAACCTTGTGCCAAAATCTCTACACTGGGTCTTAGATATTTTCATTTGCAGACAAACTATTAAACTAAACTGCTTCATCAGATAGAGTGGAAAGATCAAATGCAGAACTTCCAAATACCACTTTGCGGAGCAACCATATTTAAATTCATGGCAATCTCTTAAAGACATACATGTACTCAGAGGGGCCCAAATAATATCACTTCAATTATACACTTTTAGGAACAAATACCCAAGCATTTAAGGACATGAAACGGAAACATTTAGCTGCACATGACTGTCCTCAAAATGTATGGGATATGTTGGTTTGGCTATTTGTTTGAACCCCCAGGTCACAACTAAGAAACAGTACCAAGTTTAACCACGGTGGTTTCTCAGTGAGTTTTGATAACATTTTCAAAATCCATTGGGCAAAAAGAGTATTTTAAAAAAAAAAGCTAAGTGATATAATGTGGAAATAGCAGAAAATTCACTCCAAACAATTTGGATTGCAAGAAACAAAAAGCACAAAACAACCTACAAACAAAACAATGTACAAACATACGCTTTACTAGCTATACACAGATGTAGAACATGGCACCATGTTCAGTTGTGCAAACCTCGCACCTACATGATCTAAAAGCGATCATACATTACCTGTACAACACAAAGTCATCCAGGAAATAGTCTAGCATATTCAATGTGAAATGCAATGCATCACTAGGCACCAAAACCAATATTTACATTAGACCTGTGCAAGTGATGGCATTACCCAGTTTTTCCTATGCTGAATCAAAGACATTGTCTTTACAACATACACCAGGTTTTACTGGAATATATAATTAGTTAATGTTTGGAAAATTAATACAAGGCTACATGGTTTAGAATTAAGAGCAGTGTGTAGAAAAAAGTGTGAGATTGTGTTTTTACATACTGCTTTTGATGTTCCACGCACTGGCTCAGTTTGACTCCTGGAAGAAGAAATAAAGGTGATTAGAATTTCAAGTAAAGCACTTGGACCCAGCATAAAGCAGTGACAACAGGTTATAAAACCTGAACATCAAAACATCATGTTCTGATAGTCTAGGGAATGGGGAAATTTATTCATATACCTAAACTGTTCTCTCTCGGCACATTCAGCGCAACTAAAAAACCCAACAAACAGACCCAGATCCCGTTTCTACTTTGTCACAAATTAAGATGTACAGTTATAGAACACAACAGTGCAAGAGGAAGCCCTCAGGTATTTTGTCTCTGCTGCGTCAGTATCAAAAAGATGAAGTCTGTATCACAGCTTGGTGTTCTTAAATAATCAACTCTCAAAATACAAAGGCAACTTTAACCAATCCGTATATATCTAGTATTACAAATGGGTACCAGATACAGTACTTTAATTTCCAAGAAAGAACACTGACGTTCTAGACACTTTGAAGTGCAAGTTTACTTCAGAGAAAACAGTCAGTCATCTGACAAAGAGATAACAAAAATGGCAGCAGCATAGGCTTTAGAACAGAGTTTCTTTGTGAAAGCCCAAGCACTGTATTCAGATAGCTCCTACATTTAGCATATGCAAGATTGACTAAAAATAGTAGTAGAAATGTCACCTGAAAGCAGTTTCTGGGGTTTGGTGTGATTTAGGAGCCCTGTGACGAAAAAGAAAAGGTCTTACTTGCCAGAATTTGCTTTAAGATAATCTTGAAAAGGCTACAATCTTTTTGGCAATAGTCATTACATTTGAAAACTTGCTGAGATTCCACACACTTATTGATCTGTATCTGCATGCCACTCATCAGGAATCAGACGTGCAGCCCTTGATCTAGTTAACAAACAATTCATACGTCATCCAAAGCGTCGCACGAGCAGAGACAATTCAACGGCTGCTGTGGAATTTACGTACAACTAGAAAGGCTCATGCTTCCTGCCACTGCTAGAATACCACCAGGCTCGCAAGTACAGCCACGTACCTCCTGAAGATGAGGAAGTACAGGGAAATACTTTAGATTACCACGCAATGCTTTCTTCATCCATTTACCCTGAAGAACATACAACAAGGTGAGTAACGCATTTTTGAAGGCCTCTCCACCGTTATAGCATACATTCCTCGTTCCCAAACATTAACCACTCTACCAGTTGTTTCTGCAATGTTTCCAGCTGAAGGAATAGAAAGCTCATCTGCCTGGTTCATTTTCAACACTACAACAGCAGCGCCATTCTTTCCTTATCCCCACATACAGGTCTTTGCTTGATCTTTGATGCTAGCAGCATCTCTCCTCTCATTTCAGGGCAGGATTATGATACCAGGAGAGAGCGCCAGCCAACCAGAAACGGAGGATGCGTTGACAAGGCGGCACTAAGCACACATATTTAAGTTAAACATGGCCAAAACAAGGCCATGGTTACAAGCACAACACTGTGCCGTCCTGAATTCCTAGGTAGTGCCTGAAAGCACTGCAGCAACTGCTGAAGTAATATGCCCAAAGTTTACAGGCAGACTCACAGCAATTCAGGGTTTTTTGCTCGCAAATGCTTCACAGGTACCAGGATGCTGCTGTGCTGTTTTTTCGAGACACACAGTAACTCACCAGTCTACTTTATTGCCTGAGAACCAACATGAGAAAGACATGGCAAAACCACAAGCTAATAATACCTACTAATTGTGGGGGAGAGGCGTCTCTTTAAGAAGGCTGGAAGACATGAATGTTCAAACAATGCTAATGTAGCTGAATACATACATGACAGCAATAATCCTGTAGTCAGCATTGCATTTGCATAGCTGTAAGTTTAACCAACACATCCGATTCTCTGTCCTCCAGAAATCTGAGGAATATAGATTGAAAACCTGGAGCACTGATAGCAACTTAGGGTAAAAACAGACTTAGAGAACTAGTAACGCCTGGTAACGTGCTGAACTGCTTACTGAGTTTCAAGTTTGGAAGGGGTTAACTATTCCTTTGTTGTACTCGCTCAAAAGGTGATACACTTTAGGAGAGTGTTCTTTTTCTCTGGCCTGAAATGGACATTGTCTTTAGGAAACTAACAGGAATCACTTATGAATGGAACTTCTGGTTTGCATGGTTTGCCAGCTGGCAACCCTTGGTCTTTCCTCTGTGTCTAGTATGCAAAACACCCAGATTTACCAGGGGGTAAGAATACCTGCCATATCCCACCCTGCACCCCCCAAATGCAAGAAATAGTCAAACACTGACAATCAGACTCTTCTGAGGTGGGAAGAAATTAGAAGTTTACACAACAATGCCTATCTGTCTTTACTATAAAAGCAATCAAATCAAACACATAAAATAAGGAATCTCTCCACGTAGAGGAAATGGGATCTACAACTTGGCTCTCAGAAGAATCAACCCCAAGAACAAACCCAATGGAATCATCTTAAAAGCTACCATTGTTGCAGTTTCAACCCCATCTCCCAGCAGGCCAAAACACGTACGTCTGCTTTGGGACAGATATATTAAAATCTAGCCCATGACAACAAAAATTAACAGCAGCTTTAACAAGAAAGATACAATCTGAATGCCTCTTGTAAACTAATATCAATTTAAAAAGTTAATGCACTGAAACCCCTAACCAAGAATACAATGCTTTACGGATACTTACGTAACACGGGGTTTGCTGGTGACTTTAACTCCTCCAGCAGGGATTCTTCTAACAATTACCGATGAGTTCCTAGGAATCAGGGCATTACCACCTGTGTATTCTGAAAACAACATCAATACAGAAAAAGAATCTGCCACTTTACGAGAACCTATATCAATACATAATTACACAACATTTCAGAGAATCCCTTTACGGATGGAAAAGCAAAGTTTGATATGGAACGTTGCACTTTTATCGTCCCAACACACTGAAAGTACATTTCAAGAAACCTTCAGGTTTGATAATCAAACACAAGCAGCACAATCTTTTTCATGGTTTTACAATGGTTGGAATGCCAACAGCAAAATGGTCTCAAAGGTCACTGAAGCGGAGTCTGCTAATGCGTGAGGTTCTTTCCTGATCTAGCTTAAGTTGCTTTTGCTTCTGTTAGGCTACAAAACCAACAGAGCTTTGGAGAAAAACCAACCACAGCAAAGTCTCACCTGCATAAACCAGATTCTGAAGTCTGACTAGCTTGCCCTGCAACAAAAGAGGCCCTCAGCTAAAGCATGACAACTCTGCGCCATTGCTTTCCTAGCTGTTAACTATATCAATTCCCCTGTGCTGCTAGTGGTCAAGACTGACAGAACACAGAAGAGCGCCTGCCATCTCTGTCTATTCCTTGGAGCTTAATCCATCAACAACACCGCTTCTCAGCTGCTCGGCGCTTTACGTGTAAATGGAAACAAAACTGGCAATGCTAGTATTTGGATCAGAGAAATCTGGGGGGGGTTTGAGCTTGCTTTCACAAGTAGGGCACAATTGGCTCCAACTAAAGTGCTATCTCCCCTCTGAAGCTTATCATCTAGTTTGAATTAACCCAAGGGATGTGAATTGGATGTCAATAGTTGTGGATGCCCTGTCCCTGGGCTTTTGAGCAACCTGGTCTAGTGGAAGGTGTCCCTGCCCATGGCAGGGGGGTTGGAACTGGATGATCTTTCAGGTCCCTTCCAACCCAAACCATTCCATGATTCCAGGATTCTATGAATTCTTGCGATTCATTTTGCAGAGCTGAGACACTCAAACAAAATTCCTTACGACGACAGCCGTGAAAAGCCTTTTGAAAAGAGAGTGGGCCTGAAGCTACCCATGCTTTGCCTGGGCTTACACCATGTTAGTCTTTGAAGAGGAGGAAAGCCTTCTGACCTTCTACATAACGCCCAAACAATCAAAAAACCAAACTACCTGAGACACTTGGACTGAGTAAGCTTAAAATGCAAAGATCTCTCCATGAGAATGGTTTTTATATTGTCCTTACACAAGCTGGATATGACTAAATATTTTAAATCACTATCAGCAGCCATTCCCTGTAATCTGCCTACAGTTTTAAATATTAAAAGCTCTTACCTTTGCAGACCGAATCAGAACAATGGTCTGAAAACCAAAGATGCTGTATATCTAGTCAAGCTCTGTCAGGGTGGTTTTGCTCAGTGATCACACACAAAACAGGAATATTTCACAATTTATGCTTCATTTTTCAGTATATTATTCCTACAGGCAGGAACCTCTCTTACCCCAAAACTCACCTACCAGAAGACATTATTTCCACAATGAAATGAACATTTTACTTCTATTTCCAAATGACAGAATGCTTCTTCAGAAAACTGAGAAATCATTTAGCTGAAACTAATTCCTGATCTTCCCCCCTAGGGAACCGAACAGCAAGCTTCCTCTGGACTTCCGAGGAGGTTCAAATTGTAGGAGAAAGGACTACTAATGACGAAAACAGAAGCTTTTACAGAAGTCATATATCCTGAAAGCAACCCCTAGAGCTCTTCTCAAAGAAGAAACTCTAACCCTTCCACAGCCACCTGTCAAGAAAGGCCTGCACTGGGACTTTTTGATGGAGAAGGAGCTGAAGCAGTACTGGGGCCCAGGCAGGCAACTGGGACATCATGGCAGCTGCAGATCTAGAAGCCCAAACCAGCTGTTTCGACCTGCTGAATGGAGTCATACAGAGCATTCTTTCTGGTCCCGATCACAAACCGCTGGACTGACATTTCAGAGCTAGAGGACAAGCAACAGCGGCTCCACAAAAAGGCAGGAGTTTGCTACGCCTGTGCTGAACTGAGGATTGTTCTAGTTCTGCAGCAGCTTTACAAGTGGCAGCACCTCGCCTAGGAAGAGACTGTATATATGAGGACAGCAACCAATGCATTTATTCACAAATGATGCAAGCCTGCAGAGGTCACTTCGAACATGCCCAACAGCTGTGTGATGCAAAAAGAGGAAGAAGTCCTCTTCTAGTACTTGGTGACAATTCACTGACCATTAGAAGAGAAGCATTGACACCTGCCTTCTGAATAGACTTATCCTTGAATGTGTGTGTGTATATATATATATCTTGTGATATATGCTTGTTTTCAATTCGCTTGTTAAGTGCACCATGAAGAGAGGTCCAGCCATCTAGTAACAGACTGATATAAAACTGAATTCACCTTAAAAGTCCATCAGCGCACATTTAAATGGATCAGCTGAAGAGTGACAATAGTGCGGTGAAGGAAAGGCTTTCTCTGTATAGGACACTTATCCCGGCACCTATTTGTATTTGGTACTGAAGTATCCCACCAGCTTGGTCACCGTCTCAGAGAATTTGTGGAAGAGTGTTTACATACAGCAGAGTCCATTGCTGAGTTAGTTCTGTGAAGGGGCCTGATACCAATTGGCTTTAAGACATTTATTTTTCCTTCGCCGCAATTAACTGAACTAATTTTGGTGATGAAATTTTATGAGAGGTGAAGCCAAACAATGTCGACTAAAAAGTCAACTTTTTTCTTTTTTTAAATAGGGAAGGACTAAATCTGGCGCGCTATTCCCGAAGTCCCTCTCAATTTGAATTTAACAGAAGCCAGCTTAGTCTAACAGCTCTCAGAATGAACTGGTGTCTCCCAGCAGGAACCTGTTCCCCATGGGCAGCAGCATCCCCTAGCAGAGACTCGGCAACTACCAGGACCTGCAAAGCAGCGTCACACTGCCTCACCTCGTGACTCCACATCTGCAAAGTGAGCAGTGACGTCATGCCCAACAAGGCTACTTTTCACACTTGTCCAAGCAGCGCTCCAACAGAAATGTTCAGCAAAGCTGGAGGTAACAACATTGTTGATTCCTATTCCCTGATAGCACAACACTTGTTTTTTGTTTTACTGGCAGGGATGGCCAGTAAGGGGCTACTGGGCTTTTGTCAATCTGACCTGTGATTAAAAATAAGGATCCCGTTAACTCAGAAAGCTTGCAAAAGCAAAGGAAGATTTGGATGTTATCTCCAAGTCAAGAGCAGAAGAGACATAACAGTCTAAAAGACAAGAAACTTGGTATGCTTGAAAGACCCAAGGCAAAGAAGTATTTCATGGAGGCAGACAAGTTAAACAAGAGCTACTTTGACTGCTGCCTCATACGGACTCGGAAATCTTAAATCAGCTATTGCATTAGTATCCACGACCTTCCTCCTGCAAAAAAGTACAAGCAGCTCAGGTTATGCTCCGCTTCGCGCTGAATGCACAATTTAAAAATCCCATTTTTAAATTCACCTATACTTCTGAAAATCTGCTAGCTTTACTAATTTCTGTCATATGTATGCTATCAACAGGTTACTGAAAAAAGCTCCTACTTTATTTTACGGCCTGCTTTAACCCACCGTTTGGAGTCTGACAGCAGTGCAAAAGCACCTCTCTGAGCACTATGCAGAGAAGTATTTTCACCCAGATAAAGTACAGAAGCTCTTCAGAACAGAAGTCATCAGAAGGCAAGCCGATATGTGAAATGACAAAGAAAAGCCTTGACTAGCCTTAGATGCCTTGCCAACCAGCTGATATGCTGCTGGGGAAAGGATTTGCAGAGTAAGAGCTGACAAGGACTACTAACATGCCAGACTCTCTCTACCACAAAAGAGGGTAACTCCCGAGAACACGTTTTCCCCCTAGCGCTTAAAAATATGCTTTCTCACGAGGTGAGTTTTTAGCTCTCTTCTCATCAACGCCCCTTGCACACTTTGCGACAAACAAATCATCTGTGTAGCTGCACTGAAAGCACTGCCTTGAAACATCCTGATGAACAGACTGGACTATTACTGGGTTTCCAGCTTCCACCCAAGCTGTCGCGGGGTCGTCTGCGACACCGCCAGCCGGGCAGTCCCCGAGGCCCCGTGCCTGTTGCCCCCACGCACCTTCGTTGGTCTGGGCGTTGGTGATCAGCAGGTCGCAGCTGGCCGCCGTCAGCTTCTCACGGGCCATGATCTGGAGCTTGAGGTCAGGCAGAGAGATGTAGAGGCCGTCGAAGGTGACCATATCATAGTTCAGCTTGGAGAAGAACTTGTAGTGGACACACGACATGGTCGGGGCCAGGCGATGCCTGCTCCACGACAGCGTCTACCGTGGCAGATGGAGGCGATGCTCGCCCGGCTCCTCCTCGCAGCCCAGGCGGGCAGGCGGACGATGGGGAGAGGCCCTGTGAGAGACCGAAAGAGTTAATGTCTCAAACATGGCGGTGGGGCAGGTTCTACGTAATGACGAACTCTGCTTAACAACGAACCCTGCACAGCAAGGAACCACAGGTGAAAAGAAGCCAATCGGCACAGATCAGCACAGACATCAGCAACAGGATGGGGAGGCCATGCCTGGGGGTGTGCAGCTCTGTGTTCTGATATGCTGATCTGATATGCTGAGCAGGGCAGCTCACCATGCATGGCCAAAGATCAAACAATGGTCAGGTCTGCAGGGAAGGAGGAGTTACTCCCCAAATGACCTCCAAGCCCAGCGATCCATTTCCCGAAGGTTCTGAAAGCACAAACCGCGCATGACACTTAACTAGCCTAATGAGTTTGAGTGCTCTCTCAGTCATCGCAGCTGCTGCTGCCACAGCCCCAGCACAGGACATCAGGCCTTGAATTACGAGGTCTAGTTCTGCTGAGTCACATTCTACAGCTTGCAGACGTTTCTGGGCCAACTGGCTATTCCTTTCTGCCCATGTACATATAATACCAAAGGCTTGTTGTAGTCTGGCAGGGCTCATGAGGGAGCTTCCATGACTGCTTGCTTTAGCTCTTTCAATGCCTTCTGGGTTTCCAGAGTCAGGAAACCCTTTTGATTTCAGTGCTGTCCTCTATATCCAAGGGATAGTTATTTTTGCTATCTCCGTCTGTTTGTTCTTCCTGTTACTAGTGATTTGGAAGCCTAGGTTTTAATAGGGTAGCCTTGCTTATAAGCCTGTGGTGGAATATGGATTATACCTATTCATTCCATAATTTGGCCATAGCCACAGCCCACAGTACGGCAGCGGAGGCAAACGAGCCCGACTGTTGGGTATGCACTAAAAGCCCATCCTCTACCAGAAATCAGCTCTCCTGGGTATCTGTCCCACTGAATTCTCAGTGGTACGAGGACAGGCATCTACGTTATGAATTTTCACCAAAGAAAGTGAGCATACGGCCCTTCCGCCAGGAAGGGTTTGTCGCTAGCCTCAAAGGAGGTCCCTGGGTATGCCTGGAGAGCAAACCTATTGACAAGCTTACTGACTCTGCAGCAGCTGGGAACTGGAAATGCCAACAGAGCCTTGAAATGGATACAATGGACGGAGATGGACAATTCACATCTTCGGACCATACAGATGAAAAGGGGAGTCTTATGCCTGCAACATTCCACAGATCAGTTTCTGGGTCTAAAGGCAATTGGTCTTCCTCCACAGATTCTTCCAAGACCTTACTATATACCACATCCACTGAACATGGAAGGGAGTTTCTCCAGAAGCCTGTACATCAAACCTATTCTAATAAGCCACCACACTGTAGAGTTTTTTCCTGGATGGAGTTTCTCAGGCCCTGCAGACTCTTGAGACAATGTGGATATTTGCAGATAGATTAACCTGGTATTCTGCAGGAAGCTGTAATCAAACCAAGGATAATGATACAATTTTGGTTGCCACCACAGGCCTGTAGGATCCTGATTGCTCTGAGTCATCTACTCTGGGTCCAAACCTTACCGGTTTACCTGAACATCCAAATCCAGCACATGCAAACCCTTCTACAGGAAATCACTTACAGGATTCAGACTTATTTGGAGATTATACTACCCATTGACACAACTACCAGGGCGATACTAGAGAGGTGGAGAAAGGGCAGTTGAGGATTGACCCTCAACCTGAGCTGAAAAGTGTATTCCAAGTGCATTAATACCATCCACACAGGTTAGAACCTGTCTCTCTTCTGCCTCTGTAGCTCCTAGCTACTGCTCTCTATGGGAAGAAGTGTTACAGCCCACTGATAGAATGTGGCACAAAGTTCCACCTGCCTGCAACAGCTTTTATCCCAGGGTTAGGCGTTGCAGAACTAGAAAGAGCTGCTGCAAATGTGTCAAGACACTTAGAAAAAGCCATTAATGAAAGCGCAGAGAGTATTACAGCCCTACAAAAAGAAATCAAATTATTATCACAAATGTAAAGGGAACTAGGCCTTAAGCCTCACTGTTTCTAAGACTATTCATATCAGACATATAACTAATGATTAGAGCTTGGTTTAGATGTGATTAATAGAATGCAGGTGCTTATAAAACAATATGCATAAGCTGCTCACTTGTCCCTCGTGTAGCCCTCACCATAGCTGGCTTAAAACCCAGTCAAGCTGAATCAACAGAAAAAGAATCATACATCTTAGATCTCAGACATAAGAATAGATAAGTGATTAACTTTAGAGTAAGACGAATTAAGAGAACAACCTGAGTGATTCTCAGAAATTCAGAGGTGATCTTTGGTGTGTAAGAAGATAAGTGACTGTGGTGACTGGAGACCTTCTGCCTATGACCACTAACTTCAGAAGAACCGAGACGGGACAATAAGAATCGGTTGAGACAGGAAAACGTATTGGACTTCTGAAACCACTGGAGAATAGAGAAGTGAGAGTTTGTGCAAGAACACCAAGAACTTCTTCTGACAAAACATCAATTGCATATTGTTTTGTAAAATCGTATATATAGAAGGCGGTTTTGAGTTATCTTTCACCATTCACTGCGGTGGTGGCCCAACTCTGAGTTGTTAATAAAGCAAACCTAGAGAAACCCACGTTTGAAAATCCTTTAGCACAAATGGTAATACAGAATCAATCACCCCTAGACCACCTTGGAGAAGTACAGGACAGACTATGTGCATTATTGTGACGGATGCACTTGAACCCTCCTTAACCAAACCAGCAGCAATTTGGTACAGGCTCCAAAGGAGGTAAAGCCTGAGCCGCAGCCGGGCCAAGAACTCCTCTAGGAAACCCACAAAGGAGCAGAGCGGCACAGCGAGAGTTGTGGGTACAAGGACTCTTATGCATACCTCTCCCATTGTATGCAATTTGACTACGAGCCAACCACTTTACCCCATAACTATGACAGCCTAAGCGAGCCTTCTCTGAGCTCTCCCTGCTAGGCAGCATGGCTGCACGGCAGTAATCTCCAGCAACGAGATCTTTTAACAGCAACAGGTCGTTGGATGAGCCCAATTTGAGTTCTCCCTGGGCGGCAACTGGCCTGCTCCACCAGGCAACTCTCCCCTTGAGCAGGGACGACTCTCAATGTTAAGAGGTATTAGTCGTTGACCTTAAATAAGTAAGTTTCAAGTAGAACAACTCACTTCTGAATTATAATGTTCTGGGATTTAGTACGCTGTTTACTTAGCATGAGTAACTGGATTTGCTGAAGCCTTAGGCCACAAGCTGTAAACTTGCACTGAGATGTACTGAACGGGTACCTACTTAGTAAAAACAGGAGCCTCCCGAGCCAGCCTAAATCAGATGATAAGGAGCCTTCAAGGCTACAACCCTCAACAGCCCCTGCAGCTCGGCAAGACAAGGGCCTGCCCGGAGAAAGTGAAGGAATCCAGTAAGGTGTCAGAAGATCTCCGACCACAACCACGACTGGACCAAAGGGTGTGTGAAAGGTGCATGAAGATCACATGAAGAGGGGGGTGAATAGTCTGTAAGGGTATAATTGCCCAGGGATTTCTTTGTCTGGATTTCTGTCTGGGGGCACCGAGCTCGAGCTGATCCTGCTGCTGTACCACTCTATTAAATTATGTACTTTTATAAGACTCCATGCCTGAGGGCCTGTTTCAGGAAACCAAGGGCTCAAACTGCAGAGCGAACTAACACCAGGTGCCCGAATGGATCGCTAAGTGATGAACAGCATGCTAAACTTGGAAATCTTAACTAAGTGATACAAGGACTGACTGTGCACACACAGTCTTTTAGCCATAAACTGATGACCAAGTCTGGGACTAAGTCTGGATCCAGCTGCGCCTCGACTCCCCACTGAGATGGAGTCTTGAAAGCAAGGGGGTCCACTCTGAACCTTGTGACTCCACAGGAGGGTCTCCCTTTGTGATACCTTTCCACACCTCCCATCTCTGTGTAAATCATTCCAAATCGATTCTAACACGATCTTCCTTTGTATGTTTCGCCCATGTAGTAAGTAACAGAGTGAACCTTGCCATCGAACTCTGTTAAGTCGCACTTTTACAAATTTTTTAAGTGATCTAAAACACTCATCTTGTGCTTTGCCTGGGAGAACCAGGGTAAAAGCAGTA
This sequence comes from Buteo buteo, assembly GCF_964188355.1. Taxonomy (NCBI): domain Eukaryota; kingdom Metazoa; phylum Chordata; class Aves; order Accipitriformes; family Accipitridae; genus Buteo; species Buteo buteo. Next base: position 1,288,657 of record NC_134203.1, read on the forward strand.
GCCTCAAGCCTAACCTGGGACTTGGGCCCTGCATTGCTGCCGTCCCAGTACTTAAGAAAGGCAATTCACAATTGCACTTGTGACCGGTACCCCCATGCTCCTGACACCTGGTAGGACAGTTAGCAAAACGAATTGCATTTTATGAGGCAAACAGCCATGCTCTGTGACCAAGCTGGTCGCTTATCAGTCCCCTTTCCCCTCTGCATCAGGCCCCGGAGGTCCCGCACACCAGGCAGACTTCTTCCCCCGCTCCCTATCAGCCTCAAGGTTCCTGGGTGCCAGGCTGACTTTTTCGCTCCTTATGGGCCTCTAAGGTCCCAGGAACCTGGCCAGCCAGGTTGTGATGACCCTGGCACACAACTGGGAAGCGCAGCAGCACGCAGAGCACCTTCTGTAAAATCAGACAGAACTTTTTCCCTCTTCTCATCCGAGGGCTAATTGGTGGAGGAAATGAACATGACACCTTCCCCTCCCGTGGGGCAGAGGCTTTCTGCCTTGATACACATCAAACTGGATGGGAATGGTGGGAACCTCACGGAGCCACGTGGGTCTTCCACCTGCCCTAGATACCCCAAACTAACAGCACTTAAATAACAACACTTTCATAATGGGCAGGTACCCACTGGATGCCCAGTGGAACGAGCTAATTTTCCTGCTCTCTCTAACCCACAAACCCTTTAAAACCCCCACTGTCAGCCTGTCATTTCTGTCACGCTGGCACCAGGAAAGGGCCTATGGAAACCCATTTCTAAATGGGGAATCGAATCCCTTGATCCATCACTGAGTCCCAGACACCCAACCAACCAGGCTGTGATGACCCCATCGCAGAGAATTAACAGAAGGACAAACAGGAGGAGGAGGAGAAAAAGAAAGAAGACAAACAGGACGAACTGGTGGACGGCAGAAGGAGGAGGAGGAGGAAGGGAATGAAGAGGACGAGGAACATAGAAAGAGAATGAGAACAAGGAGGAAGAAGAGAGAGAAAAGAGGGACGAGGAAGAAGAGGAGGAGGAGCAAGAGGAGGAGAAAGAAGAGGTGGAGGTGGAACACAAGGAACAGGTGGCACAGGACTAGAAACAGGAGGAAAAACAGGGAGAGAAGAAGGATGAGCAGGAGGAGGAACAGAACACAGGAACAAGATACAGAACAGGAGGAGGAGAACAAACATGAGAAAGAAGAGAAAAGAAGAGGAGGAAGAGGAGGTAGAGGGGCAAGAAGAGGAGAAAGAGGAAGAAAATGGAGAAGGAGAATGAAGAGGAATGGGAACAGGAGGAGGAGGAAGACACAGAGAAGGAAGAGGACATGCGGGATGAAGAGGAACAGAACAAAGAGGAGGCAGTGGAGGAGGTGGGGGAGAAAGAGGAGAAGAAGGAGGATGAGAAACAAGAAGAGGATGAGCAAGAAGTTGAACAAGAGAAGGATGACTAACAGGAGAAGAGGATTAGGGTGAAGTTGTGGAGGAGGAGTGGGAGGAAGGGGGAGGAAGACGACAACTAGAGCAACATCAAACAGGAGGACAGACAGAAGGAGGAGAAGAAGGGTAAAAGAATGACAATGAAGAAGAGTAGGAACAGGCGGTGGAGGAAGACGAACAGGCGGAGTAAGACGGGGAGAAGAGGAGGAAGCAGCGCGAGCTAAATGTTCCAAGGCACACGTACAGCAATGGACAATGAGAAATTACAAATAAATATACTTGGAAACAAGTCCCCATGGTCGCCTTTTTTTCCTTTTTCCCTTCCAGGTGACACTGGTCAAGCCCCAGGCACCTGCAGCCAGTCGCTGTACACAGCTCCCCTAATGCTGGATATCTGATACACGTTTAATAAAACAACGCACCCCCAGAGATTTTGTCTGTTCACCTTGAGCTGCGGAGAAGGTGTCTATGTGGGTGAGGACAATCTGCTTTCTCCCTTTAATTTTTACGCCTCAGGAGAAACACTGCAAGATTCAGACTAGAGGACAGCAGGGAATTCAAAGGGTAAGCGACCAAGAAGGCTCCAACCACACATTTTCACCTTCATTTTGCCTTAAAAAAACTGAGTTTGGATCCTGATTGCCCACTTTAGCCTGGAATAGTCCCATTCCTCATCTGAAAGCTACTGCATGCTGGCTGAGGACAGACACAATCCACACAGAGAGCAATGAGAGCTCATCCCTGCACTTCCCTCAGTCACATTTCCTTGGAAAACTTCTTTGCCGGGTTGTTTGAAAACCTGTAACTGCAAGAACCAGGAAGAAAACTTCCCTGACGGGTTGACTGGAACTTCCCAGCTGTGGTAAAACCACCCTCCCTCCGTACTTCCATTTCACAAGAGCCAGCAGCACAGCTTGCGTGGGGGGAAGGCACCAGGAAGACCTTGGGGCCGAGAGACGAGCACAAGCATCTGCCAAGGGAGCTGCGTCCAACCAGGAGCGCTCCCCATTGCTTCTCTGACAACAAAGCCCCGGTGAGTGCTCCCACCAGGAGGCAGAAACAACTTCCACTTCTGCAAACCTCTGTTGATGAAAGACTGCCAACAGAGATGGGGCTGTCCAGGAGCACGAGAACCACATGAAGGCCAGAAGACAACAAAGGCACCTGGTCTGACCGCCCCCCTCCAAAGCGTGGCAGCCTCCTGTCAGAGAGGAGGTAACTCTACCTTCCCCTGCCCTGCTGGCACGAAACATCGGTCTCCAGATGTGAGGGCTCGGGCTGCCGACACTTGGCGTACCAGCAGGAACGCTTTGGCCTATGTGCCAAGTGTTCCCAGAGCTTTCTGCTGGCCTTTGCACAGCTCACAGCCCAGGAAAGGTGCGTCTGGGGCCACCACCTGCTTGTCAGTTTGCCATCCCGACCAAGCCAAGCTGTGATACAAGAGCTTCGGTCCTCCCTGTCTCCCAAGGAAAGCTAGAAATGGCTTGATCACCGTCGAGCTCCTGTGGGATATAAAGAAAACTTGTCAGGCAGCAGTCGCATCCTGTTGTGTAGGCTTTGAACTAGCCTGGTGAAAAAGCTGACCAGCAGATTATGCTACGTAAGAAAAAGCTCCTATGTGAAGATGGCTTTGAAGACACGTGCAAGAGAACCTGACCCACAGAGACCTTGCCTATGCAGGTGGGTCTATTGTTAGAAGAGACCAGACAGAAACGAGCTGAAAGTGGCAAAGTTGCAACAAAGTAGTGCAAACACAGCTAATAAATAGGCATTAAGCGTGCTTGCACGCGGGAGTTGTGTGGACAAACACTCAAAAGTGAATGGTAACAGGTGATCTCACGGCCAAAGCCAAGAGGTTTTTTTAGACTGTAAAAATGAATATGTGAGTAGCCTTACGATTGCATATAAAGAGTCAAGAATTCTTATGGGGGGTCCTTCTCAGGCTCCCAGCCGAGAGGCACCTTTATGGCTGACAATTAAAAGGGGGGTTATCTAGTGTGGACATCTGCTACCTGCTTTCCTGTACCCACGCGTGAACTCAAAGGGAAGAAAAGTGCAAGCAAATCCATTTTGGTAAAAGTTCAGGTCAACATTTAAACAACCAAAACTCTGAACAGTTATGCTGACCCTTCCTTACATCTTTATTGTACCTTCCTTTGACCTCTAACTAAGCACATTCCCTTCTACCCACAGTCTTTCCTCCCAGACGCACAGCTCTCCTACATAAGAAACGTAAGCTACAAAAGAAAAAAAACTGCTTTGGTGAACACCAAAACACCCATCATTTTCTCAAACTCTCCACTGCCCCATCTGACAGTCAAGGGACAGGATCTCCTAAAGGCTCTTGCATAGGCACTGCCCTGAAACCCCCCCACTGCTTCTCTACCAGTGCACAAAGAGATTAGCAGGGGTTTCATTTTTGAGTCGATGTAGACGGTCTCTGAAATTAGACAAGTAAACTTTAATGAGGATAAGCCCTTTGCCTTTGCATCTGGCAACCAACAGGGATGCAGACCCGGCAGCACAGATCAGTGCCAGGCACAAACCACCACCCTACACACAGGGAAAGCATGACAAGTCGGATGCAATATCCACTAATGCCAAAAAATGGCTCTTGACATCAGTTCGCTGTATGATCACGTTAGTTCTTTTAGTCAGACACAGAAATCAGGAGTGATTTCTTTGTCTTTTGCTGAAGTAGGCTTTCAAGTAGATATTGCCAAAGAATGCAAAACCAACCGAAAAAAAAAGGTTAAAGCAGGTACTTGCATCCTCACTAGCTGCATATCATTGAAGTGTTTCTCACATTCTCTTCTCTACTCTAAAGGGTCCCCACTTCAGATGCACTTGAGTTACATTACCGTTAAACACACACCACTAGCAGACATTTCTCTAGACTGAAGGCTGACGGCAATGTACAAGGACAGCTGTCCTGGGTTTGGCTGGGATAGAGTTCATTTTCTTTCTAGTAGCCGGTATAGGGTTATGTTTGGGTTCAGCTGGTAACACACTGATTTTTTCAGTTGTTGCTAAGTAGTATTTATACTAAGGCAAGGTTTTTTCAGCTTCTCATGCCCAGCCAGCAAGAAGGCTGGAGGGGCACAAGAAGTTGGGAGGGGACACAGCCAGGACAGCTGAGCCAAACTGGCCAAAGGGGTATTCCATACTGTGTGACGTCATGTGCAGTATATAAACTGCGGGGAGTTGGGCAGGGGGGGCGAGCTGCTGCTTGGGATCTAACTGGGCATCGGTCAGCGAGTGGTGAGCAATTGCACTCTGCATCACTTGTTTTGTAGATTCCAAGCCTTTCATTATTATTAATGTCATTTTATTATTGTTACTATTACCATCAATTAGTTTCTTCTTTTCTGTTCTATTAAACTGTTCTTAGATCTCAACTCACGAGTTTTACTTTTTTTCCCCCAATTCTCTCCCCCATCCTCCTGGGTGGGGGGGAAGTGAGCAAGCGGCTGCGTGGTGTTTAGCTGCTGCCTGGGGTTAAACAACGACAACAGTCCCTTCTGGACATCTCACTCCTGGGTAGAAATCCTAGAGACTTCCTTTAAGGAAGGAAATCCAGAGAGCTACAATAAGCTTTTTAAACCAAGCACCGCAAATCACAAGCTGTCGTGGTTTAACCCCAGCTGAGATTGACATAAGAACAGTTTAATAGAACTGAAAAGAAGAAATAATTAATGATAACAATAATAAAATTGCAATAATGATAATAATAAAGATTGGAATATACAAGTGATGCACAATGCAATTGCTCACCACACACCAGCTGACACCCAGTTAGTCCCCAAGCAGCAACTCCTCCCAGCCCCACACCCCCCAGCTTATATACTGGGCATGACATCACATGGTAGGGAATACCCTTTTGGCCACTTTGGCTCAGCTGCCCTGGCTGTGTCCTCTCCCAACTTCTTGTGCCCCTCCAGCCTTCTTGCTGGCTGGGCATGAGAAGCTGAAAAAACCTTGCCTTAGTATAAACACTACTTAGCAACAACTGAAAACATCAGTGTGTAATCAACATTCTTCTCATACTGAACCCAAAACATAGCGCTATACCAGCTACTAGGAAGACAACTCTATCCCAGCCGAAACCAGGACACAAGCAAACAAACAGACACAAAATGACAGGTAAAACTCTGAGGCACAAATGAGGAACAAAAGGTCTCCCGTTCAGTCCACTACCCTTCACAAAACAGACAAGTGGCTTAAAGAAACGCCTGCAAAGAAACTGCAGATGGAAGATAACTCTGGTAAGTCCAGTACGAGCGACCAACGTGGAAACAGCAGTGATGACCCTTCTCCTGCTCCTCCTACGAGCTCTCCACCTGCCACGTGAAGAGGCAAACCCAAGGATGATCGAATCAGAGCTGACAAGAAATTGCCCCCCCAAATCCAAAATGATCAAGAAATCTATGTGAAATGCAGATTCACGTCCACTATCATGGATGATGAACCTCACCCTAAGCACACATTGTGCCTTGAGGTAGGAGCCAAGGACTGCATGAAGTCACCACCACGAGCAGATGTTCAAACCCGAAGCATCCAGAACACACAGACAAACCTCCACCATTTTTTCAGCAATGCTTCAAGTCACGTGACACTCAGTCCAGCACTTTACAAAATGTCACTAAACTTAACGATAGCAGCCTCCCCGCAGGTTTTTTACTCATGAGCAAAAACCAAAGAGCCACGTACCCTTGGGAAACCCTTGTCCTTCCGTGTGGCTGGTGTCTTCCCATAGCTCTTCCTCAAGGCAGGAGAAATGGCCATGAATTTGGAAGTCCACATACATTCAGAAGTACACTTAGTCCTCTGGTAGTCATTACCTATGGGCCAGAAGTCCTCTCACCTCTCCCCAGAATTGCCCGTCAGTCATCTGGCAGTCATTTTCCATGAACCGCAAGTCCTCCCTCCCTCCCTCCCTCCCTCCCAACCCACCAGAAATGAGTCAGACTGCACCAGAACTGCCACTGCCCAACCTGCTGTAGACATAGTAGACCAGAAATGTTGGTTTCAAGACAGGAAACACAGCACAATCCACCAGAACAGCAACAAATCAACCAGAATTAGCACACGCAAACCAAAGGTCCCTATCCAAACCCTGAAAAGGCAATCAAGCTAAAAAAGGACTCTGCACAAAAAAAGACCATGCAGAACACAAGATAAGGCAAAAATAGCCTAACCCCAGGAACCCAGGGCCAACAAACCCAGATCCTCTCCATAACAATAACACCCTTTAATCCTAACTCTCTTCAGCTCTGGCATACCATAACCCTGCCACCCCATAACCCTAGTGAACTGCAACCCTAGCATCCCAAAACACTAGCACATGGTAGCCCTAAGAGAGCAAAAAATTGAACACAAACTCCCTGGAAATCTCTGCCAGGCCCTTCAGGTGGCCCCAGATTTCAGACATCACAACTCTGAAGTGGGAGTGGGACACAGCCACCGGGATGTTGCCAGCATCCATCTTGACATCATCTGTCACACCCGGAAAAAGTGCCTGGCTTAAACACTCTCGGGGAGAAAGGCTGAGGCACTCGGAGACTTTGAACCGGCCAGCCATGACCACGGGGTTTCAGCTCACCATTTCTGTCTCAGAGCCACCAGGCAGATGACCCCGTCCTCCCTGAGACACCGCGCGGGGCACCCGTACCCAGGCCGGATAGAGCCTTTGCTCTAGGAGGAGGTGCTTCCTGGGAGGAGGATCTCTCATGGGGGCACTGGCAAGCCCTCCTCAGGCCTGGATGCCTGAGAAACATCCCTGTGCTGCTCTGTATCTCACCAAAACCAGGGGTGGAGGAAGGCTGCTTTGGTGGCTTCCAAGAGAACCAGCTCACCTGGGCTGCTCTGCGGCCACCGGGCACCTTTGCTGTCAGGCAGGTCCCAGCGTTGCTGTCACGGGCAATTGGCTGTCACCTCCGTGCAGGACGCTCTCCAGCAGACAGTACGTCTCCTCTTGCTCTCCCTGCGGACAAGATCAAAAGGTAGCAATGAGGGTGTGCTTTGCCCCATCCCCAGGGTGCCACAAGAGAGACCTGCCACCCCCAAATCAGCTGTGTGACGTGGACACCGCGTACGAGCTGCAGACATGGGTCAGGACTGGCTGGGGGGAGTGGGCAAGCCATTCTGTCACGCATCCCGCGCTGGCAGAAAGCAGAGCTGGAGAGAACGGGGGAAGCCCAGGGCAGCCGGCAGCAGGGCTTCACTGGGAAAAACCAGGCAGGGCTGACCCTGACACCCTGCACGCAGACCCGGCCCTGGGAGTTGACAACCTGTCCCTCTGCCTACCGCTGCCACAGGATTCAGAAAGCAGTGCCGCCGGCCCTGGCGTGGTCCTGAGCCACCGCTTGACAGACGAGTCTTTAGCCAGCAGGCCTAAAAAGAGGAAAAACTGCCCAGAATTAAGCTGTGCTCAAGTTTTTGCAGGCAGCATGGTTTTTTGAGGTACCTGGTGGTGCCACTCCTGGGGAGCACTCAAGAAACAAGGGCGGCTGCCTGTACCTGCAGGCAGGTGGTGGAGCGTGTGCAGCGTGAGCGAGCGGTGGTTTGTGTGGCTGTTGAGTGGGTTTGGGCCTTAAATGTGTCCAAGGTGGTACGCCTGGTTCCTTCTGCCTTGCAGGTGGTCTTTAGAGCGGAAACAGGGTTTTTTTAAAGCAAAACCAACAAGCAAACAAACAAAAAACCAGCTGGGTAAGCTTTTTGCCCCCAGCTGGCCTTTTCTTCCCCCGTCCTGAACACTCTGCAAGGTGGTGACTGTCACCAACATCAGGGCGCAGGATTGGGCCCAAGGCAGGGCTTTTGCAGGCAGCACTTTTCTCGAGGCTCCTGGGGAGTGCTCAAGAAATGGGGGCAGCTGCCCAGAACTGCTAGTTTTGGTCTCTGTCCAGCCCCCTGCCCCCATTTGTTATTCCTCCCTCTCTGCCTTTAGTCCATCGCTATTGCCTCCCTCCTCTTTCTTCCTCTGACTCCCTGCCTGTATTTTCCAATTCCTCTCTCTCTGTCCTAGAGCCCCGTGCTGTTTTTTTCCTTCTCCACACCTCTCTGTCCCGCTCCCTGCCCACGGAAGGAAGGAGAATCACAGCACGGCCACGTAGAGCGTGTGTGCGCACGTGCAGGGCTGTGTACCTCGGAAGCCTCGCGCTGTAAGAGCTGCAAGGCACCAGCGTGTTCTCTTAGGTGGAGGACAGTCGAGCGAGTGGAGCTACAGAAGAGGAAGGGAGGAAAGGACAGACAGATGAGGGAAAGAAGTGCCTGAACTCTAAACTTTGCCTGGCAGGGCAGAGAGCAGGACCTCCGGCGAGTCCTGGGCCCTTGGGGTCACGTCAGCCCTCTTCTGTGTCCCAGTCCCTCCCTGCCCCGTCCCCTTTCCCTCCGCCTAAGTTTTTTTGCTCCCCGGTTGTCACGTCCCACCTGTGGGGAGGGGGGAAGAGACCGAGATCTGCAAAACCCCTCAGTGTGGATTAAGGTGAGATGACACTCAAGGTCCACACAGAGACACCAGCTTTGACGGGAGAAGTCTCTAGAAGGACTCTTCTGTAACCATGGGCCCCCTCACAGGTCTAGCTTCTCCCGAAGAAGCTATGTGGCTCTCTGGGAAACCAAGGTTAAGGCCTTGCCTTAACAACTTGAAGAGAAAGGGGGGTGGGGGGTGGGGGGTGGAGAGAGCTCACCAGCCCCGGCTCCAGCGTCGGAATTCGGTGTCGGGAGGGAGGGAGGGAGACAGGGTTTTTCTCACTCCTGCCTGCCCCTGTTTGTCGGCCCCAGGTCCCGGCCTTCTGGAAGCTTCTCCCGCCCCTGTTCCAGGAGTGGCCGAGACCCCCGTCAGTCAGGAGAAGGGACGCCGGGCCCCTCCCCGCGACGTCCATGTTGGGTCTCTCGGGGCGCTGTCCAGGCTCTCAGGACAGTCCCTCGGGGCTCGACCCTCACACCTGGACCTCTCCTCCTCTCTGGGACGGGGCTCTGCTCCCTGACCCCCCTTTCCCTCTCCTCCAAGGCTCTCTCTTCCTCTGCCACCCCACCTCTCCCTGGACTTGCCTCGTCTTTTCCCTCTTTCCTGCTCCCCGTCCCTCGGTCTTGCCGTCTCTCTCTGTCCTGCAGGCCGTCGCAGCTTTGCCCTTCTCCACCGCTTTGTCCTGATCGGCACCCCTCTCTTTTTTCCCATCATCTCTCTGGCCTGTTCCCTGTCCCCCCGGCCCAGGACCCCCGAAAGCCTCTCGGGCCCCTGCCATCCCCAGCATCCCCCCCCAGTGGGACCCCCATGTCCCCAGCACCGTCACAGCCCCCAGTGTCCTCATTCCCCGCCATGACGCAGGTCCCCTCCCCTCCCGCCATGACACGGTGTCCTTGTCCCCCCCAAATGTCCTTGGGTCCCCTCCTGCCCCCCGACGGTGTCCCCCAGGACGTGGTGTCCCCTGTGCCCCTCCCGCCATGGTGGCACTGTCCCCATGTCCCCACAGCCACAGCGTCCCCACGCCGGCATTGTCCGCAGGGCAAGGTGTCCCCCGTGTCCCCATCTCCAGGGTGGGCCTGTCCCCCTGTCCCTGTCCCCGGGGTGCTGTCCCCAGGTTGGCAGTGTCCCCATGTCCCCGTCCCCAGGGTGGTGTCCCCCATCTCCCCGTCCCCAGGGTGGTGTCCCCAGGGTGGTGTCCCCCATCCCCAGGGTGCTGTCCCCCTGTCCCCATCCCCAGGGTGCTGTCCCCAGGGTGGTGTCCCCCATGTCCCCGTCCCCAGGGTGCTGTCCCCAGAGTGGTGTCCCCCATGTCCCCATCTCCAGGGTGGTGTCCCCCATCTCCCCGTCCCCAGGGTGCTGTCCCCCATGTCCCCATCCCCAGGGTGGTGTCCCCAGCGTGGTGTCCCCCATGTCCCCATCCCCAGGGTGGTGTCCCCCATGTCCCCATGCCCCAGGGTGTCCCTTGCCCTGGGGTAGGGTGTCCCCGGGGTGTCCTCGTGCCCATGCTGTCCCCATGGTGTCCCCCCCAGTGTCCCCAGGTGTGGGAGATCAGCTTGCTCTTCTCTCGGGGGGGTGGGCTCTTGGTGGCAGCGCATGGCACTGGTGGCCCTGCAGGACGTGGGTGCTGCGGGGGGGGTCCCATGGGTGCTGGGGGTCATCGGGGGGGGTCCCATGGGTGCTGGAGGATGCCCACCTCTGCTCCCTGCACGCCCGCCGCGTCACCCTCAAGCCCGAGGACCTGCAGCTGGCCCGGTGCCGGCAGGGGCTGGAGGTGGGGGTGGTCTGAGGGACACCCCCACCCACTGCAGGCACCCCAATAAATGGGGGTTTGCTGCTGCTGCTGCTGGGGTGGGTCTGGCAGGGGGGCCATGGGTGCTGGGGGGACATCAGGGGGTCCTATGGGTGCTGGGGGGGACCATACGTGCCAGGAAGGGGGCCTGGGGTGGTGCCATGGGTGCTGAGCGGGTCCCATGGGAGCTGGAGGGGGGTCCCCAGGGCGCAGGGGGGGCTCCCACGGGTGCTGAGAGGGCTCTAGGAGGGTCCCATGGGTGCAGGGTGGGGGTTGGGGCACCCTTCCCTTGGGGGTGCAGTTTGGGGGGGATGGGGATACTGAGGGGGTGATGGAGGGTGTGGCTAGGGGGCGTGGCTTCAAGGGTGTGGCTTTCTGGGTCCCCCCTCTAATATAGGCACTCCTCCGGGGTGCACCCCATGTTGCCCCCCCCCAGGAATGGCAGTCGCGCTGCTGCCGCTGGTAAAGGGTGGGGAGGGCAGGGGCCTGCGGGGCGCTGCACCTCCGCCGCCTCACCTGCCGGCATGGCCATCCTGTGCGTGTGCCTGGGGGGGCACCCCAAAACTGACACCCCCCACCCGAACCCCCAAACCTGCCCCTGGAACCGCTCCCACAAACCACAACTTACCCCTTGGGGAGCCCAGGACCCTGATGCCCCCCAGGCACCCCTAAACCTGCCCTGGGACCCCGACCCCCCCATCCCCTTAGGGACCCCGAAATCACCCTTAGAGCCCCTCCCATCCCCCTCGGGTGCCCCAAAACCCTCTTAAGGAACCCCAATATCCCCTCAGGACCCCCCAGCATTCCCTTGGAGTCCCCCAATATCCCCAATATCCCCTTAGGGACCCCCAAAGCTCCCTTAGTGCCCCACCCTAGCACATCCCAATATCCTCTCTAGGCACCCCAATACCATCTTGGGACCCTCATACCCTCCTAGGGACCCCAAACCCCCTTAGGCTCCCTAAAACCCTCTTAGGACCCCCAATGCCACCCATGGGGACACCAAACCCCCCTTAAAAGCCCCTTATATAAAAGCCCCTGGGACACCTCAATACCCTCTTAACGTCCCCTATATTCCTCTGGGCCACCCCAAAACCCCTTCAGGGTCCCCAAACCCCTGCCTAGGGCCCCCCAGTACCCCCCTGGAGACACCAACACTCCCCCCAAAACTATGCTCTCACATGGGGGGGGTCCTGGAACCCTTAGGGATCCCCTCTATCCCCCTGGGACACCCCAATACTCCCTTGGAGACCCCCTGAACCTGCCTGGGACCATCCCCCCCCAAGCCTCACTTAGGGCCCCCCAATACCCCCTTGGACCCCCTGTATCCCCTTAGGACACCCCAAGCCCCCTTAAGGTACCCCAGTACTCCCTTGGGGTCTCCCAATACCCCCCTGTGCCCCCAAAACCCCCTTCTGACACCCCCCCCACCCCCCCGCAGGAGCTGTGTTCCCACGGCGGGTCCCTGTCACGACCTGGGCTGGACAGCCCAGGGAGTCCTGTTGAATTCGGCATTCCCTCAGGCTAAATTAAGGTGAAACTGAACTTGGGAGGTATAAGAGGAGGCGGTGGGCTTTCTCACAACAGGAGTTGGCGCGGAGCTACCTCGGGGCCCCGTGTCACCTGTGGTGACCATGTCCATCACTTCAGGGCAGAAGGAGATCCCTCCCGTTGGGTCAGGAGGTTCAGAGCAGACCCCCTTGCTTTCTAGGCTCCTTCTCCGAGAGGAGCCTGGGGGCGGCTGAATCCACTCCTAGTCCCAGACTTGGTCAGCGTAGGTCATGCCTAAAGGGATGAGGCGTAGGGATTGTGGGAAAGCAAAAGGAAAGAGAGAACAAGACAGAGAGAGAAAGATTTCACCGGTCCTGGGTCCAGCGTTGGGCCAGTCAGCCGAGGGCTCCAGTCCCGGTGGGCTTGCGCACGACGTGGGGCTTCAGTTTGTGTGCTCATCCTTGGCCCTCCTTCGGGCGGGCACTCGAACTCATTAGGTGTCCTGATCAGTCTGTGAGCTTTTGGGCTTGGGGGTCCTTTGGGGAATAACCTCCCCCTCCCTGCAGACGCGGTCTTTGGCCATGCAGGGTGAGCTGTGCTGCTCAGTGTACCGGAGCAGCACATCCGAACAGGGAGCTGTGCACCCTCCGGCACCCCCCTCCTGTTGCTGATGGGTGCTGATCCGCTGCTTTTGCCCTGGGGTTCCTTCTTGTGGGGAGTCTCAGTTGAGCAGAACTTGCCCCCCCGCAGTGTTTGAGACATTAACTCTTTCAGTCTCTCAGAGGCCCCCCTGGGCCCCTTTGAGGTTTTCCCCTTCTACACCTGCAGCACCATCGGTCGCCTCCTCTTCGGGGAGCTGGTAGGGGACCCAGGAGTCTGGGAGGGGACCCAAGCATGCATCACTTGTATATTCCAATCCTTTTATTATTATTATTATTATCGTCATTTTAGTATTGTTGTTACTGTCATTATTAGTCTCTTCCTTTCTGTCCTATTAAACTGTTCCTGTCTCAACCCATGAGTTTGACTTTTTTTCCCCCAATTCTCTTCTAGAGGTGGGTGTTCTCTATGGGGTTGGGGAGGCTGTACGGGGTTTGGAGGGGCGGTCGTGGGGGTATTATGGGGCTGGGATGATATACATAGGTGGTGGGGGGGGTGTTTTAGGGTCTATATGGCACCGGAGGGGGTAGTATATGGTCTATATGGGGCTGGGATGATCTATATAGGTGTTTTAGGGTCTATATGGTGCCGGAGGGGGTAGTATATGGTCTATATGGGGCTGGGATGATCTATATGGGTGTTTTAGGGTGTATATGGCGCCAGAGGGGGTAGTATATGGTCTATATGGGGCTGAGGAGTCCACAGGACTGCGGGAAGGGGCTGCCTGGGGCTGCCTGCTGCCTCTGTGCTGAGACATCTGGGGCTGCCTGCACCCCTGGACACCCTGGTCCACTACCCGGACACCTGGGGCTGCCTGCATGTCCAGATGAATGGGTCCTCCTGCTGCCTGCATCCCCGGACGCCTGGGTCCTCCCCTGGACGCCTGGGTTCATAGATGTTGACCTGGATTACGTTACTGTGGAGGAAAAAACGGTATCCATGAAACATCCATTTAAGAGAATGTTGAAAGTAGCTGCATGCTTTTGGGAATGACCGCATATAAAAACAAAACCATGAGTGGTTGATCTGAATGCTAGGTGCTTGAAGGTCCACATCCTTTACAGCCTCTCCCTTAGACCCTGCTTGGATCTGGACTCGTGTGAAATAAAAACATTGGAACAAATACTACTTTGAAAAAACAGCTGGCTTCAATAATTTGAAAGATCTAGTTCTGCATAAGGTTGATATTACAATTTATATGTTACAAGGACACAGTCAACTGGAAAAAAAATGCAGGTCGTGCTTCCTGTAGTTAAATCACTTAATATGAAGAAGTTAGTAGAGGGGGAAATGTGCAGTGTGGACTGCCTCCAGCACATGATGGTCAAACTTGTAGTGACAAGAATCTTTTGTCTTGCTGAGGGATTATTAAAAGCTTGCTTGCTTTTAATGCTTCTGTGTGGGAAGCTGCATTTCAGCAAGCAAAAGCAACTTCCCTGACTCTTAAGTTGTGTGTCCCTTTAATGCTGCAAAATGTAAATAAGGATACTTGCATGCATCTTTCTCGATTAAATGTACAGTGGATGTCTTCTTCAAATAGGCTGGAGCTTAAAAATCACCTTAAAAATACTGGATCGTGTAATGTTGTCTACATATGCCTGCGGTCCACTTGGAAGACAACTGGATTGGTTACGCCAGTCTTTCTGTAAGGTACAAACAGAGCCTAAGGTTTTGAGTGCCCAAGAACGCTCTTGTCAAGTAGGTTAACACGCACACAAACACCATGTAATAGCGGTGTAAGGGCTCCCCAGAACATCTTCAGGACAACGGTATTTTCTATAAGCAGCTCTTTTTCATGCAACCTCAGCTAGTGTTGTGCTGGAGGGGCACAAGGAGTTGGGAAGGGACACAGTCAGGGCAGCTGACGCAAACTGGCCAACGGGGTATTCCATACCCTATGATGTCATGCCTAGTATGTAAACTGCAGGGAGTGGTTGTGGGGGGGAATCACCGCTCGGGGACCAACTGGGCATCGGTTGGTGGGTGGTGAGCAATTGCATTGTGCATCACTTGTATATTCCAATCCTTTTATTATTACTATTTTCATTTTAGTATTGTTATTACTATCATTATTAGTTTCTTCCTTTCTGTCCTGTTAAACTGTTCTTATCTCAACCCACAAGTTTGACTTTTTTTCCCCCAATTCTCTCCCCCATCCCACTGTGTGGGGGGGAAGCGAGCGAGCGGCTGCGCGGTGCTGAGTTGCCGGCTGGGGTGAAGGAACGAAAAAGATGTGGGAGGGGCTGAGGGTAGAGGGTCTCTATGGAGATGGGTGTTCTATATGGGGTTGGGGGGGCTGTATGGGGTTGGAGGTTCAGTTGTGGGGGTTTTATGGGGCTGGGATGATCTACATGGGGGGGGGGTGTTTTAGGGTCTATATGGCCGCGGGGGGGTTATATGGTCCATATGGGGCTGGGGAGTCTATAGAACTGTAGGGAGGGCCTATAGGGATGGAAAGAGTGGCCTATAAGGTCTATATGACCTGGGGGGAGAGGAACTATGGGGTTTATATGGGGCTGAGGGGAGTTACAGGGCATCTGGGTCGGGGGGGCATCTACCCCTGGACACCCTGGTCCACTACCTGGACACCTGGGGCTGCCTGCATGTCCAGATGACTGGGTCCTCCTGTGACAGGGGGATCTATAGGGTCCAGAGGGATCTATATGGCCCAGGGCAGGGAATAACAGAGGGATCCAGGCAGTCCAGGGGATCTAGATGGTCCAGGCTTAGAGAGAGGCAGGGATCCATAGGGTCCTGGGGGAGGGGGTGTGTGTGTATATAGCTTCCAGAAGAAATCTTTAGGGCTTGGAGGGGGAGTGGGTTCCATGGGGTCTGGGGGAATCTACAGGGGCTGGGTTCGGTGAAAGGAGGGAACTATAAGGTTGGGGGGGCAGAATCTACAGGGTCCAGGGGGGAAAGGGAGTGTTCTATAGGATCCAAAGAGAGTCTATAGGGTCTGGGGGTGTGTGTCAGGGAAGAGTATGGAGGGTCTGGGGGCGGTCTGTAAGGCTGGGCATCAGGGCAGGGTCTATAGGGCCAGGGGGGTTCTATAGGGCCAGGGAAGAGTCCATAGCGTCCGGGGGGGGGTGGCGGAGATCCATAGGGTGGGGTTAACCTCCACTCTCTGTGGGGCCGCGGGGTCTGTTGGGGCGATGGAGGCGGGGCGGGGGGCTTGGGGCGGGGCCTGGCGAGGCCACGCCCACTGCACGCAGGGGGCAGGGGGGAACCCGCATGTCCGGGTGGGGGGGTCACGAGGGGGAACCAAAAGTCGGGGACCCCCCTGCGTCACACACACACCCCCCGGCTCCCCCCTCCTGAACCACAGCCCCGCTAGGGCATCAGACCCCCCAACGTGACGTCACACCCGAACCATTTTCTAGATTTCCTGTCATTGTTCAAAGAAGCTTAAAGCAGAAGCCTGCCTTTCTAGTGGGCTTTCTTCTTCTGCCAAACTCATCTGCTGAACCCCACGTTTATTGGAAGGGTTAGCTCTGTATCATGGCACCACCATATGAAAATACTCCTAATAAAGCTTCTATTTAAGGAACACAAACACCTTGGTGATCAGCATTCTTATGAGAGGAAATACAGATTACAGGGCATCCTAAAGTCTATGTGTAAATGTCTGCTGGCAAATGACAACAGCTTTCCAAACAAACTGGAACAAGGTTGAAATGTGGCAGCTTCTTATTGAACGTTATTCTAAAATTGTCAGGACCAGCTGTGAAGAGTGGCTCTATGTTTGGGGCCACATCCTACCTTTTACAATAGAAAAACAAGGCCGCTTGGCACAGGAAAAAAACATACCTCTTGGCAGCACCTCCCCACATTGCATCAGTTCAAAAGATTTAAAGTCCTACCTGTCTTTTCCAAATGAAACCCCTTGATATGGTTATTTTTCGTACATGTTAGCTACCAGCAAGCTTCTACTGGTACCTTTTTTCTGTCACTAGTCTCTTCTCTGCTCATGTTCAGCTATCACTGGAAATCTCATCACGTTGGATAGTTTACTGAAAATTTATTATAACCAAGAAGTGACATAACAGGGCTGTAATGGATTCTGCAAAGCATTTTGCTGCTGCTATTTTATAACAGGTACCACCTTCTTCTGCCAGGCAATTAAAACAAAATTCAGCTGTGAAAATTTTTGCAGTATACCCCACCCAAACTAATCAACAATGGTTAAAAATAACATGCCCCAGCAAAACCTTTCATGATACATGGCCACAACTCACAATTCTCTACAAAATGTTCACTTTTATAAAGCTCTGATGTAAAAATCAAATAATCAAGCAGCAATATTTTAAGTGCAGCACAGGGTCTTCCATGTCACTATTTGCAACGCTTGAATTCATTTACATTTTATCAAAATCTAATACAGATGACTTAGGAATTAAGTCATTTTTTTAATATCCGTCATTCTATGTAGTGACAGATTTCATGTTTTGCTTATCTTTATCTTTGCTTTCCTTCGATTTTTCCTTCTTGTGTTTGTGCTTTTGGCTCTTCTCCAATTCCGTTTCGCTTCCAATGTGTTTCTTATGCTTCCTGTGTTTCTTATGCTTCTTGTGCTTCTTATGCTTCTTGTGCTGCTGCTTCTCCTTTTTCTTTTTCTTGCTGTCTTGACTCTCTCCCGAGCTGGCACTGCTGCTGTGGCTTCGAGGCTGACTCTCAGAAGGGCTTTGACTACAGCTAACACTGGGACGGCTTTGACTTCTGCTTGCTTCAGGCTGGTCAACTGCAGCAGGTGCTGCTGTATCCTCTTTCACCTTATCAGCAGACTTTTCTTTGGGGTCTTTTGGACTTTTTCCTGCAGCTCCCTCATCTTTTGCAGATACATTACTCTCACTGTCATTTTCATTGTGGTCTTTCTTTGCCTTTTCCTCCTCGGCTGGTCTGGTTTCTGGGTGATCTTTTGTCACTTTTGGGTGAACTTTCTGTGGGGTACCAAGAACCTTCTCACCCTTTGGAGAGGAAGATGTTTCAATGCCGCCTGTCTTGGGAAGCTCCTCCTTCACTTTTTTCGCAGGAGGTTCCATTCCAGGACATCTTTCACGAAATGAAGGAAATCCTTCGTTCTCATCTCCTTTTCTTCTCTTCTGGTGTTTTTGATGTTTATTTCCTTTGCCATCTCCCTGTGGATATTCCACTTCCTTCTCTTTTGATTTGGTAGGATCTTTGACGACATGGTGTGCTCTTCCAGAAGATTTTCCAGGGTAATTTCCAGCTCTATTACCAGCTGACCTTGACCTAGAACAATAGTTACGACTCTTCCCTTCGCCTCTTCTTGGATACAGCCGCGATCGCGAGTAGGAATGCAAATGGGAGCGACAAAATGATCGAGAGTGGGAGCGAGAGGGGGAAGAAGCTGATCTTGACTTGGAGTAGGTATAGAAACTTCTAGAGTAAGATGAAGCACTAGAAGGAGGCTTGGACCTTAAAAAAAACACAACACACACACACGAAGTTAATTCAAAACAGTCACTCTCCCCAGTTTTTTCCTTCCAGATTTGCTTTGGGGTTTTTGACTCTCCATACACTTATGTTCTTTCAGCTGCTGACATAATGCTACTGCCAACTGAAGAACTTAATAACATGTACAAGTTTCGGCTCACAAGACAGAACAGCTGTTGCTTTGTTAATGGAAAAACATACAGGAAGGCTAAGTCTGTTTCCACTCACTTCTACCACGCGAACTACCATACCTATCGGCTGATTTAAGGTGGTGTATAGTGGCCTCTACTGCTA
The DNA here is from genome assembly GCF_964188355.1 of Buteo buteo. Classification (NCBI taxonomy): domain Eukaryota; kingdom Metazoa; phylum Chordata; class Aves; order Accipitriformes; family Accipitridae; genus Buteo; species Buteo buteo. Next base: position 1,307,227 of record NC_134203.1, read on the forward strand.
TGTGAACGCACCCATTTTTTCACTACTCTGCAACGACATGCAGCGCAAATCATTTTTGTTGCAGTAAGATGCAAAAAGAGCAAGTCTTAATGGCTACAGTGCAGTATCAAACATCAGGAAAACACGATTTGGCCTGAAGACAGTAAAGCTCAATTTTAAAATGCCAGCTTAGTCTCTTTAACTTCACTACTTCTTTGGCAATTTGTACAGGATGCAAAATACTTGCACTGCAGTCTTACAATCAACACTTCTCGCCCAATGTCCTAGCAAAATCTTGCACATACCTCTAGCTCTAACCAAGGATAGTGACAGCGCTTCAAGAAAGAGTCGTATCTAAATGCTTCTAAACTCAGCCTCGAGTAATATGACTCAATGCCATTACTCTAGGAAGGATACTGACAGCATTACTAAGAGACAGCTATGCAGACTCCTGCCCAAGTGATTTGGGGGGATAGAAAACATCAGCTGCCCTGCGTTTTTTCTTCACAAGTTTTTCTTGTTTTTCATTTAACAATGTCAACAAAATTCTAGTGAAAGCCACCAGTCTGCAGTCCAGCTTAAAATCTCTCCGTGTACCTACAGGAGAGAGACAAAAGAGGAAGACAATTTCTCTCACATATCTCCTCCGATGTGCTTTGAGGTAATGGTTACAATCAGAACAGGGAGATGCAGAAAATCCGGCTACTACACCTATTCAGTTCCTAGCCTCCTCACGGCTCTCAGGAGGTGAAGGATGTCATTGCAGAGAAGCTTCAGGGAAAGAGACCCCTGTTCCTTAACAACTGCTGCCCCATTATCACCATCAGTCAACTGTAATCTCTGCCATATTTGAGCCAGTAACCTACCTATGAAACTCCTATCCCTGCTAATCCCTTGAATCATCCAATCCATCCAATGAGAGAGGGGTGCAGTGGAACTCCCCCTGATTCTTCCAGACAACCTGCTGCTCCATTACAGACATGTAAACCAGTTACCTGGAAAACGAATGCCTACGCTCCTCTGGAATCTTTTTACATTCCATCAATTCCTTAGCAAAATCACTGGTAAACTCATCAAGTTTGGACTTTTTCTTTTCCCTGTTAAAATAAGTTTGACCTTTATTACAAAAAGGCACCAAGAGACAAAACATGGCCAATATGAGAAAATATAGACTGCATGCAAATGCAACAGGGGAACATCCCATTTCAGCAAAAACAGTTCAGCGTTCCTACAAGTTTTAGGGGAAGTTTTAGAATTACATTTGTCTTGGTTTAGTTTTGCATGTTTACCATCTGCAACACAAAAGTATACTGGAAAAAACACTGTCATTTTTGCTTACGTCAGGTGCACTTGAGTGTAACTGCAGCTCATTATGTGATCAAAATACAAAAATGAAGAACAACACAGCTTCACTGAGCCAAATACTTACTCCTCTTTAAGACTCCGTTGTTCTCTGTAAAACTCCTCCCTAGAGAAAGGAGATGCTTGAGTCCTCGGGATGGTAGGTGAAGGAGACATGGGTACTGCTCTTGGAACCCAAGCTGATGACGTGTTTGCGGGAGCTGGGGGATATCCTGGAGGGGGGACAGCGCACCCAGCAGATGGAGGCTGGCCAGGTGGAAACTGAGGAGGAAACGGTGGTGGTGGTACCCCCAGTGGAAGAGGAAGTGCGTGGCGTGCTGGAGGATACAAGGGAGCTGGAGGCACAGGCACAAAGACTGGTGTTGATTCTGGTAGTGCTGGGGCCTGAGTCCTTTGGGTACACTCGCTGTGCAGGCGTCCTCGATTTGGACCTCTAAAGAAACCCAAAACCATGTGTCACTGTTTGTTACACTCTGTCGGATTTTAAAGAGGAAAGCGAAGGAAGCGGGAGCATGGTGGGGAGCACTTCTTGTTCTCAACTTAAGCATTTTTCTCCCTGCTTTCCGTTCATGTGAGATTACACTCATTTCTTGATCCTCATACTTGCCTTCCACATCCTCACCCCCAACACTCCCCTCGGTCTTCTCTCCTGACACTCAGCTTTGCAGCTGCAAGTGGAGGCTGCCCACGCTTAACAGAGACTCCCATCTCCCACGTGCCATGTGCCCACCGCTCCTCTGCTACTCCTGGAGACACTTAATATTTCGCACTTCTAACCTTCAAAGTCCTGCACAAATATTAACTCATCTTCTCTCAAACTTCTTTTAACCTCTTCCACATACGCTTCCTGTGCTGTCGCCTCATGATGATGTACTTGGCCTGTTCTTGTCCCTGCATTGTTATTTTCTTGCTTACTGAATCTGAGATTTTAAATCATCTGTGGGGTGGATCCCCATTTTTGTTTGGATTTATCTTTGAGATTTTATAAACACAGTGCACCCTTACAGTCGATCTAACATCAAGCATATAAAAAAATGAAGGACTGACTTGGCACAGCAATAAGAGATAAAACAGACTCTTCTCTTTCCAACGGAGAGAAAGCAGCTTGGCTATCTGAGACGACTAAATTGAAGAAACTCAGAATTGTCCTAAAATAACAGCCTTGACTTTTCCAATGATTTGCTCAATCAGAATCAACTAAGTTGTTCAAAAAAGAATGCTGGAGGCTGGTTTCTATTGGGAAATCAATTTCTTCAGCCTTATACAGCCAGTGAGCAAAAGGGTGGCTTTCCACCTGATCCTTTAATTAGATTTGATTTTTAGATGCACTTATGGTTTCCTCAGAAAGCGTGCATTTTTCAGAGTCCTCTTTTCAATTATGCACTGGACTTCTATTGTAAATAATCTTACTGCGAGCACATACCCCTTTGTTAAAGCCAATTCAAATTAGGCCATTTAAAAATTAATGACCACTTGTATTCTACACAACTATCTGTGCACACTTACTTCATCATAAATCAGCTGTTGTAGAATTTATGTGTTACAGCCTCATTTAACAGGTTACCAGTATTAATACATTGAATTTCTGCAGAACACTTACAGTTCCCAGCCTGGTCTGCCACCTGCTGAGCAAATTGTACTGGCTCTCGCTGGATGACCTTTTGGAGTGGAGAGAGGAAAAAGCAAAAAATCCCATTCAGTGTATCTGAAGATCATTTTTTAACAGAAATTCTTTTTAGAAAAATTAAAAGTTACAGTTCCTTACCAGTGGTGCGTGTTGATTGTCCTCGGGGGCCCAGACGACTTGGTAATGCTGGTTGTCTTAGTACAGGGGTCTGACAGCCCTTGTGAATAAATGCAGACAGTTGGAAAACAAGCTCTACTAAAATACAAGAATCGCTGCAAATGTTGAAACAAAGCTTACCTTCTCTTCCAACAAACTGCTGACTGACAGAGACGAATATGTAGAATGTTCAGCAGCAGTCACCAGAGCAGCAGGAGGTGTAAGAGTCACGAGTGGGGGTGGTGGCAGTGGCAGCTGCTGCTGCTGGTGGTGCCACATCTGCTGACGGTGCCTTCTTCTGTAACCGGCTCCACTTTTGAAGTTGCTCACAGCCTAGAGGCAGAAAAACATTTACGCAAAGGTAATATGAAACTTCAGCAGATATACGAACAAAAGCCTCCACAGAGTAAAATTACTTGTGTAATTAGCTGTAAATGCTATCAATCCCCAAAGAAATCAACATGCCGATACATGAACACATCACATTAAACACTGATACTAGTGATTGGTAACTCGGAGTGTCTGTATTCAAAGTACTGCCCTGTTAACACAGAATTTGAAAGCGAGGCAATCACCTTAAACAAAAGCATGACCTGAATTTGCCAGATTGTCTCCAAGGAGTTGTAAGCTTCTGTGATAACAGATAATGCACTTGAAAGGTAAATTTAGCCTTATTCAAGTCAACCTTGCTTAAGCAGATGTAAACTAATATTTCCTTCCCTTTCAGCTTTTTACAAAGAGCCTATTCTTACAAGCACTTTACGTAAAAGTCATCAGGTTACCCGGCGTAGGCACTTGTTGGCCACTAAAGCATCAGGCGAAACACCTGTCTGATGACACTCTGGACATCTATGCTCCTCAGATTCCAGTAAGGCTGTTCTAATACCTGTGTACAATTAGAATAATCAAAATAGCATTTAGCCAAACTAAGGAAGTTTTGGGGGTTCTAATCAACTATAAAAACACCTATATGATCAACAGGTGAATATGGTCTTGAAGTGAGAGCATGAAGCTATAAAGGTTCAATAGCGTAAAAAGTTTCTAGTATGCAGCAAATAACTCTAGAGTTTTGGTATGTCACTGTTGTAACATTTGAAGATGTAGAGTAGGCTGTGTCTTGATGTTTCAGCTAGTCTTTTTCCCACTATATAGTACAGTGAGAAGTCCCCACCCTCCAGGTTAACGAATAAAACTTGTCTCAGAAAAACAAATAGTAGGTTCAAAAAACCATTACTAGGTTCGCGCTCTGAAGGTTTTAACCAACTCTCCCGTGGAGGAAAATGTGGATCAAATGCTGCTAACTATCCGTTTGTTGCAGACCACCGAAAGTCACCAGAGTTGGCTATATAGTTTTGTATGAGAGAAAGGGCTGTGGGCAAACTAAATGCACTCAATATCCAATACTGCAATCACCTGCACAATCAGCCACTCCTCTCATACTCGTCCTTCCGCATGTAAATTTAACTAAAAAGCTATGTATTTTACTATTTATTTATTTATTTAACTATTAAAGCTCTGTGGCTTTTTTCCCCCTTTATACGAGAAGAGCCCTTTCCTATTCAGGGTATACTTAAGTATAAAATAGAACTGGTAACAAAATAATTTCGCTATCTCCTCTTTCTGCTTTCAGAAGAGCAGATGTGCTGTTTTGAATTAACAAACATGGGAGTTCACACTTACATTCATCACAATAACTGTTTCCACAGCAGGGAATAATAGCCGCATCAGTCATTATCTCCTTACAAATGAGACATAAAATCTCCTCTGGAATAGGATCATCTGAGGAGGAAGAGGATGGCTCCTCCGGTAAAAAGGGAGGCTTTTCCTTCTCTCTTCTAGCATAAGCTTCCCTGGAGGAGGGGAAAGGGGAAGGAAAAAGAAACAAATTAAAGATGGGTAAAGGAGAACTTTTCCAAGCTTTGGATCTTATCAAAGGAAGACAGGAGATGGAATTCTTCTCACTCCACATTAGCCTCCTAAAACATAGGCATTTAGTTGAACCTACTTTTCTATAGCCACCACACTAGAATAGGGAGGGGGGAACAATTTTCCCACCGCAGACCTCTCCCATTCAGTGGATCAACAACGAAATTAGCTCAGATGAGCTTGTGGGTTGAGATAAGGACAGGAGAGATCACTCACCAATTACCGTCACGGGCAAAACAGACTCAGCTTGGGGAAAATTAACTCAATATATTACAAATCAACCAGAGTAGGGTAATGAGAAATAAACCCAAATCTCAGAACACCTTCCCTCCACCCCTCCCTTCTTCCCAGGCACAGCTTTACTCCCAAATGCTCTACCTACCCTCCCCCCCCAGCGGCGCAGGGGGACAGGGAATGGGGGTTACGGTCAGTTCATCACACCTTGTCTCTGCCGCTCCTTCCTCCTCAGGGGGAAGACTCCTCACTCTTCCCCTACTCCAGTGCAGGGTCCCTCCCACGGGAGACAGTTCTCCATGAACTTCTCCAGCGTGGGTCCTTCCCATGGGCTGCAGTTCTTCACAAACTGCTCCAGCATGGGTCCCTTCCATGGGCTGCAGTCCTTCAGGAGCACACTGCTCCAGCGTGGGTACCCCACGGGGTCACAAGTCCTGCCAGAAAACCTGCTCCGTGGGCTCCTCTCCACAGATCTGCATGTCCTGCCAGGAGCCTGCTCCAGAGCGGGGTTCCCACGGGGTCACAGCCTCCTTTGGGAACACACCTGCTCCGGCGTGGGGTCCTCCACGGGCTGCAGGTGGACATCTGCTTTACTGTGGACCTCCGCTCCACCGTGGACCTCCCTGGACTGCAGGGGGACAGCCTGCCTCACCATGGTCTTCCCCACAGGCTGCAGGGGAATCTCTGCTCCGGCGCCTGGAGCATCTCCTCCCCCTCCTGCTTCACTGACCTTGGTGTCTGCAGGGTTGTTTCTCTTACATGTTCTCACTCCTCTCTCCGGCTGCCGTTTTCCCTCTGTCCCAACTTTTTTTCCCTTCTTAAAAATGTTATCACAGAGGCGTCACCACTATTGCGGATTGGCTCGGCCTTGGCTGGCGGCGGGTCCGTCTTAGAGCTGGCTGGTATTGGCTCTCTTGAACACAGGGGAAGCTTCCAGCAGCTTCTTACAGCAGCCACCCCTGTAACCTTCCCCCCCACCCCCGCTACCAAAAACTTGCCACACAAAGCCAATACAGACATTTACGCACGGTTTCTCTCGTTCACTTTTTGGTCGGTCCAATTAATTCCATACTTACACATTAACACGTGGTATTGCGTATTTTCCAGTTTTTGTCACCATGACACCCTTCCTTTTGGGATCTTTCACCTCCACCAAGAAGCTCCTTGGAATTCCTGTGGTCTTTTTCATCCTGGGCACAGACCCAAAACTTTCGTCCTGTTGAGACAAGAAATGCAGACATACCGCATCTTAAGACCCACACTTAAAATGACATTTCAATGATGATTTTAAGTAGCAAGAGCCTTTAATCCTCTCCTTTTACCTAGCGTAAGGGTCGCTCGACTAAAATACTTCTTTTCTTAAATGAATACAGCCAGGATGTTCCAAAGGCTTGAGCAGTGTTTTGAATTCGGTCGACATTCTTTGGCTTACCCTCAGGTTCCTTAAGGGCGAAACAGCCCTTAGCTCACCATCCACTCAGAGAAGAGACACAAAGCCGCTCCTCCTCCTCCAAAGGGCAATGCAGAGGGAGAGCTTAATGCAGTGCTCTGAATCACTCACTGGGGAAACTTATGTTCACCATCTCTATATGAAGGCTAAATTCATACCTCATGCATGTACCTTCAGTGACTAACATTAAACGGCATGAAGACGCAACCAGAGGCTTGTCTGATTAAAACACACAAATGTTCAGTAGATGGGGTCAACAGAAACATCTTCTTTTTATACAAAATACTAAAAACTATGAACTGTCACTAAAAAGAGTTAAAACCAGAAAAATTTCCAATAACATTGAAATGTACAAAAACACGCATACAAGTTCACAGAGAAAGATCTATGGACACATTTCATGTCCATGACCTAGAAAAAAAGAAAATTTTACATTTCTAATTCCAGGTTTCCCTCAAATTCTGAAAGGCTTTGCAACATTGCCATATAAGCTCTGTATTTCACCCCAAGAGAAACAATTCTTCACGTGAGTATTCATGTACTTGTTACCTAACTGCCAGGGTAAAACAATTAAAAACTAGGTAACACCAGAAGTCCCCCACAATCTTATCCCATTTCTTGGGCAGTTCTTCATAGAGTGGCCAGGTTTTCTGCAACGATGGCAAGTATATGACGATGCAGGTGGACCCACGGGTTTCTTCATGTAACTGCAAGTTTTGGGGGAATAAAAGAACAAGGTATGCACATGTCTCGCTTGTTAAACCAAACACCTCTACAGTTTTTTCCATAATCTTCAAAGAACAGATCTGACATTATCAACACTTACTTGATTGGATCATATTCATGGCAGGACTGGATCATCATAGCTTTTATTTTATCCTCTTTGGAAGCACTGGCTTCAGCCAGATTGGCAGTCTGTTTAACAGGCAATTATTTGACACGCACATTAGAAACACGTTTAAGCCCACACAGCCAAAGACAACACCGCTCACCCAGTCCTGTGAAGAGCAGCACAACACTAGCTGAGGTTGCATGAAAAGAGCTGCTTATAGAAAATACCGTTGTCCTGAAGATGTTCTGGGGAGCCCTTACACCGTTATTACATGGTGTTTGTGTGCGTGTTAACCTACTTGACAAGAGCGTTCTTGGGCACTCAAAACCTTAGGCTCTGTTTGTACCTTACAGAAAGACTGGCGTAACCAATCCAATTGTCTTCCAAGTGGACCGAAGGCATAAGTAGACAACATTACACGATCCAGTATTTTTAAGGTGATTTTTAAGCTCCAGCCTATTTGAAGAAGACATCCACTGTACATTTAATTGAGAAAGATGCATGCAAGTATCCTTATTTACATTTTGCAGCATTAAAGGGACACACAACTTAAGAGTCAGGGAAGTTGTTTTTGCTTGCTGAAATGCAGCTTCCCACACAGAAGCATTAAAAGCAAGCAAGCTTTTTATAATCCCTCAGCAAGACAAAAGATTCTTGTCACTACAAATTTGACCATCATGTGCTGGAGGCAGTCCACACTGCATGCTTCTCCCTCTACTAACTTCTTCATATTAAGTGATTTAACTACAGGAAGCACAATCTGCATTTTTTTTTCCAGTTGACTGTGTCCTTTTAACATATAAATTGTAATATCAACCTTATGCAGAACTAGATCTTTCAAATTATTGAAGCCAGCTGTTTTTTCAAAGTAGTATTTGTTCCAATGTTTTTATTTCACACGAGTCCAGATCCAAGCAGGGTCTAAGGGAGAGGCTGTAAAGGATGTGGACCTGCAAGCACCTAGCATTCAGATCAACCACTCAGATCAACCACTCATGGTTCTGTTTTTATATGCATTCATTCACAAAAGCAACCAACTAGTTTCAACATTCTATTAAACGGATGTTTCATAGACACCATTTTTTTCTCCACAGTAACATAATCCAGAGCAACACCTATGAAATCATTTCCATTAACATTTACAGAAAGCTTTACAGATACTTGACTAATTTCTTTGAACCCAACAGTTTACAAAACACATCCAAAACCCACAACACATTAGTAGGAATAGACCAAAATTCAAACATGGCATTTCATACGTAGTAATAATAAACCAGAAAACTCTTAACGCATCACCTCCATGCCAAGTCAGTCTGCACTAAAGACGTTAGAGTAAGTAACAGGTTTGAGCTGCTTTCCATTATGTTCCTGTATTTTTCTGAAATACTGAAATTTTCTCAAAAGCTTAAATGTGTACACCACAAGGACACTTCTTCATATTTTAAGAGTAAAATTTGGCATAAGTTTACAGTACCAAGGACATGTTTAGGGACAGCACTAATGGAGACCAAGTTCTTTTGGTGGCTACCTTCCAAACATTTTTTTCCCCCCCCCAGATGCACACAATTTAATTTCTTCAGTGAGAAAGGAAAGAAGTGACCAGTGTGAAGAGATTCCTCTTTCTTGGAAATGAACTCCAGCCTTCCTTTTCAGAAGAAAGAACTAGCTCCTCTGCATTAGGCCCTGCCCTCTCTAAGCTTTGTAACTTTAAAGACTAGTTCTTTCATTGGCTAGCACTACGCCTTTTCACAAAGCGCAGACAGTAGTGCTTTCCCAGAGGAAGGTACACATTGTTGAGCAAAAAATGCAAGCAGGTCCATAGCAAAACATGGCATTACAACAGTTCCAGAAGGTCACATCTGCTAATATGCCACACATACACATCGGTATATTCCTAGAAACAATCAGGTACACTTTCACACTTCACACAGTCTGCATTCCAACAAATTAGATTATGTTGTCTACTGTCTATATACTAGCATTTATGAAACTGTGCAGCATTAAAAGAATGGATCTGTAACTTTAATGGCTAGAAATTCAAAAACAGCCATGCAATTGTCCATGTTACAGAAACGATTCTCTTTTGGCTGTTGCACACTCCCCCCTCCAAATGCCCGTAACTTACAGCCCATTCAATTCTTCTGGAAAAACTGTTAGTTTCCAATGCAAAATCAATGAAACATATGAGAAATGGTAAACAGCTTCTGAAATGCTGCTTCTGTGTGTCTGGAAGATGAGTAATAGTGCAACATTACGTTGAGGCTGATAAGGTACTCCCCTTCTATCTTCCCAAAGTGGGAACTGCCTTTACAGGCTAGTACCAAAATAGACACCCATTTTAAAGTTAAAATTAATACTTTAAATTAATAAAAATTAAATTAAATTTTGTTTCCATTACAACAGTTATCCAGCTATAGATCACAGTATAAGATTTTAAAAAACAAAGCAAACACTTTTTTTTTTTAAAGAATTTGAAAAGAATATATCTATACCTTAGCAAGGTGGGCCAGAGAAAGAGATGCAGGAGAGTCATCTGTCTGTTCACAAAAAATTAAACACATATTCAAGTTCTACAGTCAAAACATAGCAATAGTTAAGGTCTACTGTAGTCTGAAAGTCTGCACTATATCCTCTGAGTGTCGCTGACAGGGGCACTGCCAACCCCGTGCAATTTGTGTTTGCTCAAAACAAAGTCCAAACCTATGGCACCTTAAGAGTGCCTGTGTGGTTAATGAGAAGAAACGAAAATAACCAAACCCGCACGACATCAACTTACTGCTCCACAGTATCTCAGAGAGGGACCCTTGTCAAATGCTCACATCTGTCAATTTTCAGCTAAAAAGGATTTCAGTTTATTTGAGAAGGAAGCATCACTACAGGAAACTTATTTGCAGTGTAGCTTGTCAATTAATCCGTTAACATCTCATCACTTCTAAATGCACACAGTTATGCTTTTATGAAGACAGTAGCTGCCTGGCAAAATCAAGCACAGGTGTATCAGCCCTCAACCATGAACTCTGCCCCTCCTGTCGTCACTAAGTTTAAAAATGCCAAACTCACCATACCCCACAACACCCAAATAAAAACACCAAGCCAGAACATCAGCCATGAAAGTAAACCACCACTTTGTCTAGAAAAAAACAGGCTGCTCAAATTAGTGAAATAAAGGTGTTTACCATGACAGAGCGGCCTACAAAAACAGACAATACTGATGTCTTGTATTTTATTAGACCACAGGCCATACTATCCAGATTAGTTCCGGAGGTGTGAGAATTTAATATTATGCTTCTTACTAGCAGAGCAAACCCAATTTTTAATGATGATGAAAACATGGAGTCAGAGCACAGTCCTGTAATTTTTTTCTCCACTGCAACCACACTCCTCCCTCCCACCTACCTCCTGGAACACCCTGCAGGAGTGAAGCCCTCAGGCCACTAGTTTGCAATAGGCTGCAGCGTTTATGGAGAACTAATACTGAAATGCTGGTTTTCCACAAGTAAACAGGGTAACACTTAGCTTGTTCCTTTTCCAGAATATGGAATTATATTATGCCACAAGCAGCAGTTAAGCTTACACTAGCAAAACATGATCAGAAAGACACCTGAATCACTGCTTATTAGGACTTCGGTTGTTCAAAAATGTAGAATAAAGTGTCACAGCGTAAACTGAACAGCTGTCCTCAAGACACAGAAAATAGGAGGAAAAGGCTAATCTCACTCCTGGAGTGCTGCATTTAAATTACAGTGGTTTCCTAAAACCCAATAGCTTGGTTAAACTGAAAATTCAGCCAGGAAGGATCACAGCTGTGCTTGGCGGTGCTAAAACAATGCGCGTGACTCTCTGCATTTCTGCAGCCTCTGAGGACTAATACCAACTAGAGATCCTTGCAGTTACTGAAATAGGAATACGAAAACAAATAGGATTCACTTTCTTGATTTGGCAGTAGTAACGGTAGGACAGCAGCACAGATTTGGAAGTGTAGAATGACAGCTAACATAAGAGCAAGACAATTAAGAAATATTCAAAGTATAAGGTTTTGTGCATCCTTTAAAAAAAAAAAATCTGAACTGATTTTAACATTGCTGCTTTACTGTTCAACAATAATTGGCAAGCCTTCCCAGTGATTTATTCAGACCACACTAAGATCCAGGTTTGGCTTTGAAATACATGCAGAAAGACGTTTATTTAAAATAACAAAACAAAACAAAACCCCACACACTTTAGACCAAGACCTGAGTTAGCTTTAAGAATAAAGCTAACTGTGCCTCCAACACTAGAAGCACCTGAGGCTGCAGTGCTTTTACTCTGTGTGTGAGACAGAGAGAGAGAGAGAGAGAGAGGACTTGTAAAGAGAGATGCAAGGCTTCCACCCTCCCTATGGCTACCCACAACCCACATCAGGTACAGTCAGAGCAAACAAGAAGGGAACAGTTTTGCTTTGTCTTCCTTTTAATTAGTTCTAACTAACACTAAGTCTTCCCTCCCACTCCAGGATTTTTCCTTTCTTAAAAAAAAATATTTTTTTGAGACATCTATCTAAGCTTATGGTAAGATGCTACTTAGAAACGTAATACAAAGACACCAGGGAACACACGAGGCTGAAAGAATGGTAACCTTATTGATGAAGATGTGATTTGTGTTTATACACAAGCTAGTAAACAAAGAGAAAAAGAACTCTTTCCAAGAAATAAAACCCCATCTCAGTTAGATCAAATACTATAAAGGTGGTTTACATAAATGCCTTCCATTAACTGCTAGGGTCACTGGGCTCACAATGAGAGCCTTTCATGTCCAAAAAGGAAGTTGAACCAATCAGTGATAGAATTATGGATGTCAGGTTTAGGCTTAGTGTTTTTACACCAACATACAAGAAGTTTTCCACTTTAAGTTCATTGTATACCATTCCACGAGAATCAGAGGCTGTATTCTTCACAGAACACAACCCCAGAGCTCATCAATTTCTAGATTAAGTTACCCAAACAGCTGATCAAGGGATCAGATCCAATGATCCAGGGTTAGTGCAAAGCCTCACACCATTCTAGTGAAGAAAAAGCAGTTATACTTGAAGATGAAAAATAAAAACCAACAAATAGGAATTTTTACATTATAAGGGCTATTTTGAAAAGCACAGTTACACCTAGCCTTCGACCCAAGTCGCAAATCCAGATCTAGACCATTACCAGTCAGGTATTTCCTTGTGTGACTTCTCTCTAGTTTAGCAGCCGAATGACAGTGTTTTCTAACCCGAAGAAAAATGCTGCCCCTTTTCCAAATGGAAATTCAGAGTGGGGGTATACTAAAGAAAGGCTTAACCTTTGGGAAATCAAAGCAGCATCCAACCCCGAAGCCACCCAGGTCCAAAAAAGTACTGCAGGCAGAAGTTCAGACAAATGACAGGGATTTTACCCACAAATACACCAGGCTCTAACCTTGTGCCAAAATCTCTACACTGGGTCTTAGATATTTTCATTTGCAGACAAACTATTAAACTAAACTGCTTCATCAGATAGAGTGGAAAGATCAAATGCAGAACTTCCGAATACCACTTTGCGGAGCAACCATATTTAAATTCATGGCAATCTCTTAAAGACATACATGTACTCAGAGGGGCCCAAATAATATCACTTCAATTATACACTTTTAGGAACAAATACCCAAGCATTTAAGGACATGAAACGGAAACATTTAGCTGCACATGACTGTCCTCAAAATGTATGGGATATGTTGGTTTGGCTATTTGTTTGAACCCCCAGGTCACAACTAAGAAACAGTACCAAGTTTAACCACGGTGGTTTCTCAGTGAGTTTTGATAACATTTTCAAAATCCATTGGGCAAAAAGAGTATTTTAAAAAAAAAAGCTAAGTGATATAATGTGGAAATAGCAGAAAATTCACTCCAAACAATTTGGATTGCAAGAAACAAAAAGCACAAAACAACCTACAAACAAAACAATGTACAAACATACGCTTTACTAGCTATACACAGATGTAGAACATGGCACCATGTTCAGTTGTGCAAACCTCGGACCTACATGATCTAAAAGCGATCATACATTACCTGTACAATACAAAGTCATCCAGGAAATTGTCTAGCATATTCAATGTGAAATGCAATGCATCACTAGGCACCAAAACCAATATTTACATTAGAACTGTGCAAGTGATGGCATTACCCAGTTTTTCCTATGCTGAATCAAAGACATTGTCTTTACAACATACACCAGGTTTTACTGGAATATATAATTAGTTAATGTTTGGAAAATTAATACAAGGCTACATGGTTTAGAATTAAGAGCAGTGTGTAGAAAAAAGTGTGAGATTGTGTTTTTACATACTGCTTTTGATGTTCCACGCACTGGCTCAGTTTGACTCCTGGAAGAAGAAATAAAGGTGATTAGAATTTCAAGTAAAGCACTTGTACCCAGCATAAAGCAGTGACAACAGGTTATAAAACCTGAACATCAAAACATCATGTTCTGATAGTCTAGGGAATGGGGAAATTTATTCATATACCTAAACTGTTCTCTCTCGGCACATTCAGTGCAACTAAAAAACCCAACAAACAGACCCAAATCCCGTTTCTACTTTGTCACAAATTAAGATGTACAGTTATAGAACACAACAGTGCAAGAGGAAGCCCTCAGGTATTTTGTCTCTGCTGCGTCAGTATCAAAAAGATGAAGTCTGTATCACAGCTTGGTGTTCTTAAATAATCAACTCTCAAAATACAAAGGCAACTTTAACCAATCCGTATATATCTAGTATTACAAATGGGTACCAGATACAGTACTTTAATTTCCAAGAAAGAACACTGACGTTCTAGACACTTTGAAGTGCAAGTTTACTTCAGAGAAAACAGTCAGTCATCTGACAAAGAGATAACAAAAATGGCAGCAGCATAGGCTTTAGAACAGAGTTTCTTTGTGAAAGCCCAAGCACTGTATTCAGATAGCTCCTACATTTAGCATATGCAAGATTGACTAAAAATAGTAGTAGAAATGTCACCTGAAAGCAGTTTCTGGGGTTTGGTGTGATTTAGGAGCCCTGTGACGAAAAAGAAAAGGTCTTACTTGCCAGAATTTGCTTTAAGATAATCTTGAAAAGGCTACAATCTTTTTGGCAATAGTCATTACATTTGAAAACTTGCTGAGATTCCACACACTTATTGATCTGTATCTGCATGCCACTCATCAGGAATCAGACGTGCAGCCCTTGATCTAGTTAACAAACAATTCATACGTCATCCAAAGCGTCCCATGAGCAGAGACAATTCAATGGCTGCTGTGGAATTTACGTACAACTAGAAAGGCTCATGCTTCCTGCCACTGCTAGAATACCACCAGGCTCGCAAGTACAGCCACGTACCTCCTGAAGATGAGGAAGTACAGGGAAATACTTTAGATTACCACGCAATGCTTTCTTCATCCATTTACCTTGAAGAACATACAACAAGGTGAGTAACGCATTTTTGAAGGCCTCTCCACCGTTATAGCATACATTCCTCGTTCCCAAACATTAACCACTCTACCAGTTGTTTCTGCAATGTTTCCAGCTGATGGAATAGAAAGCTCATCTGCCTGGTTCATTTTCAACACTACAACAGCAGCGCCATTCTTTCCGTATCCCCACATACAGGTCTTTGCTTGATCTTTGATGCTAGCAGCATCTCTCCTCTCATTTCAGGGCAGGATTATGATACCAGGAGAGAGCGCCAGCCAACCAGAAACGGAGGATGCGTTGACAAGGCGGCACTAAGCACACATATTTAAGTTAAACATGGCCAAAACAAGGCCATGGTTACAAGCACAACACTGTGCCGTCCTGAATTCCTAGGTAGTGCCTGAAAGCACTGCAGCAACTGCTGAAGTAATATGCCCAAAGTTTACAGGCAGACTCACAGCAATTCAGGGTTTTTTGCTCGCAAATGCTTCACAGGTACCAGGATGCTGCTGTGCTGTTTTTTCGAGACACACAGTAACTCACCAGTCTACTTTATTGCCTGAGAACCAACATGAGAAAGACATGGCAAAACCACAAGCTAATAATACCTACTAATTGTGGGGGAGAGGCGTCTCTTTAAGAAGGCTGGAAAACATGAATGTTCAAACAATGCTAATGTAGCTGAATACCTACATGACAGCAATAATCCTGTAGTCAGCACTGCATTTGCATAGCTGTAAGTTTAACCAACACATCCGATTCTCTGTCCTCCAGAAATCTGAGGAATATAGATTGAAAACCTGGAGCACTGATAGCAACTTAGGGTAAAAACAGACTTAGAGAACTAGTAACGCCTGGTAACGTGCTGAACTGCTTACTGAGTTTCAAGTTTGGAAGGGGTTAACTATTCCTTTGTTGTACTCGCTCAAAAGGTGATACACTTTAGGAGAGTGTTCTTTTTCTCTGGCCTGAAATGGACATTGTCTTTAGGAAACTAACAGGAATCACTTATGAATGGAACTTCTGGTTTGCATGGTTTGCCAGCTGGCAACCCTTGGTCTTTCCTCTGTGTCTAGTATGCAAAACACCCAGATTTACCAGGGGGTAAGAATACCTGCCATATCCCACCCTGCACCCCCCAAATGCAAGAAATAGTCAAACACTGACAATCAGACTCTTCTGAGGTGGGAAGAAATTAGAAGTTTACACAACAATGCCTATCTGTCTTTACTATAAAAGCAATCAAATCAAACACATAAAATAAGGAATCTCTCCACGTAGAGGAAATGGGATCTACAACTTGGCTCTCAGAAGAATCAACCCCAAGAACAAACCCAATGGAATCATCTTAAAAGCTACCATTGTTGCAGTTTCAACCCCATCTCCCAGCAGGCCAAAACACGTACGTCTGCTTTGGGACAGATATATTAAAATCTAGCCCATGACAACAAAAATTAACAGCAGCTTTAACAAGAAAGATACAATCTGAATGCCTCTTGTAAACTAATATCAATTTAAAAAGTTAATGCACTGAAACCCCTAACCAAGAATACAATGCTTTACGGATACTTACGTAACACGGGGTTTGCTGGTGACTTTAACTCCTCCAGCAGGGATTCTTCTAACAATTACCGATGAGTTCCTAGGAATCAGGGCATTACCATCTGTGTATTCTGAAAACAACATCAATACAGAAAAAGAATCTGCCACTTTACGAGAACCTATATCAATACATAATTACACAACATTTCAGAGAATCCCTTTACGGATGGAAAAGCAAAGTTTGATATGGAACGTTGCACTTTTATCGTCCCAACACACTGAAAGTACATTTCAAGAAACCTTCAGGTTTGATAATCAAACACAAGCAGCACAATCTTTTTCATGGTTTTACAATGGTTGGAATGCCAACAGCAAAATGGTCTCAAAGGTCACTGAAGCGGAGTCTGCTAATGCGTGAGGTTCTTTCCTGATCTAGCTTAAGTTGCTTTTGCTTCTGTTAGGCTACAAAACCAACAGAGCTTTGGAGAAAAACCAACCACAGCAAAGTCTCACCTGCATAAACCAGATTCTGAAGTCTGACTAGCTTGCCCTGCAACAAAAGAGGCCCTCAGCTAAAGCATGACAACTCTGCGCCATTGCTTTCCTAGCTGTTAACTATATCAATTCCCCTGTGCTGCTAGCGGTCAAGACTGACAGAACACAGAAGAGCGCCTGCCATCTCTGTCTATTCCTTGGAGCTTAATCCATCAACAACACCGCTTCTCAGCTGCTCGGCGCTTTACGTGTAAATGGAAACAAAACTGGCAATGCTAGTATTTGGATCAGAGAAATCTGGGGGGGGGTTGAGCTTGCTTTCACAAGTAGGGCACAATTGGCTCCAACTAAAGTGCTATCTCCCCTCTGAAGCTTATCATCTAGTTTGAATTAACCCAAGGGATGTGAATTGGATGTCAATAGTTGTGGATGCCCCGTCCCTGGGCTTTTGAGCAACCTGGTCTAGTGGAAGGTGTCCCTGCCCATGGCAGGGGGGTTGGAACTGGATGATCCTTCAGGTCCCTTCCAACCCAAACCATTCCATGATTCCAGGATTCTATGAATTCTTGCGATTCATTTTGCAGAGCTGAGACACTCAAACAAAATTCCTTACGACGACAGCCGTGAAAAGCCTTTTGAAAAGAGAGTGGGCCTGAAGCTACCCATGCTTTGCCTGGGCTTACACCATGTTAGTCTTTGAAGAGGAGGAAAGCCTTCTGACCTTCTACATAACGCCCAAACAATCAAAAAACCAAACTACCTGAGACACTTGGACTGAGTAAGCTTAAAATGCAAAGATCTCTCCATGAGAATGGTTTTTATATTGTCCTTACACAAGCTGGATATGACTAAATATTTTAAATCACTATCAGCAGCCATTCCCTGTAATCTGCCTACAGTTTTAAATATTAAAAGCTCTTACCTTTGCAGACCGAATCAGAACAATGGTCTGAAAACCAAAGATGCTGTATATCTAGTCAAGCTCTGTCAGGGTGGTTTTGCTCAGTGATCACACACAAAACAGGAATATTTCACAATTTATGCTTCATTTTTCAGTATATTATTCCTACAGGCAGGAACCTCTCTTACCCCAAAACTCACCTACCAGAAGACATTATTTCCACAATGAAATGAACATTTTACTTCTATTTCCAAATGACAGAATGCTTCTTCAGAAAACTGAGAAATCATTTAGCTGAAACTAATTCCTGATCTTCCCCCCTAGGGAACCGAACAGCAAGCTTCCTCTGGACTTCTGAGGAGGTTCAAATTGTAGGAGAAAGGACTACTAATGACGAAAACAGAAGCTTTTACAGAAGTCATATATCCTGCAAGCAACCCCTAGAGCTCTTCTCAAAGAAGAAACTCTAACCCTTCCACAGCCACCTGTCAAGAAAGGCCTGCACTGGGACTTTTTGATGGAGAAGGAGCTGAAGCAGTACTGGGGCCCAGGCAGGCAACTGGGACATCATGGCAGCTGCAGATCTAGAAGCCCAAACCAGCTGTTTCGACCTGCTGAATGGAGTCATACAGAGCGTTCTTTCTGGTCCCGATCACAAACCGCTGGACTGACATTTCAGAGCTAGAGGACAAGCAACAGCGGCTCCACAAAAAGGCAGGAGTTTGCTACGCCTGTGCTGAACTGAGGATTGTTCTAGTTCTGCAGCAGCTTTACAAGTGGCAGCACCTCGCCTAGGAAGAGACTGTATATATGAGGACAGCAACCAATGCATTTATTCACAAATGATGCAAGCCTGCAGAGGTCACTTCGAACATGCCCAACAGCTGTGTGATGCAAAAAGAGGAAGAAGTCCTCTTCTAGTACTTGGTGACAATTCACTGACCATTAGAAGAGAAGCATTGACACCTGCCTTCTGAATAGACTTATCCTTGAATGTGTGTGTGTATATATATACATCTGGTGATATATGCTTGTTTTCAATTCGCTTGTTAAGTGCACCATGAAGAGAGGTCCAGCCATCTAGTAACAGACTGATATAAAACTGAATTCACCTTAAAAGTCCATCAGCGCACATTTAAATGGATCAGCTGAAGAGTGACAATAGTGCGGTGAAGGAAAGGCTTTCTCTGTATAGGACACTTATCCCGGCACCTATTTGTATTTGGTACTGAAGTATCCCACCAGCTTGGTCACCGTCTCAGAGAATTTGTGGAAGAGTGTTTACATACAGCAGAGTCCATTGCTGAGTTAGTTCTGTGAAGGGGCCTGATACCAATTGGCTTTAAGACATTTATTTTTCCTTCGCCGCAATTAACTGAACTAATTTTGGTGATGAAATTTTATGAGAGGTGAAGCCAAACAATGTCGACTAAAAAGTCAACTTTTTTCTTTTTTTAAATAGGGAAGGACTAAATCTGGCGCGCTATTCCCGAAGTCCCTCTCAATTTGAATTTAACAGAAGCCAGCTTAGTCTAACAGCTCTCAGAATGAACTGGTGTCTCCCAGCAGGAACCTGTTCCCCATGGGCAGCAGCATCCCCTAGCAGAGACTCGGCAACTACCAGGACCTGCAAAGCAGCGTCACACTGCCTCACCTCGTGACTCCACATCTGCAAAGTGAGCAGTGACGTCATGCCCAACAAGGCTACTTTTCACACTTGTCCAAGCAGCGCTCCAACAGAAATGTTCAGCAAAGCTGGAGGTAACAACATTGTTGATTCCTATTCCCTGATAGCACAACACTTGTTTTTTGTTTTACTGGCAGGGATGGCCAGTAAGGGGCTACTGGGCTTTTGTCAATCTGACCTGTGATTAAAAATAAGGATCCCGTTAACTCAGAAAGCTTGCAAAAGCAAAGGAAGATTTGGATGTTATCTCCAAGTCAAGAGCAGAAGAGACATAACAGTCTAAAAGACAAGAAACTTGGTATGCTTGAAAGACCCAAGGCAAAGAAGTATTTCATGGAGGCAGACAAGTTAAACAAGAGCTACTTTGACTGCTGCCTCATACGGACTCGGAAATCTTAAATCAGCTATTGCATTAGTATCCACGACCTTCCTCCTGCAAAAAAGTACAAGCAGCTCAGGTTATGCTCCGCTTCGCGCTGAATGCACAATTTAAAAATCCCATTTTTAAATTCACCTATACTTCTGAAAATCTGCTAGCTTTACTAATTTCTGTCATATGTATGCTATCAACAGGTTACTGAAAAAAGCTCCTACTTTATTTTACGGCCTGCTTTAACCCACCGTTTGGAGTCTGACAGCAGTGCAAAAGCACCTCTCTGAGCACTATGCAGAGAAGTATTTTCACCCAGATAAAGTACAGAAGCTCTTCAGAACAGAAGTCATCAGAAGGCAAGCCGATATGTGAAATGACAAAGAAAAGCCTTGACTAGCCTTAGATGCCTTGCCAACCAGCTGATATGCTGCTGGGGAAAGGATTTGCAGAGTAAGAGCTGACAAGGACTACTAACATGCCAGACTCTCTCTACCACAAAAGAGGGTAACTCCCGAGAACACGTTTTCCCCCTAGCGCTTAAAATTATGCTTTCTCACGAGGTGAGTTTTTAGCTCTCTTCTCATCAACGCCCCTTGCACACTTTGCGACAAACAAATCATCTGTGTAGCTGCACTGAAAGCACTGCCTTGAAACATCCTGATGAACAGACTGGACTATTACTGGATTTCCAGCTTCCACCCAAGCTGTCGCGGGGTCGTCTGCGACACCGCCAGCCGGGCAGTCCCCGAGGCCCCGTGCCTGTTGCCCCCACGCACCTTCGTTGGTCTGGGCGTTGGTGATCAGCAGGTCGCAGCTGGCCGCCGTCAGCTTCTCACGGGCCATGATCTGGAGCTTGAGGTCAGGCAGAGAGATGTAGAGGCCGTCGAAGGTGACCATATCATAGTTCAGCTTGGAGAAGAACTTGTAGTGGACACACGACATGGTCGGGGCCAGGCGATGCCTGCTCCACGACAGCGTCTACCGTGGCAGATGGAGGCGATGCTCGCCCGGCTCCTCCTCGCAGCCCAGGCGGGCAGGCGGACGATGGGGAGAGGCCCTGTGAGAGACCGAAAGAGTTAATGTCTCAAACATGGCGGTGGGGCAGGTTCTACGTAATGACGAACTCTGCTTAACAACGAACCCTGCACAGCAAGGAACCACAGGTGAAAAGAAGCCAATCGGCACAGATCAGCACAGACATCAGCAACAGGATGGGGAGGCCATGCCTGGGGGTGTGCAGCTCTGTGTTCTGATATGCTGATCTGATATGCTGAGCAGGGCAGCTCACCATGCATGGCCAAAGATCAAACAATGGTCAGGTCTGCAGGGAAGGAGGAGTTACTCCACAAATGACCTCCAAGCCCAGCGATCCATTTCCCGAAGGTTCTGAAAGCACAAACCGCGCATGACACTTAACTAGCCTAATGAGTTTGAGTGCTCTCTCAGTCATCGCAGCTGCTGCTGCCACAGCCCCAGCACAGGACATCAGGCCTTGAATTACGAGGTCTAGTTCTGCTGAGTCACATTCTACAGCTTGCAGACGTTTCTGGGCCAACTGGCTATTCCTTTCTGCCCATGTAAATATAATACCAAAGGCTTGTTGTAGTCTGGCAGGGCTCATGAGGGAGCTTCCATGACTGCTTGCTTTAGCTCTTTCAATGCCTTCTGGGTTTCCAGAGTCAGGAAACCCTTTTGATTTCAGTGCTGTCCTCTATATCCAAGGGATAGTTATTTTTGCTATCTCCGTCTGTTTGTTCTTCCTGTTACTAGTGATTTGGAAGCCTAGGTTTTAATAGGGTAGCCTTGCTTATAAGCCTGTGGTGGAATATGGATTATACGTATTCATTCCATAATTTGGCCATAGCCACAGCCCACAGTACGGCAGCGGAGGCAAACGAGCCCGACTGTTGGCTATGCACTAAAAGCCCATCCTCTACCAGAAATCAGCTCTCCTGGGTATCTGTCCCACTGAATTCTCAGTGGTACGAGGACAGGCATCTACGTTATGAATTTTCACCAAAGAAAGTGAGCATACGGCCCTTCCGCCAGGAAGGGTTTGTCGCTAGCCTCAAAGGAGGTCCCTGGGTATGCCTGGAGAGCAAACCTATTGACAAGCTTACTGACTCTGCAGCAGCTGGGAACTGGAAATGCCAACAGAGCCTTGAAATGGATACAATGGACGGAGATGGACAATTCACATCTTCGGACCATACAGATGAAAAGGGGAGTCTTATGCCTGCAACATTCCACAGATCAGTTTCTGGGTCTAAAGGCAATTGGTCTTCCTCCACAGATTCTTCCAAGACCTTACTATATACCACATCCACTGAACATGGAAGGGAGTTTCTCCAGAAGCCTGTACATCAAACCTATTCTAATAAGCCACCACACTGTAGAGTTTTTTCCTGGATGGAGTTTCTCAGGCCCTGCAGACTCTTGAGACAATGTGGATATTTGCAGATAGATTAACCTGGTATTCTGCAGGAAGCTGTAATCAAACCAAGGATAATGATACAATTTTGGTTGCCACCACAGGCCTGTAGGATCCTGATTGCTCTGAGTCATCTACTCTGGGTCCAAACCTTACCGGTTTACCTGAACATCCAAATCCAGCACATGCAAACCCTTCTACAGGAAATCACTTACAGGATTCAGACTTATTTGGAGATTATACTACCCATTGACACAACTACCAGGGCGATACTAGAGAGGTGGAGAAAGGGCAGTTGAGGATTGACCCTCAACCTGAGCTGAAAAGTGTATTCCAAGTGCATTAATACCATCCACACAGGTTAGAACCTGTCTCTCTTCTGCCTCTGTAGCTCCTAGCTACTGCTCTCTATGGGAAGAAGTGTTACAGCCCACTGATAGAATGTGGCACAAAGTTCCACCTGCCTGCAACAGCTTTTATCCCAGGGTTAGGCGTTGCAGAACTAGAAAGAGCTGCTGCAAATGTGTCAAGACACTTAGAAAAAGCCATTAATGAAAGCGCAGAGAGTATTACAGCCCTACAAAAAGAAATCAAATTATTATCACAAATGTAAAGGGAACTAGGCCTTAAGCCTCACTGTTTCTAAGACTATTCATATCAGACATATAACTAATGATTAGAGCTTGGTTTAGATGTGATTAATAGAATGCAGGTGCTTATAAAACAATATGCATAAGCTGCTCACCTGTCCCTCATGTAGCCCTCACCATAGCTGGCTTAAAACCCAGTCAAGCTGAATCAACAGAAAAAGAATCATACATCTTAGATCTCAGACATAAGAATAGATAAGTGATTAACTTTAGAGTAAGACGAATTAAGAGAACAACCTGAGTGATTCTCAGAAATTCAGAGGTGATCTTTGGTGTGTAAGAAGATAAGTGACTGTGGTGACTGGAGACCTTCTGCCTATGACCACTAACTTCAGAAGAACCGAGACGGGACAATAAGAATCGGTTGAGACAGGAAAACGTATTGGACTTCTGAAACCACTGGAGAATAGAGAAGTGAGAGTTTGTGCAAGAACACCAAGAACTTCTTCTGACAAAACATCAATTGCATATTGTTTTGTAAAATCGTATATATAGAAGGCGGTTTTGAGTTATCTTTCACCATTCACTGCGGTGGTGGCCCAACTCTGAGTTGTTAATAAAGCAAACCTAGAGAAACCCACGTTTGAAAATCCTTTAGCACAAATGGTAATACAGAATCAATCACCCCTAGACCACCTTGGAGAAGTACAGGACAGACTATGTGCATTATTGTGACGGATGCACTTGAACCCTCCTTAACCAAACCAGCAGCAATTTGGTACAGGCTCCAAAGGAGGTAAAGCCTGAGCCGCAGCCGGGCCAAGAACTCCTCTAGGAAACCCACAAAGGAGCAGAGCGGCACAGCGAGAGTTGTGGGTACAAGGACTCTTATGCATACCTCTCCCATTGTATGCAATTTGACTACGAGCCAACCACTTTACCCCATAACTATGACAGCCTAAGCGAGCCTTCTCTGAGCTCTCCCTGCTAGGCAGCATGGCTGCACGGCAGTAATCTCCAGCAACGAGATCTTTTAACAGCAACAGGTCGTTGGATGAGCCCAATTTGAGTTCTCCCTGGGCGGCAACTGGCCTGCTCCACCAGGCAACTCTCCCCTTGAGCAGGGACGACTCTCAATGTTAAGAGGTATTAGTCGTTGACCTTAAATAAGTAAGTTTCAAGTAGAACAACTCACTTCTGAATTATAATGTTCTGGGATTTAGTACGCTGTTTACTTAGCATGAGTAACTGGATTTGCTGAAGCCTTAGGCCACAAGCTGTAAACTTGCACTGAGATGTACTGAACGGGTACCTACTTAGTAAAAACAGGAGCCTCCCGAGCCAGCCTAAATCAGATGATAAGGAGCCTTCAAGGCTACAACCCTCAACAGCCCCTGCAGCTCGGCAAGACAAGGGCCTGCCCGGAGAAAGTGAAGGAATCCAGTAAGGTGTCAGAAGATCTCCGACCACAACCACGACTGGACCAAAGGGCGTGTGAAAGGTGCATGAAGATCACATGAAGAGGGGGGTGAATAGTCTGTAAGGGTATAATTGCCCAGGGATTTCTTTGTTTGGATTTCTGTCTGGGGGCACCGAGCTCGAGCTGATCCTGCTGCTGTACCACTCTATTAAATTATGTACTTTTATAAGACTCCATGCCTGAGGGCCTGTTTCAGGAAACCAAGGGCTCAAACTGCAGAGCGAACTAACACCAGGTGCCCGAATGGATCGCTAAGTGATGAACAGCATGCTAAACTTGGAAATCTTAACTAAGTGATACAAGGACTGACTGTGCACACACAGTCTTTTAGCCATAAACTGATGACCAAGTCTGGGACTAAGTCTGGATCCAGCTGCGCCTCGACTCCCCACTGAGATGGAGTCTTGAAAGCAAGGGGGTCCACTCTGAACCTTGTGACTCCACAGGAGGGTCTCCCTTTGTGATACCTTTCCACACCTCCCATCTCTGTGTAAATCATTCCAAATCGATTCTAACACGATCTTCCTTTGTATGTTTCGCCCATGTAGTAAGTAACAGAGTGAACCTTGCCATCGAACTCTGTTAAGTCGCACTTTTACAAATTTTTTAAGTGATCTAAAACACTCATCTTGTGCTTTGCCTGGGAGAACCAGGGTAAAAGCAGTAGCCTCAAGCCTAACCTGGGACTTGGGCCCTGCATTGCTGCCGTCCCAGTACTTAAGAAAGGCAATTCACAATTGCACTTGTGACCGGTACCCCCATGCTCCTGACACCTGGTAGGACAGTTAGCAAAACGAATTGCATTTTATGAGGCAAACAGCCATGCTCTGTGACCAAGCTGGTCGCTTATCAGTCCCCTTTCCCCTCTGCATCAGGCCCCGGAGGTCCCGCACACCAGGCAGACTTCTTCCCCCGCTCCCTATCAGCCTCAAGGTTCCTGGGTGCCAGGCTGACTTTTTCGCTCCTTATGGGCCTCTAAGGTCCCAGGAACCTGGCCAGCCAGGTTGTGATGACCCTGGCACACAACTGGGAAGCGCAGCAGCACGCAGAGCACCTTCTGTAAAATCAGACAGAACTTTTTCCCTCTTCTCATCCGAGGGCTAATTGGTGGAGGAAATGAACATGACACCTTCCCCTCCCGTGGGGCAGAGGCTTTCTGCCTTGATACACATCAAACTGGATGGGAATGGTGGGAACCTCACGGAGCCACGTGGGTCTTCCACCTGCCCTAGATACCCCAAACTAACAGCACTTAAGTAACAACACTTTCATAATGGGCAGGTACCCACTGGATGCCCAGTGGAACGAGCTAATTTTCCTGCTCTCTCTAACCCACAAACCCTTTAAAACCCCCACTGTCAGCCTGTCATTTCTGTCACGCTGGCACCAGGAAAGGGCCTATGGAAACCCATTTCTAAATGGGGAATCGAATCCCTTGATCCATCACTGAGTCCCAGACACCCAACCAACCAGGCTGTGATGGCCCCATCGCAGAGAATTAACAGAAGGACAAACAGGAGGAGGAGGAGAAAAAGAAAGAAGACAAACAGGACGAACTGGTGGACGGCAGAAGGAGGAGGAGGAAGGGAATGAAGAGGACGAGGAACATAGAAAGAGAATGAGAACAAGGAGGAAGAAGAGAGAGAAAAGAGGGACGAGGAAGAAGAGGAGGAGGAGCAAGAGGAGGAGAAAGAAGAGGTGGAGGTGGAACACAAGGAACAGGTGGCACAGGACTAGAAACAGGAGGAAAAACAGGGAGAGAAGAAGGATGAGCAGGAGGAGGAACAGAACACAGGAACAAGATACAGAACAGGAGGAGGAGAACAAACATGAGAAAGAAGAGAAAAGAAGAGGAGGAAGAGGAGGTAGAGGGGCAAGAAGAGGAGAAAGAGGAAGAAAATGGAGAAGGAGAATGAAGAGGAATGGGAACAGGAGGAGGAGGAAGACACAGAGAAGGAAGAGGACATGCGGGATGAAGAGGAACAGAACAAAGAGGAGGCAGTGGAGGAGGTGGGGGAGAAAGAGGAGAAGAAGGAGGATGAGAAACAAGAAGAGGATGAGCAAGAAGTTGAACAAGAGAAGGATGACTAACAGGAGAAGAGGATTAGGGTGAAGTTGTGGAGGAGGAGTGGGAGGAAGGGGGAGGAAGACGACAACTAGAGCAACATCAAACAGGAGGACAGACAGAAGGAGGAGAAGAAGGGTAAAAGAATGACAATGAAGAAGAGTAGGAACAGGCGGTGGAGGAAGACAACCAGGCGGAGTAAGACGGGGAGAAGAGGAGGAAGCAGCGCGAGCCAAATGTTCCGAGGCACACGTACAGCAATGGACAATGAGAAATTACAAATAAATATACTTGGAAACAAGTCCCCATGGTCGCCTTTTTTTCCTTTTTCCCTTCCAGGTGACACTGGTCAAGCCCCAGGCACCTGCAGCCAGTCGCTGTACACAGCTCCCCTAATGCTGGATATCTGATACACGTTTAATAAAACAACGCACCCCCAGAGATTTTGTCTGTTCACCTTGAGCTGCGGAGAAGGTGTCTATGTGGGTGAGGACAATCTGCTTTCTCCCTTTAATTTTTACGCCTCAGGAGAAACACTGCAAGATTCAGACTAGAGGACAGCAGGGAATTCAAAGGGTAAGCGACCAAGAAGGCTCCAACCACACATTTTCACCTGATTGCCTTAAAAAAACCCTGAGTTTGGATCCTGATTGCCCACTTTAGCCTGGAATAGTCCCATTCCTCATCTGAAAGCTACTGCATGCTGGCTGAGGACAGACACAATCCACACAGAGAGCAATGAGAGCTCATCCCTGCACTTCCCTCAGTCACATTTCCTTGGAAAACTTCTTTGCCGGGTTGTTTGAAAACCTGTAACTGCAAGAACCAGGAAGAAAACTTCCCTGACGGGTTGACTGGAACTTCCCAGCTGTGGTAAAACCACCCTCCCTCCGTACTTCCATTTCACAAGAGCCAGCAGCACAGCTTGCGTGGGGGGAAGGCACCAGGAAGACCTTGGGGCCGAGAGACGAGCACAAGCATCTGCCAAGGGAGCTGCGTCCAACCAGGAGCGCTCCCCATTGCTTCTCTGACAACAAAGCCCCGGTGAGTGCTCCCACCAGGAGGCAGAAACAACTTCCACTTCTGCAAACCTCTGTTGATGAAAGACTGCCAACAGAGATGGGGCTGTCCAGGAGCACGAGAACCACATGAAGGCCAGAAGACAACAAAGGCACCTGGTCTGACCGCCCCCCTCCAAAGCGTGGCAGCCTCCTGTCAGAGAGGAGGTAACTCTACCTTCCCCTGCCCTGCTGGCATGAAACATTGGTCTCCAGATGTGAGGGCTCGGGCTGCCGACACTTGGCGTACCAGCAGGAACGCTTTGGCCTATGTGCCAAGTGTTCCCAGAGCTTTCTGCTGGCCTTTGCACAGCTCACAGCCCAGGAAAGGTGCGTCTGGGGCCACCACCTGCTTGTCAGTTTGCCATCCCGACCAAGCCAAGCTGTGATACAAGAGCTTCGGTCCTCCCTGTCTCCCAAGGAAAGCTAGAAATGGCTTGATCACCGTCGAGCTCCTGTGGGATATAAAGAAAACTTGTCAGGCAGCAGTCGCATCCTGTTGTGTAGGCTTTGAACTAGCCTGGTGAAAAAGCTGACCAGCAGATTATGCTACGTAAGAAAAAGCTCCTATGTGAAGATGGCTTTGAAGACACGTGCAAGAGAACCTGACCCACAGAGACCTTGCCTATGCAGGTGGGTCTATTGTTAGAAGAGACCAGACAGAAACGAGCTGAAAGTGGCAAAGTTGCAACAAAGTAGTGCAAACACAGCTAATAAATAGGCATTAAGCGTGCTTGCACGCGGGAGTTGTGTGGACAAACACTCAAAAGTGAATGGTAACAGGTGATCTCACGGCCAAAGCCAAGAGGTTTTTTTAGACTGTAAAAATGAATATGTGAGTAGCCTTACGATTGCATATAAAGAGTCAAGAATTCTTATGGGGGGTCCTTCTCAGGCTCCCAGCCGAGAGGCACCTTTATGGCTGACAATTAAAAGGGGGGTTATCTAGTGTGTACATCTGCTACCTTCTTTCCTGTACCCACGCGTGAACTCAAAGGGAAGAAAAGTGCAAGCAAATCCATTTTGGTAAAAGTTCAGGTCAACATTTAAACAACCAAAACTCTGAACAGTTATGCTGACCCTTCCTTACATCTTTATTGTACCTTCCTTTGACCTCTAACTAAGCACATTCCCTTCTACCCACAGTCTTTCCTCCCAGACGCACAGCTCTCCTACATAAGAAACGTAAGCTACAAAAGAAAAAAAACTGCTTTGGTGAACACCAAAACACCCATCATTTTCTCAAACTCTCCACTGCCCCATCTGACAGTCAAGGGACAGGATCTCCTAAAGGCTCTTGCATAGGCACTGCCCTGAAACCCCCCCACTGCTTCTCTACCAGTGCACAAAGAGATTAGCAGGGGTTTCATTTTTGAGTCGATGTAGACGGTCTCTGAAATTAGACAAGTAAACTTTAATGAGGATAAGCCCTTTGCCTTTGCATCTGGCAACCAACAGGGATGCAGACCCGGCAGCACAGATCAGTGCCAGGCACAAACCACCACCCTACACACAGGGAAAGCATGACAAGTCAGATGCAATATCCACTAATGCCAAAAAATGGCTCTTGACATCAGTTCGCTGTATGATCACGTTAGTTCTTTTAGTCAGACACAGAAATCAGGAGTGATTTCTTTGTCTTTTGCTGAAGTAGGCTTTCAAGTAGATATTGCCAAAGAATGCAAAACCAACCGAAAAAAAAAGGTTAAAGCAGGTACTTGCATCCTCACTAGCTGCATATCATTGAAGTGTTTCTCACATTCTCTTCTCTACTCTAAAGGGTCCCCACTTCAGATGCACTTGAGTTACATTACCGTTAAACACACACCACTAGCAGACATTTCTCTAGACTGAAGGCTGACGGCAATGTACAAGGACAGCTGTCCTGGGTTTGGCTGGGATAGAGTTCATTTTCTTTCTAGTAGCCGGTATAGGGTTATGTTTGGGTTCAGCTGGTAACACACTGATTTTTTCAGTTGTTGCTAAGTAGTATTTATACTAAGGCAAGGTTTTTTCAGCTTCTCATGCCCAGCCAGCAAGAAGGCTGGAGGGGCACAAGAAGTTGGGAGGGGACACAGCCAGGACAGCTGAGCCAAACTGGCCAAAGGGGTATTCCATACTGTGTGACGTCATGTGCAGTATATAAACTGCGGGGAGTTGGGCAGGGGGGGCGAGCTGCTGCTTGGGATCTAACTGGGCATCGGTCAGCGAGTGGTGAGCAATTGCACTCTGCATCACTTGTTTTGTAGATTCCAAGCCTTTCATTATTATTAATGTCATTTTATTATTGTTACTATTACCATCAATTAGTTTCTTCTTTTCTGTTCTATTAAACTGTTCTTAGATCTCAACTCACGAGTTTTACTTTTTTTCCCCCAATTCTCTCCCCCATCCTCCTGGGTGGGGGGGAAGTGAGCAAGCGGCTGCGTGGTGTTTAGTTGCTGCCTGGGGTTAAACAACGACAACA
Source organism: Buteo buteo (assembly GCF_964188355.1). Taxonomy (NCBI): domain Eukaryota; kingdom Metazoa; phylum Chordata; class Aves; order Accipitriformes; family Accipitridae; genus Buteo; species Buteo buteo. The sequence goes on from NC_134203.1 coordinate 1,337,322, forward strand.
GTCCCTTCTGGACATCTCACTCCTGGGTAGAAATCCTAGAGACTTCCTTTAAGGAAGGAAATCCAGAGAGCTACAATAAGCTTTTTAAACCAAGCACCGCAAATCACAAGCTGTCGTGGTTTAACCCCAGCTGAGATTGACATAAGAACAGTTTAATAGAACTGAAAAGAAGAAATAATTAATGATAACAATAATAAAATTGCAATAATGATAATAATAAAGATTGGAATATACAAGTGATGCACAATGCAATTGCTCACCACACACCAACTGACACCCAGTTAGTCCCCAAGCAGCAACTCCTCCCAGCCCCACACCCCCCAGCTTATATACTAGGCATGACATCACATGGTAGGGAATACCCTTTTGGCCACTTTGGCTCAGCTGCCCTGGCTGTGTCCTCTCCCAACTTCTTGTGCCCCTCCAGCCTTCTTGCTGGCTGGGCATGAGAAGCTGAAAAAACCTTGCCTTAGTATAAACACTACTTAGCAACAACTGAAAACATCAGTGTGTAATCAACATTCTTCTCATACTGAACCCAAAACATAGCGCTATACCAGCTACTAGGAAGACAACTCTATCCCAGCCGAAACCAGGACACAAGCAAACAAACAGACACAAAATGACAGGTAAAACTCTGAGGCACAAATGAGGAACAAAAGGTCTCCCGTTCAGTCCACTACCCTTCACAAAACAGACAAGTGGCTTAAAGAAACGCCTGCAAAGAAACTGCAGATGGAAGATAACTCTGGTAAGTCCAGTACGAGCGACCAACGTGGAAACAGCAGTGATGACCCTTCTCCTGCTCCTCCTACGAGCTCTCCACCTGCCACGTGAAGAGGCAAACCCAAGGATGATCGAATCAGAGCTGACAAGAAATTGCCCCCCCAAATCCAAAATGATCAAGAAATCTATGTGAAATGCAGATTCACGTCCACTATCATGGATGATGAACCTCACCCTAAGCACACATTGTGCCTTGAGGTAGGAGCCAAGGACTGCATGAAGTCACCACCACGAGCAGATGTTCAAACCCGAAGCATCCAGAACACACAGACAAACCTCCACCATTTTTTCAGCAATGCTTCAAGTCACGTGACACTCAGTCCAGCACTTTACAAAATGTCACTAAACTTAACGATAGCAGCCTCCCCGCAGGTTTTTTACTCATGAGCAAAAACCAAAGAGCCACGTACCCTTGGGAAACCCTTGTCCTTCCGTGTGGCTGGTGTCTTCCCATAGCTCTTCCTCAAGGCAGGAGAAATGGCCATGAATTTGGAAGTCCACATACATTCAGAAGTACACTTAGTCCTCTGGTAGTCATTACCTATGGGCCAGAAGTCCTCTCACCTCTCCCCAGAATTGCCCGTCAGTCATCTGGCAGTCATTTTCCATGAACCGCAAGTCCTCCCTCCCTCCCTCCCTCCCAACCCACCAGAAATGAGTCAGACTGCACCAGAACTGCCACTGCCCAACCTGCTGTAGACATAGTAGACCAGAAATGTTGGTTTCAAGACAGGAAACACAGCACAATCCACCAGAACAGCAACAAATCAACCAGAATTAGCACACGCAAACCAAAGGTCCCTATCCAAACCCTGAAAAGGCAATCAAGCTAAAAAAGGACTCTGCACAAAAAAAGACCATGCAGAACACAAGATAAGGCAAAAATAGCCTAACCCCAGGAACCCAGGGCCAACAAACCCAGATCCTCTCCATAACAATAACACCCTTTAATCCTAACTCTCTTCAGCTCTGGCATACCATAACCCTGCCACCCCATAACCCTAGTGAACTGCAACCCTAGCATCCCAAAACACTAGCACATGGTAGCCCTAAGAGAGCAAAAAGTTGAACACAAACTCCCTGGAAATCTCTGCCAGGCCCTTCAGGTGGCCCCAGATTTCAGACATCACAACTCTGAAGTGGGACACAGCCACCGGGATGTTGCCAGCATCCATCTTGACATCATCTGTCACACCCGGAAAAAGTGCCTGGCTTAAACACTCTCGGGGAGAAAGGCTGAGGCACTCGGAGACTTTGAACCGGCCAGCCATGACCACGGGGTTTCAGCTCACCATTTCTGTCTCAGAGCCACCAGGCAGATGACCCCGTCCTCCCTGAGACACCGCGCGGGGCACCCGTACCCAGGCCGGATAGAGCCTTTGCTCTAGGAGGAGGTGCTTCCTGGGAGGAGGATCTCTCATGGGGGCACTGGCAAGCCCTCCTCAGGCCTGGATGCCTGAGAAACATCCCTGTGCTGCTCTGTATCTCACCAAAACCAGGGGTGGAGGAAGGCTGCTTTGGTGGCTTCCAAGAGAACCAGCTCACCTGGGCTGCTCTGCGGCCACCGGGCACCTTTGCTGTCAGGCAGGTCCCAGCGTTGCTGTCACGGGCAATTGGCTGTCACCTCCGTGCAGGACGCTCTCCAGCAGACAGTACGTCTCCTCTTGCTCTCCCTGCGGACAAGATCAAAAGGTAGCAATGAGGGTGTGCTTTGCCCCATCCCCAGGGTGCCACAAGAGAGACCTGCCACCCCCAAATCAGCTGTGTGACGTGGACACCGCGTACGAGCTGCAGACATGGGTCAGGACTGGCTGGGGGGAGTGGGCAAGCCATTCTGTCACGCATCCCGCGCTGGCAGAAAGCAGAGCTGGAGAGAACGGGGGAAGCCCAGGGCAGCCGGCAGCAGGGCTTCACTGGGAAAAACCAGGCAGGGCTGACCCTGACACCCTGCACGCAGACCCGGCCCTGGGAGTTGACAACCTGTCCCTCTGCCTACCGCTGCCACAGGATTCAGAAAGCAGTGCCGCCGGCCCTGGCGTGGTCCTGAGCCACCGCTTGACAGACGAGTCTTTAGCCAGCAGGCCTAAAAAGAGGAAAAACTGCCCAGAATTAAGCTGTGCTCAAGTTTTTGCAGGCAGCATGGTTTTTTGAGGTACCTGGTGGTGCCACTCCTGGGGAGCACTCAAGAAACAAGGGCGGCTGCCTGTACCTGCAGGCAGGTGGTGGAGTGTGTGCAGCGTGAGCGAGCGGTGGTTTGTGTGGCTGTTGAGTGGGTTTGGGCCTTAAATGTGTCCAAGGTGGTACGCCTGGTTCCTTCTGCCTTGCAGGTGGTCTTTAGAGCGGAAACAGGGTTTTTTTAAAGCAAAACCAACAAGCAAACAAACAAAAAACCAGCTGGGTAAGCTTTTTGCCCCCAGCTGGCCTTTTCTTCCCCCGTCCTGAACACTCTGCAAGGTGGTGACTGTCACCAACATCAGGGCGCAGGATTGGGCCCAAGGCAGGGCTTTTGCAGGCAGCACTTTTCTCGAGGCTCCTGGGGAGTGCTCAAGAAATGGGGGCAGCTGCCCAGAACTGCTAGTTTTGGTCTCTGTCCAGCCCCCTGCCCCCATTTGTTATTCCTCCCTCTCTGCCTTTAGTCCATCGCTATTGTCTCCCTCCTCTTTCTTCCTCTGACTCCCTGCCTGTATTTTCCAATTCCTCTCTGTCTGTCCTAGAGCCCCGTGCTGTTTTTTTCCTTCTCCACACCTCTCTGTCCCGCTCCCTGCCCACGGAAGGAAGGAGAATCACAGCACGGCCACGTAGAGCGTGTGTGCGCACGTGCAGGGCTGTGTACCTCGGAAGCCTCGCGCTGTAAGAGCTGCAAGGCACCAGCGTGTTCTCTTAGGTGGAGGACAGTCGAGCGAGTGGAGCTACAGAAGAGGAAGGGAGGAAAGGACAGACAGATGAGGGAAAGAAGTGCCTGAACTCTAAACTTTGCCTGGCAGGGCAGAGAGCAGGACCTCCGGCGAGTCCTGGGCCCTTGGGGTCACGTCAGCCCTCTTCTGTGTCCCAGTCCCTCCCTGCCCCGTCCCCTTTCCCTCCGCCTAAGTTTTTTTGCTCCCCGGTTGTCACGTCCCACCTGTGGGGAGGGGGGAAGAGACCGAGATCTGCAAAACCCCTCAGTGTGGATTAAGGTGAGATGACACTCAAGGTCCACACAGAGACACCAGCTTTGACGGGAGAAGTCTCTAGAAGGACTCTTCTGTAACCATGGGCCCCCTCACAGGTCTAGCTTCTCCCGAAGAAGCTATGTGGCTCTCTGGGAAACCAAGGTTAAGGCCTTGCCTTAACAACTTGAAGAGAAAGGGGGGTGGGGGGTGGGGGGTGGAGAGAGCTCACCAGCCCCGGCTCCAGCGTCGGAATTCGGTGTCGGGAGGGAGGGAGGGAGACAGGGTTTTTCTCACTCCTGCCTGCCCCTGTTTGTCGGCCCCAGGTCCCGGCCTTCTGGAAGCTTCTCCCGCCCCTGTTCCAGGAGTGGCCGAGACCCCCGTCAGTCAGGAGAAGGGACGCCGGGCCCCTCCCCGCGACGTCCATGTTGGGTCTCTCGGGGCGCTGTCCAGGCTCTCAGGACAGTCCCTCGGGGCTCGACCCTCACACCTGGACCTCTCCTCCTCTCTGGGACGGGGCTCTGCTCCCTGACCCCCCTTTCCCTCTCCTCCAAGGCTCTCTCTTCCTCTGCCACCCCACCTCTCCCTGGACTTGCCTCGTCTTTTCCCTCTTTCCTGCTCCCCGTCCCTCGGTCTTGCCGTCTCTCTCTGTCCTGCAGGCCGTCGCAGCTTTGCCCTTCTCCACCGCTTTGTCCTGATCGGCACCCCTCTCTTTTTTCCCATCATCTCTCTGGCCTGTTCCCTGTCCCCCCGGCCCAGGACCCCCGAAAGCCTCTCGGGCCCCTGCCATCCCCAGCATCCCCCCCCAGTGGGACCCCCATGTCCCCAGCACCGTCACAGCCCCCAGTGTCCTCATTCCCCGCCATGACGCAGGTCCCCTCCCCTCCCGCCATGACACGGTGTCCTTGTCCCCCCCAAATGTCCTTGGGTCCCCTCCTGCCCCCCGACGGTGTCCCCCAGGACGTGGTGTCCCCTGTGCCCCTCCCGCCATGGTGGCACTGTCCCCATGTCCCCACAGCCACAGCGTCCCCACGCCGGCATTGTCCGCAGGGCAAGGTGTCCCCCGTGTCCCCATCTCCAGGGTGGGCCTGTCCCCCTGTCCCTGTCCCCGGGGTGCTGTCCCCAGGTTGGCAGTGTCCCCATGTCCCCGTCCCCACGGTGCTGTCCCCAGGGTGGTGTCCCCCATCCCCAGGGTGGTGTCCCCCATGTCCCCATCCCCAGGGTGGTGTCCCCAGCGTGGTGTCCCCCATGTCCCCATCTCCAGGGTGGTGTCCCCCATCTCCCCGTCCCCAGGGTGGTGTCCCCAGGGTGGTGTCCCCCATCCCCAGGGTGGTGTCCCCAGGGTGGTGTCCCCCATGTCCCCATGCCCCAGGGTGTCCCTTGCCCTGGGGTAGGGTGTCCCCGGGGTGTCCTCGTGCCCATGCTGTCCCCATGGTGTCCCCCCCAGTGTCCCCAGGTGTGGGAGATCAGCTTGCTCTTCTCTCGGGGGGGTGGGCTCTTGGTGGCAGCGCATGGCACTGGTGGCCCTGCAGGACGTGGGTGCTGCGGGGGGGGTCCCATGGGTGCTGGGGGTCATCGGGGGGGGTCCCATGGGTGCTGGAGGATGCCCACCTCTGCTCCCTGCACGCCCGCCGCGTCACCCTCAAGCCCGAGGACCTGCAGCTGGCCCGGTGCCGGCAGGGGCTGGAGGTGGGGGTGGTCTGAGGGACACCCCCACCCACTGCAGGCACCCCAATAAATGGGGGTTTGCTGCTGCTGCTGCTGGGGTGGGTCTGGCAGGGGGGCCATGGGTGCTGGGGGGACATCAGGGGGTCCTATGGGTGCTGGGGGGGACCATACGTGCCAGGAAGGGGGCCTGGGGTGGTGCCATGGGTGCTGAGCGGGTCCCATGGGAGCTGGAGGGGGGTCCCCAGGGCGCAGGGGGGGCTCCCACGGGTGCTGAGAGGGCTCTAGGAGGGTCCCATGGGTGCAGGGTGGGGGTTGGGGCACCCTTCCCTTGGGGGTGCAGTTTGGGGGGGATGGGGATACTGAGGGGGTGATGGAGGGTGTGGCTAGGGGGCGTGGCTTCAAGGGTGTGGCTTTCTGGGTCCCCCCTCTAATATAGGCACTCCTCCGGGGTGCACCCCATGTTGCCCCCCCCCAGGAATGGCAGTCGCGCTGCTGCCGCTGGTAAAGGGTGGGGAGGGCAGGGGCCTGCGGGGCGCTGCACCTCCGCCGCCTCACCTGCCGGCATGGCCATCCTGTGCGTGTGCCTGGGGGGGCACCCCAAAACTGACACCCCCCACCCGAACCCCCAAACCTGCCCCTGGAACCTCTCCCACAAACCACAACTTACCCCTTGGGGAGCCCAGGACCCTGATGCCCCCCAGGCACCCCTAAACCTGCCCTGGGACCCCGACCCCCCCATCCCCTTAGGGACCCCGAAATCACCCTTAGAGCCCCTCCCATCCCCCTCGGGTGCCCCAAAACCCTCTTAAGGAACCCCAATATCCCCTCAGGACCCCCCAGCATTCCCTTGGAGTCCCCCAATATCCCCAATATCCCCTTAGGGACCCCCAAAGCTCCCTTAGTGCCCCACCCTAGCACATCCCAATATCCTCTCTAGGCACCCCAATACCATCTTGGGACCCTCATACCCTCCTAGGGACCCCAAACCCCCTTAGGCTCCCTAAAACCCTCTTAGGACCCCCAATGCCACCCATGGGGACACCAACCCCCCCTTAAAAGCCCCTTATATAAAAGCCCCTGGGACACCTCAATACCCTCTTAACGTCCCCTATATTCCTCTGGGCCACCCCAAAACCCCTTCAGGGTCCCCAAACCCCTGCCTAGGGCCCCCCAGTACCCCCCTGGAGACACCAACACTCCCCCCAAAACTATGCTCTCACATGGGGGGGGTCCTGGAACCCTTAGGGATCCCCTCTATCCCCCTGGGACACCCCAATACTCCCTTGGAGACCCCCTGAACCTGCCTGGGACCATCCCCCCCCAAGCCTCACTTAGGGCCCCCCAATACCCCCTTGGACCCCCTGTATCCCCTTAGGACACCCCAAGCCCCCTTAAGGTACCCCAGTACTCCCTTGGGGTCTCCCAATACCCCCCTGTGCCCCCAAAACCCCCTTCTGACACCCCCCCCACCCCCCCGCAGGAGCTGTGTTCCCACGGCGGGTCCCTGTCACGACCTGGGCTGGACAGCCCAGGGAGTCCTGTTGAATTCGGCATTCCCTCAGGCTAAATTAAGGTGAAACTGAACTTGGGAGGTATAAGAGGAGGCGGTGGGCTTTCTCACAACAGGAGTTGGCGCGGAGCTACCTCGGGGCCCCGTGTCACCTGTGGTGACCATGTCCATCACTTCAGGGCAGAAGGAGATCCCTCCCGTTGGGTCAGGAGGTTCAGAGCAGACCCCCTTGCTTTCTAGGCTCCTTCTCCGAGAGGAGCCTGGGGGCGGCTGAATCCACTCCTAGTCCCAGACTTGGTCAGCGGTTTATGCCTAAAGGGATGAGGCGTAGGGATTGTGGGAAAGCAAAAGGAAAGAGAGAACAAGACAGAGAGAGAAAGATTTCACCGGTCCTGGGTCCAGCGTTGGGCCAGTCAGCCGAGGGCTCCAGTCCCGGTGGGCTTGCGCACGACGTGGGGCTTCAGTTTGTGTGCTCATCCTTGGCCCTCCTTCGGGCGGGCACTCGAACTCATTAGGTGTCCTGATCAGTCTGTGAGCTTTTGGGCTTGGGGGTCCTTTGGGGAATAACCTCCCCCTCCCTGCAGACGCGGTCTTTGGCCATGCAGGGTGAGCTGTGCTGCTCAGTGTACCGGAGCAGCACATCCGAACAGGGAGCTGTGCACCCTCCGGCACCCCCCTCCTGTTGCTGATGGGTGCTGATCCGCTGCTTTTGCCCTGGGGTTCCTTCTTGTGGGGAGTCTCAGTTGAGCAGAACTTGCCCCCCCGCAGTGTTTGAGACATTAACTCTTTCAGTCTCTCAGAGGCCCCCCTGGGCCCCTTTGAGGTTTTCCCCTTCTACACCTGCAGCACCATCGGTCGCCTCCTCTTCGGGGAGCTGGTAGGGGACCCAGGAGTCTGGGAGGGGACCCAAGCATGCATCACTTGTATATTCCAATCCCTTTATTATTATTATTATTATCGTCATTTTAGTATTGTTGTTACTGTCATTATTAGTCTCTTCCTTTCTGTCCTATTAAACTGTTCCTGTCTCAACCCATGAGTTTGACTTTTTTTCCCCCAATTCTCTTCTAGAGGTGGGTGTTCTCTATGGGGTTGGGGAGGCTGTACGGGGTTTGGAGGGGCGGTCGTGGGGGTATTATGGGGCTGGGATGATATACATAGGTGGTGGGGGGGGTGTTTTAGGGTCTATATGGCACCGGAGGGGGTAGTATATGGTCTATATGGGGCTGGGATGATCTATATAGGTGTTTTAGGGTCTATATGGTGCCGGAGGGGGTAGTATATGGTCTATATGGGGCTGGGATGATCTATATAGGTGTTTTAGGGTGTATATGGCGCCAGAGGGGGTAGTATATGGTCTATATGGGGCTGAGGAGTCCACAGGACTGCGGGAAGGGGCTGCCTGGGGCTGCCTGCTGCCTCTGTGCTGAGACATCTGGGGCTGCCTGCACCCCTGGACACCCTGGTCCACTACCCGGACACCTGGGGCTGCCTGCACGTCCAGATGAATGGGTCCTCCTGCTGCCTGCATCCCCGGACGCCTGGGTCCTCCCCTGGACGCCTGGGCTCATAGATGTTGATCTGGATTACGTTACTGTGGAGGAAAAAACGGTATCCATGAAACATCCATTTAAGAGAATGTTGAAAGTAGCTGCATGCTTTTGGGAATGACCGCATATAAAAACAAAACCATGAGTGGTTGATCTGAATGCTAGGTGCTTGAAGGTCCACATCCTTTACAGCCTCTCCCTTAGACCCTGCTTGGATCTGGACTCGTGTGAAATAAAAACATTGGAACAAATACTACTTTGAAAAAACAGCTGGCTTCAATAATTTGAAAGATCTAGTTCTGCATAAGGTTGATATTACAATTTGAATGTTACAAGGACACAGTCAACTGGAAAAAAAATGCAGGTCGTGCTTCCTGTAGTTAAATCACTTAATATGAAGAAGTTAGTAGAGGGGGAAACGTGCAGTGTGGACTGCCTCCAGCACATGATGGTCAAATTTGTAGTGACAAGAATCTTTTGTCTTGCTGAGGGATTATTAAAAGCTTGCTTGCTTTTAATGCTTCTGTGTGGGAAGCTGCATTTCAGCAAGCAAAAGCAACTTCCCTGACTCTTAAGTTGTGTGTCCCTTTAATGCTGCAAAATGTAAATAAGGATACTTGCATGCATCTTTCTCGATTAAATGTACAGTGGAAGTCTTCTTCAAATAGGCTGGAGCTTAAAAATCACCTTAAAAATACTGGATCGTGTAATGTTGTCTACTTATGCCTGCGGTCCACTTGGAAGACAACTGGATTGGTTACGCCAGTCTTTCTGTAAGGTACAAACAGAGCCTAAGGTTTTGAGTGCCCAAGAACGTTCTTGTCAAGTAGGTTAACACACACACAAACACCATGTAATAGCGGTGTAAGGGCTCCCCAGAACATCTTCAGGACAACGGTATTTTCTATAAGCAGCTCTTTTCATGCAACCTCAGCTAGTGTTGTGCTGGAGGGGCACAAGGAGTTGGGAAGGGACACAGTCAGGGCAGCTGACGCAAACTGGCCAACGGGGTATTCCATACCCTATGATGTCATGCCTAGTATGTAAACTGCAGGGAGTGGTTGTGGGGGGGAATCACCACTCGGGGACCAACTGGGCATCGGTTGGTGGGTGGTGAGCAATTGCATTGTGCATCACTTGTATATTCCAATCCTTTTATTATTACTATTTTCATTTTAGTATTGTTATTACTATCATTATTAGTTTCTTCCTTTCTGTCCTGTTAAACTGTTCTTATCTCAACCCACAAGTTTGACTTTTTTTCCCCCAATTCTCTCCCCCATCCCACTGTGTGGGGGGGAAGCGAGCGAGCGGCTGCGCGGTGCTGAGTTGCCGGCTGGGGTGAAGGAACGAAAAAGATGTGGGAGGGGCTGAGGGTAGAGGGTCTCTATGGAGATGGGTGTTCTATATGGGGTTGGGGGGGCTGTATGGGGTTGGAGGTGCGGTTGTGGGGGTTTTATGGGGCTGGGATGATCTATATGGGGGTGTGGGGGGGGTGTTTTAGGGTCTATATGGCCGCGGGGGGGTTATATGGTCCATATGGGGCTGGGGAGTCTATAGAACTGTAGGGAGGGCCTATAGGGATGGAAAGAGTGGCCTATAAGGTCTATATGACCTGGGGGGAGAGGAACTATGGGGTTTATATGGGGCTGAGGGGAGTTACAGGGCATCTGGGTCGGGGGGGCATCTACCCCTGGACACCCTGGTCCACTACCTGGACACCTGGGGCTGCCTGCATGTCCAGATGACTGGGTCCTCCTGTGACAGGGGGATCTATAGGGTCCAGAGGGATCTATATGGCCCAGGGCAGGGAATAACAGAGGGATCCAGGCAGTCCAGGGGATCTAGATGGTCCAGGCTTAGAGAGCGGCAGGGATCCATAGGGTCGTGTGTGTGTGTGTGTGTGTGTGTAGCTTCCAGGATGGGGGGGCAGAATCTACAGTGTTCAAGGGGGGAAAGGTAGTGATCTATAGGGTCTGGGGGCATCTGTAGAGCTAGAGGGAGGGAAGGGAGGGATCTATAGGGTCTGGGCGATCGGTACGGACAAGGGGAGGGAGAAATCTATAGGGTCGGGTTCTATTGGGTCAGGGGTCTATAGCATCCGGGGGGGCGGCAGGGATCCATAGGGCGGGGTTCTCCCCCCACTCCCTGTGGGGCCGCGGGGTCCGTCGGGGCGATGGCGGGGGGCTAGGGGCGGGGCATGGCGAGGCCACGCCCACTGCGGGGAGGGGGAAGGAACCCGGGTGTTCGGGGGGGTCACGGGGGGGGAAACCCAAAAGTTCGGGTCCCACCCTCCGTCACACACACCCCCCCCGGCTCCCCCTTCCTGACCTCACAGCCCCGCTAGGACATCAGGCCCCCCAACGTGACGCCACACCCGAACCCCCCCACAAGCTGCGGCCGCCGCCGCCCGGATTCAAACCTCCCGCCGCGTCGGCCCTGTACTGACGTCATTTCTGCTCGCTCGCCCGCCCGCCCACCCACCGTCCGACCAATAGGCGCCCGCGCGGCCGCTCTGCGCCGCCGGAGGCCGCGTCTCGATGGTGCCCTGGAGGTGCAGAGCGGGGGCGGGAGGGGGGGAGAAGCCGCGGGGTGTTATTAGCATGAATTTGCATCGCTCCTCCCCCAGCCGCAGGGCACCCTGGGGGACCCAGGCGTCCGGACAAGCAGCTCCGCGTTTATTGACCGGGGATGGGGGGCGGGGGGCCAGGGCTGCTGCCATTTCCTCCCAGTATGAACCCAGTATGATCCCAGTTGCCCCCAGCATGGTACCTGTTGCCCCCAGCATGGTCTGAGTCACTCCCAGTTTGATTCCAGTGGCTCCCACTGTGATCCCCGTTTCCCCAGCATGCTCCTAGTCACTCCGAGTCAGTCCCAGTATTATTCTGGTAACTCCCCATATGATCCCAGTTGCCCCCAGAAGGCTCTGACTCACTCCCTGGCACTCCCAGTATGATTCCAGTCACTCCCAGTACGATCTTAGTTTCCCTCGTTTCCCTCAGAGTAGTCCCAGTTGCTCCCAGTATATCCCCGTTGCCCCCACTGTGCTCCTACACACTCCCAGTTGCCCCCAACATGATCCCAGCTCCTCCCGGTGTGATTCCAGTCACTCCCAATTGCTCCCAGCATGATCCCAGTTGCTCCTAGTCACTCCCAATGTCACTCCCAACGTCATTCCAGTTGCCCCCAGTTGACCCCATCATGATGCCAGTTCCTCCCAGTGTGGTTCCCGTTACTCCCAGTTGCTCCTACCATGATCCCTATTGATCTTAGTCACTCCCAACACTATCCCAGTTGCCCACAACAAGCTCCCAGTTCCTCCTTGTGTGGTTCCAGTTACTCCCAGTTGCTCCCAGCATGATCCCTGTTGATCTTAGTCACTCCCAACACTATCCCAGTTGCCCACAACAAGCTCCCAGTTCCTCCTTGTGTGGTTCCAGTTACTCCCAGTTGCTCGCAGCATGATCCCTGTTGATCTTAGTCACTCCCAACACTATCCCAGTTGCCCACAACAAGCTCCCAATTCCTCCTTGTGTGGTTCCAGTTACTCCCAGTTGCTCCCAGCATGATCCCAGTTGTTCCTCCCAGCATGTTCCCACTTGCTCCTAGTCACTTCGAGTCACTCTCAACTTCATTCCAATTGCCCCCAGTTGCCCCCAACATGATCCCAGCTCCTCCCAGTGTGGTTTCAGTCACACACAGTTACTCCCATTATGATCCCAGTTGATCCTAGTCACTCCCAACAACATCATCCCACTTGATCCCAGAATGATCCCAGTTCCTCCCAGCGTGTTCCCAGTTACTCCTATTCACACCCAATGTCATTCCCAACGTCATTCCAGTTGCCCACAGTTGCCCCCAACAAGATCCCAGTTGCTCCCAGTCTGGTTCCAGACACACCCTGTTGCTCCCAGCATGATCCCAGTTGCTCCCAGCATGTTGCCAGTTGCTCCTAGTCACTGCCAATGTCATTCCAGTTGCCCCCAGTTGCCCCCAACATGGTCCCAGTTCCTACCTGTCTGGTTCGAGTTACTCCCAGTTGCTCCCAGCACGATCCCTGTTGATCTTAGTCACGCCTAACACTATCCCAGTTGCCCCCAACATGATCCCAGATGCTCCCAGTGTGGTTCCAGTCACTCCCACTTGCTCCCAGCATGATCCCACTTGCTCCCAGCATGTTCCCAGCTGCTCCTAGTCACTCCCAATGTCACTCCCAACGTCATTCCAGTCACTCCCAGTTGCTCCCAGCATGATCCTAGTTCCTCCCAGCATGCTCCTGGTTGTTCCTAGTCACGACCAATGTCATTCCAGTTGCCCCCAGTTGCCTCCAGCATGATCCTTTTTCCTTCCAGTGTGGTTCCAGTCCCTCCCAGGTGCTCCCAGCACGATTCCAGTGGATCCCAGTCTGCTCCCAGTTACTCCTAGTCACTTCGAGTCACCCCCAACTTCATTACAGTTGCCTCCAGATGCCCCCAACATGATCCCAGTTCCTACCAGTGTGGTTCCAGTCACTCCCAGTTGCTCCCAGCATGATCCCAGTTAATCTTAATTACTCCCAAGATCATCCAAGATGCTCCCAACATCTTCCTAGCTCATCCCAGTGTGGTTCCAGTCACTCCCAGTTGCTCCCTGCATGACCCCAGTTGATCTTAGTTACTCCGAACATCATCCCAGTTGCAACCAACTTTATCCCAGTTCCTGCCAGCATGCTCCTGGTTGCTCCTACTCACTCCCAACGTCATTCCAGTTACTCCCAGTTGATCCTAGCATGATCCCAGTTCCTCCCAGTGTGGTTCCAGTCCCTCCCAGTTGCTCCCAGCACGATTCCAGTCAATCCCAGCCTGCACCCAGTTGTTCCTAGTCACTTCGAGTCACTCCCAACTTCATTCCATTTGCCCCCTGTTGCTCCCAGCATGATCCCAGTTCCTCCAAGCACGTTCCCAGTTGCTCCTAGTCACTCCCAGTGTCACTCCCAACGTCATTCCAGTTGCCCCCAGTTGCCCCCAGCATGATCCCAGTTCCTCCCAGTGTGGTTCCAGTCCCTCCCAGTTGCTCCCAGCACGATTCCAGTTCATCCCAGCCTGCTCCCCGCCCACTGTAGCCATGGCTCCACCCCTTTCCACCCTGGCCACGCCCCCTCTCGCAGTCGCTCCGCCCTGTCAGTCTCCTCGCCCTTTGTAACGGTGACTCCGCCCTCTTCTGCAGTAGCCCCGCCCTCTCAGGCTTCCCGCCCTTTTTAACGGCCGTTGCCCTTCCGTTTCCTCACAGACTGAGGGGTGAAGGGGTCCTGGCGCTGCCACAGCCGGCAGGTCGTGGTACGGAAGGGGGGGACGGGGACACGGACACCCTAGCAGGCGGCTGACCCCCCCAGCATGGACTGGTTCCAGTACAAGCGCTGCTTATGCCAAGAGGGAGCCCGCTTTGCCGTCGCCAGGTGCGGCCACGTCCTCCGTGCGGTGTGCAGGGGCGCAGGTAGGAGCCCCTTCACCCCTACAAAATGGAGGGGCACCCCCCTCATCTTGAACCCCTAAAATGGCAGAAGGGAAGGAGCCCCCTGACCTTAACCTCCTAAAATGGCGGAAGGGAGGGATGCCCCCTCACCTTATATCCATAACATGGCGGAAGGGAGGGATTCCCGCCCCCCGTCCACCTCACCAAAGGGTTCCCCCTCCCATCTTGCCAAACTTTTTCCCTCATAACCGCCATTTTGGAGGGGTGCTCGAGTCTGGTTTCTCACGCAGGTCCGTGCCCTGTCTGCGCCGCCAGCTGCTGCTACCTCCCCATCACCGACAAGGTGAGTTGCTGCCCCGTCCTGGCTGCCATTTTGACCCCTTCTCCTCCTTCATCCCTGGCCACCATTGTGAACCTTCCTCCTCCTCCATCACTGGTGGCCATCTCCTCCCCTCCCCACAGGTGTGTCTGTGGGAGAAGCTCTTCTTCAAGAGCCTGGCCGACATCGCCCTCAAGCACTTGACCCACAAGTCCCAGGCGAGGAGGAGGAGGAGGATGGAGGGCAGCCCACCCCACACCAGCCATGGGGCCAGCCCCACAGCCTCTGCCCCACAGGTCTGGCGTTTCCAGCGGGCGCAGTCCAACCTGCTGCTGGCCTCTCACAAGGAAGCGGGCCGCCATGTCCTGGACCCCGGCAATAGGTGACGCTGTCCTCCCTCAGGGCCGCCATCTTGAGAGGAGTCCACCTTCCTGGACGCCACCTTGGAAGGGTCTGCCCCCCCACACCCTCTCCCTGCCACCATCTTGGGAAGGTCTGCTCCACATCACAGACCTGCTGGAGTGCAGGGTGCTGGAGGTGCTGCGGCCGGAGTACGGGGAGCTGCGGCGCACTCAGGTGACCCCCCCTATTCCCCCCACCCTTCTCGTTCAGTCCCCCCATCTCTTCCCCACCCCCACTCACCCCCCATTTTCTCTCCCCACAGCTCTCCCCTGGCTGGTGAGGGGGCAGGAGGTGAGACCCCCGCTGTGGGGTTTCAAAGGGGGGGGCTGTGACAGCATTGGCGGTGGCACCCCCATATATCTCCACGCACGAGCAGCATGCCCCGGCCGGTCAGCATCACCTCCCTGGCGCAGACAGGTAGGTGCCCCCCTGCCCTCAAATTTTTGGGGTCCCCCCTATCCCCTATTCCCCCCCTCTTTACTTATGAGGACCACTGGGACCACCCTAGGGGCATCTGGGATCATACTGGGAGCAAGTGGGACCACACTGGGGGCAACTGGCATCATACTGGGAGCATCTAGGACCATGCTGTGGGACTCTGGGGCCATGCTGGGGGCAACTGGAATCATAGTGGCAGTGACTCTCAGGGTGAACTCAGTTATGCATGTAAACCAAAAACTTGGCATACATACTAGGCCGAAACGTATTCTCTAGCTTTGCTCTGAAAACCACAGGGGGATTTTTGCATTTTCACATGGAAAACACCCTTATGGAAGGTTCAAGAAGCATCTGTATCACTGATATACCAATGCAGTGGCATAAAACGAGTTGAAGACAAAACTAAGTCACCAAAACCTCTTGTTTTTGCTTCAAACTAGCCATCTGTTCTGTTTCCATCACTTTCAGCTTTGCCTGCCAGACTTCTCTGAAGATAAAAAGAAGAAAGCCTCCCCTGCTTGTGAGCACACCTGGCCAGGTCTTGGGATCCTGAAAAGCAGGCCAGCAAAAGCCAGTTGGGCTGAGCTGGCCTTCGGGATACCTCAGCTCCTTCCTTTGCTACTTGCGTGCCTACATTTTCCCAACCATTTATCATTTACTGCTCAATTCTCAACTTCCATCCTCTTTCCAAGGTAATTCTGATTTGACTTTCAGGACAGATCATAGAGTAGGTAGATACGGGATGAAAGTACAGGCTGGTCTGCGCCTTCCGAGCTGCAGGCTGAGCTATTACACCTTGATAGGCTGGCCAGAGGTGGGCTACGGGTAGAGTTCCTGTTTGCTATTTCCTTACCATATCCTAGGATAGGTAAGTAGGGGGTGGCAGTGTAGTCTGAGGCGTTGGGCTCAGCCTAGAATGACAAGAAGCCTGCCCTGACTGAGGCGGTAGGAAGGGAGACAGAGAAGGAGCACGGCAAAGGCAGCCGTTAAAATAGTGGCCGAAAGCCGGTCACTCCTGCATCCAAGGTGAGCAAGTGTGGGCTGGAGAGCCCGAGGGCTCTGCTGCTAAGGCTAGCCACAGGTAAGCAGCAGGTCCTCTTCAGAGAAGGTGACACGCAATGCAGTCTTTCAAAAGGGCCTCGGTAATTGCTGGCAACTGGAGTCCTGTGACAGGGACAGTGGGGCCATCAGCCTGCAGCTCGACAGCGGTTACAAGTGCCACTGAAACACTGTTGGTGGCGGATGCTGTTCTGTGGGTTGCGTTTGGGGTTTTTTTTCAGCATTTTGTTGAGTTACAGTTATTTCTTTGTGATCAGGAGACAGGATTGGCGCCGATCTTCTCTTTCTGGAGCACGTCCTGACCTCCTTTGTCATCCAAAGCTTTTCCCTCTGTTCCTGAGAGGAGTGATGGCCGCAATGGGGAACGACTCCTGTAAGTAACGGCTTCGCCAGCAGGCTTAGGCTTTGTGAATCCCCAAAGGCAAAGGACGTGGCTGGTGCTCCATCCCTGAATGTGCTGACAACTTAGAGTGAATTCTGGGGCATTTCCTGACAGCAGCCAGACTTAGCCAGGTGCTTCCGATTAGACGCAGGGAAACGCTCCTCTGTCACTCCTCTGCCACTAGTACAAGACTTTGAAAGATGACCTTGCTCGCAGAAAGATCTGACATCAGTCGGGTTACCTTCTGTGCTAGATACTTGCTTGTTTTCATCAATTTACAATCAGGAAGAGGGGAGACTTGACCTGAGAATCCAATTCAAGTCTCGAGAGGGAAAGGAAGGTAGCCCTGGGCACAGAAATCAGAGTGCGGGCTTGTTGCACTTCTGGCAAAATAAGCAGGGGTGCAGCCTATCTTCCAAAACTGTTTCTTGACCAGTAAATATCAATGGGAGCATTAGGCTTCCCCCAGTGTTTCTGGGTTGGAGGTTAGAGCTGGTTGTCCTGAGTGCTCCTGTACAGAACTCGACTTTTAAAAAAGCTTTTGTGCAACAAAATCGTGTCATCTCTTTTCAAATGTCATTTCCCTGCAGTCATTGCCAAGGAAATGGCTCCACAACAAAGGATCCTCTTTCCCCCGGAGAAGATTCGCATGGATTGGCAGCAAAGACAGAGAGCTGGAGCGGGACTGCACAACCTGGGCAATACGTGCTTCGTCAACTCCGTCCTGCAGTGCCTGACGTACACAGCCCCTCTGGCCAACTACCTGCTCTCTCGTGAGCACAGCCAGTCGTTGAGTACTTTGAGGAACATCTCCTTGTACATCTGTTGGGCACTTCCCCAGGATTCCCAGAATCTGGAATCTGATTTAGGAGAAAAGCAGTCCTTCTTTGTTGACCCCACGAGGAGTTGTTCTTTGAACGCTCAGGCCTAGCAGCCGCTCGCCTTATCTAGGTGTGTTCATCTTCAGAGAGGCACTTCTTTCTAGCCCTGGGTCTTGGTCCCTATTCCTGCAAGTCAAACTCTCTTTGCTTATTGCACAGAAAACTTCTGTCAGTTAAGCATCCCTCTGAAGAAACTTTTCTACGCACTAAAATGTCCCGAGCTTGTTGGGACGTTGGCACCTTGGGAGGAGTGGAGACTGTTCTTAAAATTTCAGGATCTCCATGAGGTTTCCCATCGCTATGGCTATTATGCTAACCTGAAGAGCTTGCTTCCCTCCCTCCCTCTCTCCCTCTTCAGGTTGTCAGCAAGACTTCTGCATGATGTGCATAATGGAAGCGCACGTTAACGAGGTCCTGCATTCCTCGGACAGTGCCATCCAGCCTAGCGCTGTCATCAACGTCCTCACACGTAAGTCATTTCAGGTGCTTTTACAGGTTTTCTCCCCTTCTTGTAGGAGAGAATTATTAACTTCTTCTTTCTTAGGCATAGGAGAAGATTTCCAGCTTGGCAGGCAGGAAGATGCCCACGAGTTCCTACACTATACTGTCGATGCCATGCAGACAGCTTGTCTGAGTGGAAGCAGCGAGTAAGCACAAGCAAATTACCTTTTCGATGTTCCCAAGCCCTTTGGACTCCTTGCTGTACTCCCACCAAGGAAAACCTATGCCCGGGGCTTTCAGACAAAGCAAGACTCTTGGAGGAGATCACTCTCTGCCTTCCCATTTATTTCCAGGTTGGGCATGTCTTCTCAAGCAACTACCATCATCCATCAAACATTTGGGGGCTTTCTGAGATCCAGAGGTACTTTTCCGCAACTATCGCTCAACTTGGAATTGTCTGTGCCCTTCTGTTGGCCTGTGATAAACAGCCAATCGTGTGACCGGCGTAGTAGGTATGAAGGACGGAAACTGGCACAGCCAGTGACTTCCCCTATCGCTGAGCATTTTGATTTGCCTTCCAGTCACGTGCTTGAGCTGCAAAGCAGTTTCCGATTCCTACGAGGCTTTCCTGGATGTCCCTTTGGATATAAAAGTAAGAGGGTTTATAGCTGTGCTTCAAGACATCCCAAGGCCCCTGTAGCTTTCCGCAATCCATGCTGTTGACTTAAAAACGTATGCTGCGAACACAAGAGAGCTTGGTGGAGGGTCAGAAGTGGAATGGGCTGAGTTCTTCCGGGGAGGCCATGGCATTGATCTCCTTGTAGGTGCTGGCTTTAAGCTGGACAAGTACGAATTATCCTCTCTGCACCCTTGATGTTCTCTCATCCTTCTTCCTTTTGCCCTCCCTCAGCACCCCATCTGGCTCCCAGGCTGATGGGTTGTATCGTTTTCATTATTGATGACCCTGCAGTGCCACAGGGAAGTAGCTCTTGATAGCCCCGGGAATCCCTCAGGAATTCAGTTCCCTGAGGGAAATGTTCAGCATCATACCCTCTTTCTGCCTCCTTCTGGACACTGCTTGCGGGTTCACAGCGCGTCTCCTCAGCATCAGCTACCTGGGTCTTCTTGTCAACTCCTAGTAAGTGTTTGGGCAAGGGCATTGCCCGCAGCTCACTGCTCTCCTCTCTCACTCCTCCAGGCAGCCTCTTCTGTCACTGCAGCTCTGGAGGACTTTGTGAGACCGGAGCAGCTGGATGGTGAAAACTGCTTTAAGTGTAGCAAGTAAGATGATTACTAGCGACCCAGTAGTACTAGATCCTGCGGGAAGGTGCTGCATGTCATTGAGCAGAAGTCATCGTTTCACATAGGCTTAATGCACGATAACGAGACGCAGCTTTTTTTTAATATGGCCTTATGGTACTGAATAGCCTTAAAATAGTGTAAGGCTGTGTGAGACAAGAAAGCTTGTCTGGTCTTCTTGGGGGAAAATTGGGTGCATTTCAGCACTTGGCTCTGTGCTTGCTTTCAAGGTGTGACAAGATGGTTGCTGCCTCCAAGGGGTTTACAGTCCATTGCGCGCCCAAGGTTCTCACAGTGTGTCTGAAAAAGTTTGAAGATTGCACCGGCAGGAAGATCAGCAAGGTGTGTATGCCACTGGAGGGCAACTTTCTCTTCCCGGAGCAGGAGATTTCCCAAAGCAGTACGCTCTTTCACAAGCTGTTCCTGTTGGCTTTTTCGTGTTCCCTTCCGAGGAGAGGAGAGTTCTGGTGGGAAGACAAGCATGTACTCTGCTCCGACAGAGCTGCTTTGGCCGGGAGCAGTTTCCTGCCAGCCAAACCATGCCTGTTGAAGGCTATTTCATGTAGTACTTCAGGATCGTTTCTGAGCCCTCCTGGTCTCCCTGTAGGTTGTGGAGTATCCTGAGTACTTGGATCTTCAGCCATACATGTCCCAGACAGCCGGAGAAGTGCTCCTCTACTCCTTATATGCTGTCCTGGTGCATCGTGGTGACAGCTGTCGTGCAGGACACTATTTGTGCTACACAAAGGTAAAGAGCAACTTCCTTCCTAGCAAGGGAAAAAATGTGTGCTGGGGAAGACAAACCTTCCCGGCAGCGTAACTGGCGGCCAAGGGTTGGGGGGAGAAGGTCTCCTTAGGGGCTGGGTTGGATTTGTGTTGGCGTACTCTTGGTTCTGTAGTTTTCCGCCTGTGTTTTTGTGGAGAAACCATGCGGTTCATCTCCAGAGACTGATGCCTTTCTTTGCAGGCCAGCAATGGACTGTGGTACGAGATGAATGATATGGCTGTGAATGGTTGTGAATGGTTGTGGCATCAAGACAGTTCTCAGGCAGCGAGCCTATTTGCTGTTTTATGTCAGGTGATGACAAGTGTTAAAATGTGTTCAGAATACGTTTCCTTTTCCTGGCTTTGCTCTTTTTCTTCTCCTCCTGCCTGTTTCTCTTTCTGTCATAGGAGACAATTACTACCTGCCTCCTTCAGTGCTGTTGAATCTGAACTACCCCCCGTCAGTCCTTATCTTCCCTTGCTGGGCTTCAGGCTGCTGCCCTGGTGTAAAGTGGAACTTGCCTGCTGTCTGAAGCTGGCTAATGTAGAGAAGAGTAGTTAAAGGGGGCCTACAGGAAAGATGGGGCGGGACTCTCTATCAGGGAGTGTAGCGATAGGACGAGGGGTAACAGTTTTAAAGTGAGAGAGGGAAGATTTAGATTAGATATTAGGAAGAAATTCTTTACGGTGAGGGTGGTGAAACACTGGGAGAGTTTTCCCAGAGGGGTTGTGGATGCCCCCTCCCTGGAGGTGTTCAAGGCCAGGTTGGATGGGGCTTTGAGCAACCTGGTCTAGTGGAAGGTGTCCCTGCCCATGGCAGGGGGCTTGGACCTAGATGATCTTTAAGGTCCCTTCCAACCCACACCATTCGATGATTCTATGATTCTATGAAATGGAGGCCGTAGGGATGATAAAGACGAGGACTTGCTCTGACAGGGGCAGACCTGGTGGGTTAGACCCCAATCAATTTTCCCATTTGTAGTCTTGGTTACGTCTTCTGTCTGTTGTAGAAACAGCTCCAAGAAAATGACTGAACCCCAGAGAAAGCTGCAAGAACAGCCCTAAATGCAGATCACTCTTTTTTTCTCCAGGGGATGGAGTGCACCCTCAGCAAGTTTGGCGACGACGCCAAGTTGGGAGGGAGGGTTGATCTGCTGGAGGGTAGGAAGGCTCTACAGGGGGATCTGGACAGGCTGGATGGATGGGACGAGGCCAATTGTATGAGGTTCAACAAGTGCCGGGTCCTGCGCTTGGGTCACAAAGAATCCACGCAGCGCTACAGGTTTGGGGAAGAGTGGCTGGAAAGCTGCCTGGCAGAAGAAGACCTGGGGGTGTTGGTCGACAGCCGGCTGAAGATGAGCCAGCAGTGTGCCCAGGTGGCCAAGACGGCCAACGGCATCCTGGCCTGTATCAGAAATGGTGTGGCCAGCAGGAGCAGGGAGGTGGTTGTCCCCCTGTAGTGGGCACTGGTGAGGTGACACCTCGAGTCCTGGGTTCGGTTTTGGGCCCCTCGCTACGGGAAAGACATTGAGGTGCTGGAGCGTGTCCAGAGAAGGGCAACCAAGTTGGTGAAGGGTCTGGAGGCCAAGGAGAAGGGTCTGGAGAACTTAGGAGAAGCGGCTGAGGGAACTGGGGTGGTTTAGTCTGGAGAAAAGGAGGGTGAGAGTAGACCTGATCACTCTCTACAACTACCCGAAAGGAGGGTGTAGTGAGGTGGGTGCTGGTCTCTACTATCAAGTAACTAGGGGTAGGAGGAGAGAAAACGGCCTCAAGTTGCACCAGGGGAGGTTTAGTTTGGATATTAGAAAAAAAATCCTTTACTGGAAGGGTTGTCAGGCGTTGGAACAGGCTGCCCAGGGAAGCAGTGGGGTCACCATCCCTGGAGGGGTTCAAAAAGCGCGTAGACGAGGCACTTCAAGACGTGGTTTAGTGGGCATGGTTGCTGGTTGGAGTCAATGACCTTGAAGGTCTTTTCCAACCTAAATGATTCTACGAACTGCGAAGGTGCTAAAAAGCCACGTACAAATGGTTTTTTTGGAGCTCGAGGGTGTGAGAGAGCAGCTGGGTGGGGGCCTGGCAGCCAACCAAGGTCAACCCAGCGCAGTTGCTGAAGACGTTTCTTTGGCAGCGCCAGTTCAGAGTCAGCCTGTGGCCGACTGTCCTTAGAACTTCAAAATCCCCACTAGGTTTCCCATCGCTATCTCGAGGGGCAGATTAAAAATCCATTGGAAATAAACCCGCGAGAGACCACGTGCTTCGCTACACGAACCTCTTCAGACGCAATCCTGGACCTGGGAAGAGTGGAAAAGAAATCCAAGGTCAACCCGGATGTGAAGACGCTTCATTACGGCCCTGGGCAGCTTTTTATTCATCTGGCTGGTGCGGCTCAGGGAAGACGTGGGAGCTCTGTTCAAGGGATGACCAGCCCTTTGCCAGCAGTACGTGGGGAAGCCCAGTGGCTCCCAGTTGCTGGCTACCTGAGGTGCCCGGTCCGTGGCCACAGCCCCCGTGTCACAAAGGGGCAGCGATGCGGTGCCCGCCCGGCGTTTGTGACCTCACCTGGCCGCGGCTTTGGCATCCCAAAAAGCGAGCCAGGGGCAGCCAGTTGGGCTGAGCTGGCCTTCGGGATAGCTCGGCTCCTTCCTCTGCTCCTTGAATGCCTACTGGTTTTGGGGTTTTTCCCAACCATTTATCGTTTACTGCTCGCTTCTTCTCAACTGCCATCCTCGCACAAAGGTAATTATGGTTTGACTTTCAGGGCAGATCATAGAGTGGGTAGATAACGGGATAAAAGTATAGGCTGGTCTATACCGTCGGAGCTGTAGGCTGAGCTGTTGCACCTTGATGGGCTGGCCAGAGGTGGGCTACGGGCAGAGTTCCTGTTTGCTAATTATTATTTCTTTATTATATCCTAGGATAGGTAAGTAGAGGGGGTGGTAGCGTAGTCCGAGGCGTTGGGCTCAGCCTAGAACGGCAAGAAGCGGTAGGAAAGGAGGCAGAAAAGGAGCACGGCAAAGGCAGATGTTAAAGTAGCGGCCGGAAGATTTTTAATCATTTTGTTGAGCTACGATTATTTCTTTGCCATCAGGTGACGGGATTTGCGCCGGTCTTGTCTTTCCGGAGCGTGTCCTGAGATCCTTTGTCATCCCGAGCTTTGCCCTCTGTTCCGGCGAGGAGCGATGGCCGTGATGGGGAACGAGTCCTGTGAGTAACAACTTCGGCAGCAGGCTTGGGTTCTGGGAATCCCCAAAGGCAATGGAGGTGGCTGGTGCTCCGTCCCTAAATGTTGAGGTCCTGACAACCGAGAGGGAATTCTGGGGCATTTCCTGATGGCACCCAGACTTACCCAGGTGTTTTCAAGCAGGGAGACGCGTTTTTTGGTCACTGCTCTGCCACTGTGTACAGTCTTCGAAAGAAGACATTGCTCGTAGAAAGATCTGACATTAGTAGGGTTACCTTCTGGGCTTGTTTTCCTGAAATTACAGTCAGGAAGAGGGAAGGCTTGATACTGAAGTTCAAGACTCTAGAGGGAAAGGAAGGTAGAAGTCCAAGTGTGGCTTTGTTGGACTTTAGGGAAAGCAAGCAGGGCAACACATTGTTTTCCAAAACTCTTTCTTGACCAGAAAACTTTCGATGGCAGCGTTAGGCTTCCCCTGATGCTTCCAGGTTGGATGTTTAAGCTGGTCGTACTCCTGTCGAGAACTCAACTTTTTTACATGTGCTTTCGTGCAACAATATTGTCTCATCTCTTTTCAAATGTCGTTTCCCTGCAGTCGTCACTGAGGGGATGGCTCCGCCGCAAAGGATCCTTTTTCCACCGGAGAGGATTTACATGGACTGGCAGCAGCAATGGAGAGCTGGAGCCGGACTCCACAACCCGGGCAATCTGTGTTTCCTCAACTCCATCCTGCAGTGCCTGACCTACACCCCACCTCTGGCCAACTACCTGCTGTCTCGTGAGCACAGCCAGTCGTGTGAGTACTTTGAGGAACGTCTCCTTGTCAACCTGTCAGGCACTTCCCCAGGATTCCAAGAATCTGGAATTGAAGAGAAAAAAAGCAGCCCTTCTTTCCCAGTTCCCCCGAGTTGGTCGTCTTTGAATGCTCAAGCCTAGAAGGCACCTGTCGTATCGAGCCGTGTTCATCTTCAGAAGGGCACCCCTTTCTAGCCCCAGGTCTTGGTCCCTATTCCTGCAGGTTAAACCCTCTTTGCTTTATTGAAATATTCTGTCAGCTTAACATCCCTCTGAAGAAAGTTTTCTCTGCACTAAAACGGCCTGGGCTTGTTGGGATGGGGAGACTTAGAACTTCAAAATCCCCACTAGGTTTCCCATCGCTGTGGATATTTTGCTCACCCAAGGCTCTTGCTTCCCTCCTTTCCTCTTCAGGTCACCAGCGAGGCTTCTGCGTGATGTGTAGAATGGAAAGCCACGTTAACAGAGTCCTGCGCTCCTCGGGCAGTGCCATCTACCCTTCGGCTGTCATCAGTGTTCTCTCACGTGAGTCATCTCAGGGGCTTGGACGAGTTTTCTTCTGTTCTTGTAGGAGAAAGCTACTAACTTCTTCTTTTTTAGTAATAGGAGAACATTTCCAGCTTGGCACGCAGGAGGATGCCCACGAGTTCTTACGTTACACTGTTGATGCCATGCAGAGAGCTTGTCTGAATGGAATCAGCAAGTAAGCACCAGCAAATTAATTTTGCAATGTTCCCAAGCCCTTCGGACTCCTTGGTGTAGTGCCATCAAGGAAGAACTATGCCCAGGGCTTTCACACCTGGAGGAGATGATAATAACTCTCTGCCTTACCATTTATTTCCAGCTTGGACATCTCTTCTGAATCGACTACCATCGTCCACCAAATATTTGGGGGCCTTCTGCGATCCAGAGGTACTTTTCCACAACCGTTGCTCTCCTTGGAATTGTCCGTGTCCTTCTGTCTGCCTGTGATGAGCAGCCGATGGTGTGACTGGCGTAGTAGGTGTGAAGGACGTAGAGCGGCACAGCTGGTCGACTTCCCCTATCCCTGAGCATTTTGAATTTCCTTCCAGTCACGTGCTCGAGCTGCAAAGCGGTTTCCGATTCCTACGAGGCCTTTCTGGACATTCCTTTGGATATCAAAGTAAGGGAGTTTGTAATCGTGCTTCGAGATGTCGCCAAGGCCCCCGTAGCTTTCCAGAATCAACACAGTTGCTTTAAAAAACACGTAGTGTGAACACAAGAGAGCTTGGCGGCAGAATGGAAGGATCCCTCTGCATCCTTCTTCTTTTTGCCCTCCCTCGACACCTGTCGGACCCCTAGGCTGACGGGTTGTATTATTTTCGTTATCGATGACCCTGCACACCATCGGTAGCTGAACCGAGCAGTGGCACAGAGACGTAACTCTGGATAGCCCCAGGAATTGAGGGAAATATTCGGCATCGTACACTCTTTCTGCCTCCTCGCGGGTCCACAGCGTCTCTCCTCAGCGTCAGCTACCTGGGTCGTCTTGTCAACTCTTGATAAAGTGTTTGGGCGAGGACATTTCCCGGAGATCAGTATTTCCCGGAGATCAGCTCTCTCCTTTCTCACTCCTCCAGGCAGCCTCATCTGTCACCGCAGCGCTGGCGGACTTTGTGAAACCCGAGCAGCTGGATGGCGAAAACTGCTTTAAATGCAGCCAGTAAGATGATTATTAACAATATTAGATCCTGCGTGAAGGTGCTGCGCATACTCCAGCATAAGCCATCTTTTCGCGTAGGTTAGATGCGCAATGATCAGGCACAAATATTTTAATATGGCTTTATGCATCTGAGCAGCCTTAAAACAGCGTAGGGGTGGGGGAGACACGAAAGGGTGTCTGGCCTTTTTGGGGCAAGATAGGGCATATACGAAGGCTCTGTGCTCGGTTTCAAGGTGTAACAAGATGGTCGCCGCCTCCAAGAGGTTTACAATCCATGGCGCGCCCAGGGTCCTCACGGTGTGCCTGAAAAGGTTCGAAGATTTCACCGGCGGGAAGATCAACAAGGTGAGTATGCAACCAGAGGGCAACGTTTTTCTTCCCGGAGCGGGATATTTCTCATGGTGGTCCGCACTTTCACAAGCTGTTGAGTTTTATTGTGTTCCCTTCTGGAAAGAGAAGAGTTGCTGCGGGAAGACAAGGACGTACTCTTTGGCCGACAATAGTTTCCTGCCACCCAAACCATTACCTTTAGGTTGCTTTAGGGAAAAACCAAGTGTTCGTGAGCCCCAAAGATGTATTTATACACCTCTGGCCCCTGGTCTTGGAGGGATATTTCGTGTAGTATTTCAGGATCATTTCTGAGCACTCTTGGTCTCTCCGTAGGTCGTGAAGTATTCCAACTGCTTGGATCTTCGCCCGTACATGTCTCAGCCAGACGGAGAGTCGCTCTTCTACTCTTTATACGCTGTCCTGGTGCACAGCGGTAACGGGTGTCATTCGGGACACTATTTCTGCTACACAAAGGTAAAGAGAAACTTCCTTCCACGCCAAGAGAAAAAGGAAGACAAACTTTCACGGCAATGGTACCGGCAGCCAAGGATTTGGGGGAGAACGTCTCCTTAGAGGCTGGCTTGGGTTTGTTTTGGCGGTTCTGGAGTTTTTCTGCCTGCGTTTTTGTGGGGAAACCATGCAGTTCATCTCCTGATGAACAACGATTCATATCGTTGCCTTTTTTTTTTTTACAGGCCAGCAATGGACTGTGGTACGAGATGAACGATTCATCTGTGGGTCATTGTGACATCAGCACGGTCCTCCAGCAGCAAGCCTATTTGCTGTTTTACGTCAGGTAATAACAGGAGAGTAAGGGAAAGACGGGAAGGGACTTTTTACGAGGGATTGTAGTGATAGGACTAGGGGGAACGGTTTTAAACTGAAAGAGGGTAGGATTAGGTTAGCTGGTAGGAAGAAATTCTGATCGATGGTGCATCGAAATTTTTTCTCCAGGTGCTCTGATTTGAAAATGGGAGAAAGGGTGCCTTCCTCACTGGCACCAGCATATGCCTGTTCCTCCCTCAGTCAATGCGGGGCCGAGGGCAAGCAGGAGGATGCTGTGGGACCAGAGGGTCTGCCTCCTAGGACTAAGGTAACCTGGGGAGGTGGCTCAGGGCACCAGAGGGACAGCAGATTTCTTTCTGGGATCTTGGCATTGCTCTCTTCTCCCTCCCACGCTGCCGCTTTCTTCACAGCCGCAAGGCTGCTCCCTCTCAAAGCATCCCACCTCGATCCACCCCATTTGTCCGCCTTTGGCCCTTCTGCCTTTGCAGCCCTCCAGGAGAGGCTTTGGGAGGCCCTTAGCTGTCCCCTCCCACAGCTGCTGGGGTTTCCCCACTGTTCAGGTCCTTTCAGCAGGAAAGGGCAGGACCTTTGCACAGCTCTCTTTGCAGGACATGGCGGTGGGCATGGAGGACTCTCCAGAGGACAGCAGCTCCTCTGCACCAGCCAGCACCAGACAGCTAACCCAGGCAGGTGCATGGGAGGCATCTGCAGGCTGGCCAGGCAGGCTCAGCATCGCCTCCTACGTGGGCTCCTGCTTGCATCGCTTCTTCTGCGGCTGCCTGAGGCTGGTGTCCAGAAGGAAAGCTGCGTGCCCGGTCTGCTCTCCACCACTTGCCCCTCTGCACACCGTGCAAGAAGACAGCACCAAAGAGGAGCACGGATGCAGCCCTTCCCGCTGCCAGAGGAACGGTGCCAGGGAGAGGGCCCGGAGCAGATCCCCGCAGTGGGGAAGAGATGTCCGGAGCTGGTTGGTGGACACCACAGACTACGACCACTCAACAGGGACGAGGAGGAGGAAGAGGAGGAGGAGTCCTCCAAGTCGTGATCACGCTCCCAGGGATGCTGCTGCTCCAGGGCCCTCCAACGGCACCTCCCAGTCGGCTCCTGCACCCAGTGCTGCTCAGGAGCAAACCCTGCCAATGCAGAAGCAGAGCAGATCCCTGCGGCAGGGCTACGCTCTCCGCAGCCGGGTTGTGGAGACCACGGACTACCACCGCTCCGCGAGGAGGAAGAGGAGGCGGAGAGCAAGTCCTCCACGTCATGACCGAGCCCCAAGGGATGATGCGGCTGCAGGGCCCTCCAATGCCAGCTCCAAGCGGGCTCCCACACCCAGGGCTGCTCGGGAGCACGCTCAGCTGCGGCCGAGAAAGCGGAGCAGATCCCCACATCGGGGCTCTGACCTCTGCAGCCAGTTTGTGCACAGCACCGAGTGTGACCCCTCAGCACGGAGGAGGAGGGTTTCAGCACCCCGGAGACGCACATCAGGCAATCACTTGGGGCAAGAAGAACAACCCACAACGCCAAACTGTTCCTGTATGAGAGGTGTAAAATAAATGTGAAATTATGAATAGCAATACCCCAATGATTAGACACGATTTCTTACAAGACAAGAACTGGTTGAAACCTAAAGAAACAATCAAATAACAGGTTTAAAATAAAGAAAAGGGGGGGGGGGAGGAGTTCCACATCCCCGCCAAGACTCAATTACACGGTGCAAAACTCATTGCCATGGAAGACTGTGGAGGCAGGAGCTATAAACAGCCATAACAAAGGAATTTGGCAAACTTGGGGTGGGTGAGTATATAACTGGATAATGAACTTGGTGGGCTAGAGTTGCCCTGTCTCAGCCCTAATCTGCTGCCTGGTGGCAGCAAAAGGATAAAACTGGAAAAAAGCATCTCTCCCCTTCAGATGCAGTCCTTCAGTATTCACAACACAAGCAGATGAAATACTAATCCAGAGGGACTTAAGCGTGGTATTTCTAATGCTTCTTTGTACTTGTAGTCAGACTGAAGAGGATTTTGGCATGCCATATGTCCTAGTTTCAGCCAGAATAGAGTTAATTTTCTTTCTAGTAGCTGGCATAGTGCTATGTTTTGGGTTCAGTATGAGAAGAATGTTGATAACACACTGACGTTTTCAGCTGTTGCTAAGTAGTATTTATACTATGTCAAGGACTTTTCAGCTTCTCATGCCCAGCCAGCAAGAAAGCTGGAGGGGCACAAGGAGTTGGGAAAGGACACAGCCAGGACAGCTGAGCCAAACTGGCCAAAGGGGTATTCCATACTGTGTGACGTCATGTGCAGTATATAAACTGCGGGGAGTTGGGCAGGGGGGGCGAGCTGCTGCTTGGGATCTAACTGGGCATCGGTCAGCGAGTGGTGAGCAATTGCACTCTGCATCACTTGTTTTGCATATTCTCATTCTTTTATTATTCTCATCATTATTATTATTTTCTTCTTTTTCTGTCCCATTACACTGTCTTTATCTCAACCCACAAGTTTGACTTTACCCCCAATCCTCTCCCCCATCCCACTGCAGGGGGGGAAGTGAGCGAGCGGCTGCGCGGTGCTTAGTTGCTGGCTGGGGTTAAACCCCGACACCATACTGTATGTGCCTGTACCAAGGTACGCTGCTTGGAGGGTCAGGTACACCAAAGGAAGATCATCTACTCCAACCTCCTGCACGCAATGGCCATTTTCATCTATGTATCTCAGCGCCAAATTGAACGTCTTGGAAACATAAAGGCTCCTGCCTGAGAGCGTCTAGTCATCATTTCCTTTGACAGTTCATTCCAAAATTAGTCTCTCCCACAGTTCAAAGGAAGAAAAAAACCTCCAAAAACCAATGTCTCCGACTTCAGTTTTTAATTTCTGCTATGCCTTTTACTGTGTTACATTTTCTCTTTTCCAAAGATTTCTACATGCTTTTTCCAGTCATCTTTTGATCTGCAACTCTTTCAGGCTCTCGCTAGAAGTTATTTACCTCTTCTATCTACATAACTGTCTATGTAACTGTTATACAGATAGTCTTCTATCTCTGTAACAAGTATATTCCGTCTTAATTACTAGAAGGCAAATCACGGGTTTGTTTCAAGTATCATGAGCTTAAAGTCTCATTATTTTGCTTTGCTGGACTCATGATTTTTCACATTGGAGACTGCCAGCATCTTACTACAGCAGAGTGAAAAAAGCTTTTGTGTGTGATTTTTTTGCTCCGCTGTGCCCCTATTTCTGGGCCCCAGGTCCCGGCCTTCTGGAACCTTCTCCCACCCCAGTTCCAGGAGTGTCCGAGACCCCCGTCAGTCAGGAGAAGGGACGCCGGGCCCCTCCCCACAACGTCCATGTTGGGTCTCTCGGGGCGTTGTCCAGGCCATTGTCACCTTAGTATTGTTATTACTATCATTATTAGTTTCTTCCTTTCTGTCCTGTTAAACTGTTCTTATCTCAACCCACGAGTTTGACTTTTTTCCCCCCAATTCTCTCCCCCATCCCACTGCGTGGGGGGGAAGCGAGCGAGCGGCTGCGTGGTGCTGAGTTGCCGGCTGGGGTTAAATCCTGACAAAGGTGTGGGAGGGGCTGAGGGTAGAGGGTCTCTAAGGAGATGGGTGTTCTATATGGGGTGGGGGGGCTGTATGGGGTTTGGAGGGGCGGTTGTGGGGGTTTTATGGGGCTGGGATGATCTATATGGGGGTGTGGGGGGGGTGTTTTAGGGTCTATATGGCCGCGGGGGGGTTATATGGTCCATATGGGGCTGGGGGAGTCTATAAAACTGTGGGGAGGGCCTATAGGGATGGAAAGAGTGGCCTATAAGGTCTATATGACCCGGGGGGAGAGGAACTATGGGGTTTATATGGGGCTGAGGGGAGTTACAGGGCATCTGGGTCGGGGGGGCATCTACCCCTGGACACCCTGGTCCACTACCTGGACACCTGGGGCTGCCTGCATGTCCAGATGACTGGGTCCTCCTGTGACAGGGGGATCTATAGGGTCCAGAGGGATCTATATCGCCCAGGGCAGGGAATAACAGAGGGATCCAGGCAGTCCAGGGGATCTAGATGGTCCAGGCTTGGGAGAGGCAGGGATCCATAGGGTCCTGGGGGAGGGGGTGTGTGTGTATATAGCTTCCAGAAGAAATCTTTAGGGCTTGGAGGGGGAGTGGGTTCCATGGGGTCTGGGGGAATCTACAGGGGCTGGGTTCGGTGAAAGGAGGGAACTATAAGGTTGGGGGGGCAGAATCTACAGGGTCCAGGGGGGAAAGGGAGTGTTCTATAGGATCCAAAGAGAGTCTATAGGGTCTGGGGGTGTGTGTCAGGGAAGAGTATGGAGGGTCTGGGGGCGGTCTGTAAGGCTGGGCATCAGGGCAGGGTCTATAGGGCCAGGGGGGTTCTATAGGGCCAGGGAAGAGTCCATAGCGTCCGGGGGGGGGGTGGCGGAGATCCATAGGGTGGGGTTAACCTCCACTCTCTGTGGGGCCGCGGGGTCTGTCGGGGCGATGGAGGCGGGGCGGGGGGCTTGGGGCGGGGCCTGGCGAGGCCACGCCCACTGCACGCAGGGGGCAGGGGGGAACCCGCATGTCCGGGTGGGGGGGTCACGAGGGGGAACCAAAAGTCGGGGACCCCCCTGCGTCACACACACACACCCCGGCTCCCCCCTCCTGACCTCACAGCCCCGCTAGGGCATCAGACCCCCCAACGTGACGTCACACCCGAACCATTTTCTAGATTTCCTGTCATTGTTCAAAGAAGCTTAAAGCAGAAGCCTGCCTTTCTAGTGGGCTTTCTTCTTCTGCCAAACTCATCTGCTGAACCCCACGTTTATTGGAAGGGTTAGCTCTGTATCATGGCACCACCATATGAAAATACTCCTAATAAAGCTTCTATTTAAGGAACACAAACACCTTGGTGATCAGCATTCTTATGAGAGGAAATACAGATTACAGGGCATCCTAAAGTCTATGTGTAAATGTCTGCTGGCAAATGACAACAGCTTTCCAAACAAACTGGAACAAGGTTGAAATGTGGCAGCTTCTTATTGAACGTTATTCTAAAATTGTCAGGACCAGCTGTGAAGAGTGGCTCTATGTTTGGGGCCACATCCTACCTTTTACAATAGAAAAACAAGGCCGCTTGGCACAGGAAAAAAACATACCTCTTGGCAGCACCTCCCCACATTGCATCAGTTCAAAAGATTTAAAGTCCTACCTGTCTTTTCCAAATGAAACCCCTTGATATGGTTATTTTTCGTACATGTTAGCTACCAGCAAGCTTCTACTGGTACCTTTTTTCTGTCACTAGTCTCTTCTCTGCTCATGTTCAGCTATCACTGGAAATCTCATCACGTTGGATAGTTTACTGAAAATGTATTATAACCAAAAAGTGACATAACAGGGCTGTAATGGATTCTGCAAAGCATTTTGCTGCTGCTATTTTATAACAGGTACCACCTTCTTCTGGCAGGCAATTAAAACAAAATTCAGCTGTGAAAATTTTTGCAGTATACCCCACCCAAACTAATCAACAATGGTTAAAAATAACATGCCCCAGCAAAACCTTTCATGATACATGGCCACAACTCACAATTCTCTACAAAATGTTCACTTTTATAAAGCTCTGATGTAAAAATCAAATAATCAAGCAGCAATATTTTAAGTGCAGCACAGGGTCTTCCATGTCACTATTTGCAACGCTTGAATTCATTTACATTTTATCAAAATCTAATACAGATGACTTAGGAATTAAGTCATTTTTTTAATATCCGTCATTCTATGTAGTGACAGATTTCATGTTTTGCTTATCTTTATCTTTGCTTTCCTTCGATTTTTCCTTCTTGTGTTTGTGCTTTTGGCTCTTCTCCAATTCCGTTTCGCTTCCAATGTGTTTCTTATGCTTCCTGTGTTTCTTATGCTTCTTGTGCTTCTTATGCTTCTTGTGCTGCTGCTTCTCCTTTTTCTTTTTCTTGCTGTCTTGACTCTCTCCCGAGCTGGCACTGCTGCTGTGGCTTCGAGGCTGACTCTCAGAAGGGCTTTGACTACAGCTAACACTGGGACGGCTTTGACTTCTGCTTGCTTCAGGCTGGTCAACTGCAGCAGGTGCTGCTGTATCCTCTTTCACCTTATCAGCAGACTTTTCTTTGGGGTCTTTTGGACTTTTTCCTGCAGCTCCCTCATCTTTTGCAGATACATTACTCTCACTGTCATTTTCATTGTGGTCTTTCTTTGCCTTTTCCTCCTCGGCTGGTCTGGTTTCTGGGTGATCTTTTGTCACTTTTGGGTGAACTTTCTGTGGGGTACCAAGAACCTTCTCACCCTTTTGAGAGGAAGATGTTTCAATGCCGCCTGTCTTGGGAAGCTCCTCCTTCACTTTTTTCGCAGGAGGTTCCATTCCAGGACATCTTTCACGAAATGAAGGAAATCCTTCGTTCTCATCTCCTTTTCTTCTCTTCTGGTGTTTTTGATGTTTATTTCCTTTGCCATCTCCCTGTGGATATTCCATTTCCTTCTCTTTTGATTTGGTAGGATCTTTGACGACATGGCGTGCTCTTCCAGAAGATTTTCCAGGGTAATTTCCAGCTCTATTACCAGCTGACCTTGACCTAGAACAATAGTTACGACTCTTCCCTTCGCCTCTTCTTGGATACAGCCGCGATCGCGAGTAGGAATGCAAATGGGAACGACAAAATGATCGAGAGTGGGAGCGAGAGGGGGAAGAAGCTGATCTTGACTTGGAGTAGGTATAGAAACTTCTAGAGTAAGATGAAGCACTAGAAGGAGACTTGGACCTTAAAAAAAACACAACACACACACACGAAGTTAATTCAAAACAGTCACTCTCCCCAGTTTTTTCCTTCCAGATTTGCTTTGGGGTTTTTGACTCTCCATACACTTATGTTCTTTCAGCTGCTGACATAATGCTACTGCCAACTGAAGAACTTAA
This sequence comes from Buteo buteo, assembly GCF_964188355.1. Taxonomy (NCBI): domain Eukaryota; kingdom Metazoa; phylum Chordata; class Aves; order Accipitriformes; family Accipitridae; genus Buteo; species Buteo buteo. The sequence continues at coordinate 1,371,126 of NC_134203.1, forward strand.
TAACATGTACAAGTTTCGGCTCACAAGACAGAACAGCTGTTGCTTTGTTAATGGAAAAACATACAGGAAGGCTAAGTCTGTTTCCACTCACTTCTACCACGCGAACTACCATAGCTATCGGCTGATTTAAGGTGGTGTATAGTGGCCTCTACTGCTATGTGAACGCACCCATTTTTTCACTACTCTGCAACGACATGCAGCGCAAATCATTTTTGTTGCAGTAAGATGCAAAAAGAGCAAGTCTTAATGGCTACAGTGCAGTATCAAACATCAGGAAAACACGATTTGGCCTGAAGACAGTAAAGCTCAATTTTAAAATGCCAGCTTAGTCTCTTTAACTTCACTACTTCTTTGGCAATTTGTACAGGATGCAAAATACTTGCACTGCAGTCTTACAATCAACACTTCTAGCCCAATGTCCTAGCAAAATCTTGCACATACCTCTAGCTCTAACCAAGGATAGTGACAGCGCTTCAAGAAAGAGTCGTATCTAAATGCTTCTAAACTCAGCCTCGAGTAATATGACTCAATGCCATTACTCTAGGAAGGATACTGACAGCATTACTAAGAGACAGCTATGCAGACTCCTGCCCAAGTGATTTGGGGGGATAGAAAACATCAGCTGCCCTGCGTTTTTTCTTCACAAGTTTCTCTTGTTTTTCATTTAACAATGTCAACAAAATTCTAGTGAAAGCCACCAGTCTGCAGTCCAGCTTAAAATCTCTCCGTGTACCTACAGGAGAGAGACAAAAGAGGAAGACAATTTCTCTCACATATCTCCTCCGATGTGCTTTGAGGTAATGGTTACAATCAGAACAGGGAGATGCAGAAAATCCGGCTACTACACCTATTCAGTTCCTAGCCTCCTCACGGCTCTCAGGAGGTGAAGGATGTCATTGCAGAGAAGCTTCAGGGAAAGAGACCCCTGTTCCTTAACAACTGCTGCCCCATTATCACCATCAGTCAACTGTAATCTCTGCCATATTTGAGCCAGTAACCTACCTATGAAACTCCTATCCCTGCTAATCCCTTGAATCATCCAATCCATCCAATGAGAGAGGGGTGCAGTGGAACTCCCCCTGATTCTTCCAGACAACCTGCTGCTCCATTACAGACATGTAAACCAGTTACCTGGAAAACGAATGCCTACGCTCCTCTGGAATCTTTTTACATTCCATCAATTCCTTAGCAAAATCACTGGTAAACTCATCAAGTTTGGACTTTTTCTTTTCCCTGTTAAAATAAGTTTGACCTTTATTACAAAAAGGCACCAAGAGACAAAACATGGCCAATATGAGAAAATATAGACTGCATGCAAATGCAACAGGGGAACATCCCATTTCAGCAAAAACAGTTCAGCGTTCCTACAAGTTTTAGGGAAAGTTTTAGAATTACATTTGTCTTGGTTTAGTTTTGCATGTTTACCATCTGCAACACAAAAGTATACTGGAAAAAACACTGTCATTTTTGCTTATGTCAGGTGCACTTGAGTGTAACTGCAGCTCATTATGTGATCAAAATACAAAAATGAAGAACAACGCAGCTTCACTGAGCCAAATACTTACTCCTCTTTAAGACTCCGTTGTTCTCTGTAAAACTCCTCCCTAGAGAAAGGAGATGCTTGAGTCCTTGGGATGGTAGGTGAAGGAGACATGGGTACTGCTCTTGGAACCCAAGCTGATGACGTGTTTGCGGGAGCTGGGGGATATCCTGGAGGGGGGACAGCGCACCCAGCAGATGGAGGCTGGCCAGGTGGAAACTGAGGAGGAAACGGTGGTGGTGGTACCCCCAGTGGAAGAGGAAGTGCGTGGCGTGCTGGAGGATACAAGGGAGCTGGAGGCACAGGCACAAAGACTGGTGTTGATTCTGGTAGTGCTGGGGCCTGAGTCCTTTGGGTACACTCGCTGTGCAGGCGTCCTCGATTTGGACCTCTAAAGAAACCCAAAACCATGTGTCACTGTTTGTTACACTCTGTCGGATTTTAAAGAGGAAAGCGAAGGAAGCGGGAGCATGGTGGGGAGCACTTCTTGTTCTCAACTTAAGCATTTTTCTCCCTGCTTTCCGTTCATGTGAGATTACACTCATTTCTTGATCCTCATACTTGCCTTCCACATCCTCACCCCCAACACTCCCCTCGGTCTTCTCTCCTGACACTCAGCTTTGCAGCTGCAAGTGGAGGCTGCCCACGCTTAACAGAGACTCCCATCTCCCACGTGCCATGTGCCCACCGCTCCTCTGCTACTCCTGGAGACACTTAATATTTCGCACTTCTAACCTTCAAAGTCCTGCACAAATATTAACTCATCTTCTCTCAAACTTCTTTTAACCTCTTCCACATACGCTTCCTGTGCTGTCGCCTCATGATGATGTACTTGGCCTGTTCTTGTCCCTGCATTGTTATTTTCTTGCTTACTGAATCTGAGATTTTAAATCATCTGTGGGGTGGATCCCCATTTTTGTTTGGATTTATCTTTGAGATTTTATAAACACAGTGCACCCTTACAGTCGATCTAACATCAAGCATATAAAAAAATGAAGGACTGACTTGGCACAGCAATAAGAGATAAAACAGACTCTTCTCTTTCCAACGGAGAGAAAGCAGCTTGGCTATCTGAGACGACTAAATTGAAGAAACTCAGAATTGTCCTAAAATAACAGCCTTGACTTTTCCAATGATTTGCTCAATCAGAATCAACTAAGTTGTTCAAAAAAGAATGCTGGAGGCTGGTTTCTATTGGGAAATCAATTTCTTCAGCCTTATACAGCCAGTGAGCAAAAGGGTGGCTTTCCACCTGATCCTTTAATTAGATTTGATTTTTAGATGCACTTATGGTTTCCTCAGAAAGCGTGCATTTTTCAGAGTCCTCTTTTCAATTATGCACTGGACTTCTATTGTAAATAATCTTACTGCGAGCACATACCCCTTTGTTAAAGCCAATTCAAATTAGGCCATTTAAAAATTAATGACCACTTGTATTCTACACAACTATCTGTGCACACTTACTTCATCATAAATCAGCTGTTGTAGAATTTATGTGTTACAGCCTCATTTAACAGGTTACCAGTATGAATACATTGAATTTCTGCAGAACACTTACAGTTCCCAGCCTGGTCTGCCACCTGCTGAGCAAATTGTACTGGCTCTCGCTGGATGACCTTTTGGAGTGGAGAGAGGAAAAAGCAAAAAATCCCATTCAGTGTATCTGAAGATCATTTTTTAACAGAAATTCTTTTTAGAAAAATTAAAAGTTACAGTTCCTTACCAGTGGTGCGTGTTGATTGTCCTTGGGGGCCCAGACGACTTGGTAATGCTGGTTGTCTTAGTACAGGGGTCTGACAGCCCTTGTGAATAAATGCAGACAGTTGGAAAACAAGCTCTACTAAAATACAAGAATCGCTGCAAATGTTGAAACAAAGCTTACCTTCTCTTCCAACAAACTGCTGACTGACAGAGACGAATATGTAGAATGTTCAGCAGCAGTCACCAGAGCAGCAGGAGGTGTAAGAGTCACGAGTGGGGGTGGTGGCAGTGGCAGCTGCTGCTGCTGGTGGTGCCACATCTGCTGACGGTGCCTTCTTCTGTAACCGGCTCCATTTTTGAAGTTGCTCACAGCCTAGAGGCAGAAAAACATTTACGCAAAGGTAATATGAAACTTCAGCAGATATACGAACAAAAGCCTCCACAGAGTAAAATTACTTGTGTAATTAGCTGTAAATGCTATCAATCCCCAAAGAAATCAACATGCCGATACATGAACACATCACATTAAACACTGATACTAGTGATTGGTAACTCGGAGTGTCTGTATTCAAAGTACTGCCCTGTTAACACAGAATTTGAAAGCGAGGCAATCACCTTAAACAAAAGCATGACCTGAATTTGCCAGATTGTCTCCAAGGAGTTGTAAGCTTCTGTGATAACAGATAATGCACTTGAAAGGTAAATTTAGCCTTATTCAAGTCAACCTTGCTTAAGCAGATGTAAACTAATATTTCCTTCCCTTTCAGCTTTTTACAAAGAGCCTATTCTTACAAGCACTTTACGTAAAAGTCATCAGGTTACCCGGCGTAGGCACTTGTTGGCCACTAAAGCATCAGGCGAAACACCTGTCTGATGACACTCTGGACATCTATGCTCCTCAGATTCCAGTAAGGCTGTTCTAATACCTGTGTACAATTAGAATAATCAAAATAGCATTTAGCCAAACTAAGGAAGTTTTGGGGGTTCTAATCAACTATAAAAACACCTATATGATCAACAGGTGAATATGGTCTTGAAGTGAGAGCATGAAGCTATAAAGGTTCAATAGCGTAAAAAATTTCTAGTATGCAGCAAATAACTCTAGAGTTTTGGTATGTCACTGTTGTAACATTTGAAGATGTAGAGTAGGCTGTGTCTTGATGTTTCAGCTAGTCTTTTTCCCACTATATAGTACAGTGAGAAGTCCCCACCCTCCAGGTTAACGAATAAAACTTGTCTCAGAAAAACAAATAGTAGGTTCAAAAAACCATTACTAGGTTCGCGCTCTGAAGGTTTTAACCAACTCTCCCGTGGAGGAAAATGTGGATTAAATGCTGCTAACTATCCGTTTGTTGCAGACCACCGAAAGTCACCAGAGTTGGCTATATAGTTTTGTATGAGAGAAAGGGCTGTGGGCAAACTAAATGCACTCAATATCCAATACTGCAATCACCTGCACAATCAGCCACTCCTCTCATACTCGTCCTTCCGCATGTAAATTTAACTAAAAAGCTATGTATTTTACTATTTATTTATTTATTTAACTATTAAAGCTCTGTGGCTTTTTTCCCCCTTTATACGAGAAGAGCCCTTTCCTATTCAGGGTATACTTAAGTATAAAATAGAACTGGTAACAAAATAATTTCGCTATCTCCTCTTTCTGCTTTCAGAAGAGCAGATGTGCTGTTTTGAATTAACAAACATGGGAGTTCACACTTACATTCATCACAATAACTGTTTCCACAGCAGGGAATAATAGCCGCATCAGTCATTATCTCCTTACAAATGAGACATAAAATCTCCTCTGGAATAGGATCATCTGAGGAGGAAGAGGATGGCTCCTCCGGTAAAAAGGGAGGCTTTTCCTTCTCTCTTCTAGCATAAGCTTCCCTGGAGGAGGGGAAAGGGGAAGGAAAAAGAAACAAATTAAAGATGGGTAAAGGAGAACTTTTCCAAGCTTTGGATCTTATCAAAGGAAGACAGGAGATGGAATTCTTCTCACTCCACATTAGCCTCCTAAAACATAGGCATTTAGTTGAACCTACTTTTCTATAGCCACCACACTAGAATAGGGAGGGGGGAACAATTTTCCCACCGCAGACCTCTCCCATTCAGTGGATCAACAACGAAATTAGCTCAGATGAGCTTGTGGGTCGAGATAAGGACAGGAGAGATCACTCACCAATTACCGTCACGGGCAAAACAGACTCAGCTTGGGGAAAATTAACTCAATATATTACAAATCAACCAGAGTAGGGTAATGAGAAATAAACCCAAATCTCAGAACACCTTCCCTCCACCCCTCCCTTCTTCCCAGGCACAGCTTTACTCCCAAATGCTCTACCTACCCTCCCCCCCCAGCGGCGCAGGGGGACAGGGAATGGGGGTTACGGTCAGTTCATCACACCTTGTCTCTGCCGCTCCTTCCTCCTCAGGGGGAAGACTCCTCACTCTTCCCCTTCTCCAGTGCAGGGTCCCTCCCACGGGAGACAGTTCTCCATGAACTTCTCCAGCGTGGGTCCTTCCCATGGGCTGCAGTTCTTCACGAACTGCTCCAGCATGGGTCCCTTCCATGGGCTGCAGTCCTTCAGGAGCACACTGCTCCAGCGTGGGTACCCCACGGGGTCACAAGTCCTGCCAGAAAACCTGCTCCGTGGGCTCCTCTCCACAGATCTGCATGTCCTGCCAGGAGCCTGCTCCAGAGCGGGGTTCCCACGGGGTCACAGCCTCCTTTGGGAACACACCTGCTCCGGCGTGGGGTCCTCCACAGGCTGCAGGTGGACATCTGCTTTACTGTGGACCTCCGCTCCACCGTGGACCTCCATGGACTGCAGGGGGACAGCCTGCCTCACCGTGGTCTTCCCCACAGGCTGCAGGGGAATCTCTGCTCCGGCGCCTGGAGCATCTCCTCCCCCTCCTGCTTCACTGACCTTGGTGTCTGCAGGGTTGTTTCTCTTACATGTTCTCACTCCTCTCTCCGGCTGCCGTTTTCCCTCTGTCCCAACTTTTTTTCCCTTCTTAAAAATGTTATCACAGAGGCGTCACCACTATTGCGGATTGGCTCGGCCTTGGCTGGCGGCGGGTCCGTCTTAGAGCTGGCTGGTATTGGCTCTCTTGAACACAGGGGAAGCTTCCAGCAGCTTCTTACAGCAGCCACCCCTGTAACCTTCCCCCCCACCCCCGCTACCAAAAACTTGCCACACAAAGCCAATACAGACATTTACGCACGGTTTCTCTCGTTCACTTTTTGGTCGGTCCAATTAATTCCATACTTACACATTAACACGTGGTATTGCGTATTTTCCAGTTTTTGTCACCATGACACCCTTCCTTTTGGGATCTTTCACCTCCACCAAGAAACTCCTTGGAATTCCTGTGGTCTTTTTCATCCTGGGCACAGACCCAAAACTTTCGTCCTGTTGAGACAAGAAATGCAGACATACCGCATCTTAAGACCCACACTTAAAATGACATTTCAATGATGATTTTAAGCAGCAAGAGCCTTTAATCCTCTCCTTTTACCTAGCGTAAGGGTCGCTCGACTAAAATACTTCTTTTCCTAAATGAATACAGCCAGGATGTTCCAAAGGCTTGAGCAGTGTTTTGAATTCGGTCGACATTCTTTGGCTTACCCTCAGGTTCCTTAAGGGCGAAACAGCCCTTAGCTCACCATCCACTCAGAGAAGAGACACAAAGCCGCTCCTCCTCCTCCAAAGGGCAATGCAGAGGGAGAGCTTAATGCAGTGCTCTGAATCACTCACTGGGGAAACTTATGTTCACCACCTCTATATGAAGGCTAAATTCATACCTCATGCATGTACCTTCAGTGACTAACATTAAACGGCATGAAGACGCAACCAGAGGCTTGTCTGATTAAAACACACAAATGTTCAGTAGATGGGGTCAACAGAAACATCTTCTTTTTATACAAAATACTAAAAACTATGAACTGTCACTAAAAAGAGTTAAAACCAGAAAAATTTCCAATAACATTGAAATGTACAAAAACACGCATACAAGTTCACAGAGAAAGATCTATGGACACATTTCATGTCCATGACCTAGAAAAAAAGAAAATTTTACATTTCTAATTCCAGGTTTCCCTCAAATTCTGAAAGGCTTTGCAACATTGCCATATAAGCTCTGTATTTCACCCCAAGAGAAACAATTCTTCACGTGAGTATTCATGTACTTGTTACCTAACTGCCAGGGTAAAACAATTAAAAACTAGGTAACACCAGAAGTCCCCCACAATCTTACCCCATTTCTTGGGCAGTTCTTCATAGAGTGGCCAGGTTTTCTGCAACGATGGCAAGTATATGACGATGCAGGTGGACCCACGGGTTTCTTCATGTAACTGCAAGTTTTGGGGGAATAAAAGAACAAGGTATGCACATGTCTCGCTTGTTAAACCAAACACCTCTACAGTTTTTTCCATAATCTTCAAAGAACAGATCTGACATTATCAACACTTACTTGATTGGATCATATTCATGGCAGGACTGGATCATCATAGCTTTTATTTTATCCTCTTCAGAAGCACTGGCTTCAGCCAGATTGGCAGTCTGTTTAACAGGCAATTATTTGACACGCACATTAGAAACACGTTTAAGCCCACACAGCCAAAGACAACACCGCTCACCCAGTCCTGTAAAGAGCAGCACAACACTAGCTGAGGTTGCATGAAAAGAGCTGCTTATAGAAAATACCGTTGTCCTGAAGATGTTCTGGAGAGCCCTTACACCGTTATTACATGGTGTTTGTGTGCGTGTTAACCTACTTGACAAGAGCGTTCTTGGGCACTCAAAACCTTAGGCTCTGTTTGTACCTTACAGAAAGACTGGCGTAACCAATCCAATTGTCTTCCAAGTGGACCGAAGGCATAAGTAGACAACATTACACGATCCAGTATTTTTAAGGTGATTTTTAAGCTCCAGCCTATTTGAAGAAGACATCCACTGTACATTTAATTGAGAAAGATGCATGCAAGTATCCTTATTTACATTTTGCAGCATTAAAGGGACACACAACTTAAGAGTCAGGGAAGTTGTTTTTGCTTGCTGAAATGCAGCTTCCCACACAGAAGCATTAAAAGCAAGCAAGCTTTTAATAATCCCTCAGCAAGACAAAAGATTCTTGTCACTACAAATTTGACCATCATGTGCTGGAGGCAGTCCACACTGCATGCTTCTCCCTCTACTAACTTCTTCATATTAAGTGATTTAACTACAGGAAGCACAATCTGCATTTTTTTTTCCAGTTGACTGTGTCCTTTTAACATATAAATTGTAATATCAACCTTATGCAGAAATAGATCTTTCAAATTATTGAAGCCAGCTGTTTTTTCAAAGTAGTATTTGTTCCAATGTTTTTATTTCACACTAGTCCAGATCCAAGCAGGGTCTAAGGGAGAGGCTGTAAAGGATGTGGACCTTCAAGCACCTAGCATTCAGATCAACCACTCAGATCAACCACTCATGGTTCTGTTTTTATATGCATTCATTCACAAAAGCAACCAACTAGTTTCAACATTCTATTAAATGGATGTTTCATAGACACCATTTTTTTCTCCACAGTAACATAATCCAGAGCAACACCTATGAAATCATTTCCATTAACATTTACAGAAAGCTTTACAGATACTTGACTAATTTCTTTGAACCCAACAGTTTACAAAACACATCCAAAACCCACAACACATTACTAGGAATAGACCAAAATTCAAACATGGCATTTCATACGTAGTAATAATAAACCAGAAAACTCTTAATGCATCACCTCCATGCCAAGTCAGTCTGCACTAAAGACGTTAGAGTAAGTAACAGGTTTGAGCTGCTTTCCATTATGTTCCTGTATTTTTCTGAAATACTGAAATTTTCTCAAAAGCTTAAATGTGTACACCACAAGGACACTTCTTCATATTTTAAGAGTAAAATTTGGCATAAGTTTACAGTACCAAGGACATGTTTAGGGACAGCACTAATGGAGACCAAGTTCTTTTGGTGGCTACCTTCCAAACATTTTTTTTCCCCCCCCAGATGCACACAATTTAATTTCTTCAGTGAGAAAGGAAAGAAGTGACCAGTGTGAAGAGATTCCTCTTTCTTGGAAATGAACTCCAGCCTTCCTTTTCAGAAGAAAGAACTAGCTCCTCTGCATTAGGCCCTGCCCTCTCTAAGCTTTGTAACTTTAAAGACTAGTTCTTTCATTGGCTAGCACTACGCCTTTTCACAAAGTGCAGACAGTAGTGCTTTCCCAGAGGAAGGTACACATTGTTGAGCAAAAAATGCAAGCAGGTCCATAGCAAAACATGGCATTACAACAGTTCCAGAAGGTCACATCTGCTAATATGCCACACATACACATCGGTATATTCCTAGAAACAATCAGGTACACTTTCACACTTCACACAGTCTGCATTCCAACAAATTAGATTATGTTGTCTACTGTCTATATACTAGCATTTATGAAACTGTGCAGCATTAAAAGAATGGATCTGTAACTTTAATGGCTAGAAATTCAAAAACAGCCATGCAATTGTCCATGTTACAGAAACGATTCTCTTTTGGCTGTTGCACACTCCCCCCTCCAAATGCCCGTAACTTACAGCCCATTCAATTCTTCTGGAAAAACTGTTAGTTTCCAATGCAAAATCAATGAAACATATGAGAAATGGTAAACAGCTTCTGAAATGCTGCTTCTGTGTGTCTGGAAGATGAGTAATAGTGCAACATTACGTTGAGGCTGATAAGGTACTCCCCTTCTATCTTCCCAAAGTGGGAACTGCTCTTTACAGGCTAGTACCAAAATAGACACCCATTTTAAAGTTAAAATTAATACTTTAAATTAATAAAAATTAAATTAAATTTTGTTTCCATTACAACAGTTATCCAGCTATAGATCACAGTATAAGATTTTAAAAAACAAAGCAAACACTTTTTTTTTTTAAAGAATTTGAAAAGAATATATCTATACCTTAGCAAGGTGGGCCAGAGAAAGAGATGCAGGAGAGTCATCTGTCTGTTCACAAAAAATTAAACACATATTCAAGTTCTACAGTCAAAACATAGCAATAGTTAAGGTCTACTGTAGTCTGAAAGTCTGCACTATATCCTCTGAGTGTCGCTGACAGGGGCACTGCCAACCCCGTGTAATTTGTGTTTGCTCAAAACAAAGTCCAAACCTATGGCACCTTAAGAGTGCCTGTGTGGTTAATGAGAAGAAACGAAAATAACCAAACCCGCTCGACATCAACTTACTGCTCCACAGTATCTCAGAGAGGGACCCTTGTCAAATGCTCACATCTGTCAATTTTCAGCTAAAAAGGATTTCAGTTTATTTGAGAAGGAAGCATCACTACAGGAAACTTATTTGCAGTGTAGCTTGTCAATTAATCCGTTAACATCTCATCACTTCTAAATGCACACAGTCATGCTTTTATGAAGACAGTAGCTGCCTGGCAAAATCAAGCACAGGTGTATCAGCCCTCAACCATGAACTCTGCCCCTCCTGTCGTCACTAAGTTTAAAAATGCCAAACTCACCATACCCCACAACACCCAAATAAAAACACCAAGCCAGAACATCAGCCATGAAAGTAAACCACCACTTTGTCTAGAAAAAAACAGGCTGCTCAAATTAGTGAAATAAAGGTGTTTACCATGACAGAGCGGCCTACAAAAACAGACAATACTGATGTCTTGTATTTTATTAGACCACAGGCCATACTATCCAGATTAGTTCCGGAGGTGTGAGAATTTAATATTATGCTTCTTACTAGCAGAGCAAACCCAATTTTTAATGATGATGAAAACATGGAGTCAGAGCACAGTCCTGTAATTTTTTTCTCCACTGCAACCACACTCCTCCCTCCCACCTACCTCCTGGAACACCCTGCAGGAGTGAAGCCCTCAGGCCACTAGTTTGCAATAGGCTGCAGCGTTTATGGAGAACTAATACTGAAATGCTGGTTTTCCACAAGTAAACAGGGTAACGCTTAGCTTGTTCCTTTTCCAGAATATGGAATTATATTATGCCACAAGCAGCAGTTAAGCTTACACTAGCAAAACATGATCAGAAAGACACCTGAATCACTGCTTATTAGGACTTTGGTTGTTCAAAAATGTAGAATAAAGTGTCACAGCGTAAACTGAAGAGCTCTCCTCAAGACGTCCCTAAATGGATCGGAGCAGAGATTAAAATCCTTCCTTGGAAAAAAGCCCTTGTCCTTTATTACCTAACGTAGTGGAAGAATTCAAAGGAGCAGTTTTAGCAGACTCTGGGGACAAAATATTTACATGCAGAAGATGTTTCCTCACTCCAGTTAATCATGTCTTCTCTAGATGTTTAGGAAAGCGCAGACAACATTACTCCAACACTAAGTAAAAAAATCATGAAAACGTGCCTTTGGAAAGGAGCACCCAGACCTGGAACAAGAGACCTTCTTTCCACTGCAAATCTTACCAGAAGATTCAACTTTCCTTCCCTTCACAACATTTGGTACCCACTTCTGTCAAAACGGAAGTCTGATCAAGTATTTTGAAGCTTCATGCTCCACATGCCACTCTTCTTCACATGTGGAAAAACAGGCCTATGTTCTCTCATGGCAGGCACAACCATTATCACTTTGCGGGTTTTCAGAAGCAAACAAGGAATTAGGAAAGCTCTCTATTGGAGTCTGGCATTAAACAGTCTAGGACTGACCAGTAACTGAAACATAACAGTTAATATTAGTTCTTGTATTTTTTTAGGAAGCAGTTATTATATGGCCTGCAGGCAACAGTCTGATTTCTTAAAGGAGATGAAAGCACTCCCTTCTATGAACAGTTACCAAAAGCAGCAAATAGAAAATTAATGTACTATTTAGTACGTTTGCCCAACGGCCATCTTCCAATGATCCTACATTCTTGTGTCTTTGGTTTTTTTCCTTTAAATTTCTACTGAAGTATTTCCTGCCAGTCCCTCCCATCGGTCAAGTAGAAACAACACCTCCACGACACTTGTATACAACCCTAAGGTAATACTGCAGAAGAACTGGGGAAAAAAAACCCAAACCGAAAAAAAACCCAAAGTAACCAAATAAAGAAAACCCTCAGAAACCCCACAATCAACAGTCAATGTATTAACTCCCATTTCAAACAGAAGACTAAACAGAAATTCACATAAAGCAAGTGGGAAAGGGGACAGAAAATAGGAGGAAAAGGCTAATCTCACTGCTGGAGTGCTGCATTTAAATTACAGTGGTTTCCTAAAACCCAATAGCTTGGTTAAACTGAAAATTCAGCCAGGAAGGATCACAGCTGTGCTTGGCGGTGCTAAAACAATGCGCGTGACTCTCTGCATTTCTGCAGCCTCTGAGGACTAATACCAACTAGAGATCCTTGCAGTTACTGAAATAGGAATACGAAAACAAATAGGATTCACTTTCTTGATTTGGCAGTAGTAACGGTAGGACAGCAGCACAGATTTGGAAGTGTAGAATGACAGCTAACATAAGAGCAAGACAATTAAGAAATATTCAAAGTATAAGCTTTTGTGCATCCTTTAAAAAAAAAAATCTGAACTGATTTTAACATTGCTGCTTTACTGTTCAACAATAATTGGCAAGCCTTCCCAGTGATTTATTCAGACCACACTAAGATCCAGGTTTGGCTTTGAAATACATGCAGAAAGACGTTTATTTAAAATAACAAAACAAAACAAAACCCCACACACTTTAGACCAAGACCTGAGTTAGCTTTAAGAATAAAGCTAACTGTGCCTCCAACACTAGAAGCACCTGAGGCTGCAGTGCTTCTACTCTGTGTGTGAGACAGAGAGAGAGAGAGAGGACTTGTAAAGAGAGATGCAAGGCTTCCACCCTCCCTATGGCTACCCACAACCCACATCAGGTACAGTCAGAGCAAACAAGAAGGGAACAGTCTTGCTTTGTCTTCCTTTTAATTAGTTCTAACTAACACTAAGTCTTCCCTCCCACTCCAGGATTTTTCCTTTCTTAAAAAAAAATATTTTTTTGAGACATCTATCTAAGCTTATGGTAAGATGCTACTTAGAAACGTAATACAAAGACACCAGGGAACACACGAGGCTGAAAGAATGGTAACCTTATTGATGAAGATGTGATTTGTGTTTATACACAAGCTAGTAAACAAAGAGAAAAAGAACTCTTTCCAAGAAATAAAACCCCATCTCAGTTAGATCAAATACTATAAAGGTAGTTTACATAAATGCCTTCCATTAACTGCTAGGGTCACTGGGCTCACAATGAGAGCCTTTCATGTCCAAAAAGGAAGTTGAACCAATCAGTGATAGAATTATGGATGTCAGGTTTAGGCTTAGTGTTTTTACACCAACATACAAGAAGTTTTCCACTTTAAGTTCATTGTATACCATTCCACGAGAATCAGAGGCTGTATTCTTGACAGAACACAACCCCAGAGCTCATCAATTTCTAGATTAAGTTACCCAAACAGCTGATCAAGGGATCAGATCCAATGATCCAGGGTTAGTGCAAAGCCTCACACCATTCTAGTGAAGAAAAAGCAGTTATACTTGAAGATGAAAAATAAAAACCAACAAATAGGAATTTTTACATTATAAGGGCTATTTTGAAAAGCACAGTTACACCTAGCCTTCGACCCAAGTCGCAAATCCAGATCTAGACCATTACCAGTCAGGTATTTCCTTGTGTGACTTCTCTCTAGTTTAGCAGCCGAATGACAGTGTTTTCTAACCCGAAGAAAAATGCTGCCCCTTTTCCAAATGGAAATTCAGAGTGGGGGTATACTAAAGAAAGGCTTAACCTTTGGGAAATCAAAGCAGCATCCAACCCCGAAGCCACCCAGGTCCAAAAAAGTACTGCAGGCAGAAGTTCAGACAAATGACAGGGATTTTACCCACAAATACACCAGGCTCTAACCTTGTGCCAAAATCTCTACACTGGGTCTTAGATATTTTCATTTGCAGACAAACTATTAAACTAAACTGCTTCATCAGATAGAGTGGAAAGATCAAATGCAGAACTTCCGAATACCACTTTGCGGAGCAACCATATTTAAATTCATGGCAATCTCTTAAAGACATACATGTACTCAGAGGGGCCCAAATAATATCACTTCAATTATACACTTTTAGGAACAAATACCCAAGCATTTAAGGACATGAAACGGAAACATTTAGCTGCACATGACTGTCCTCAAAATGTATGGGATATGTTGGTTTGGCTATTTGTTTGAACCCCCAGGTCACAAGTACGAAACAGTACCAAGTTTAACCACGGTGGTTTCTCAGTGAGTTTTGATAACATTTTCAAAATCCATTGGGCAAAAAGAGTATTTTAAAAAAAAAAGCTAAGTGATATAATGTGGAAATAGCAGAAAATTCACTCCAAACAATTTGGATTGCAAGAAACAAAAAGCACAAAACAACCTACAAACAAAACAATGTACAAACATACGCTTTACTAGCTATACACAGATGTAGAACATGGCACCATGTTCAGTTGTGCAAACCTCGCACCTACATGATCTAAAAGCGATCATACATTACCTGTACAACACAAAGTCATCCAGGAAATAGTCTAGCATATTCAATGTGAAATGCAATGCATCACTAGGCACCAATACCAATATTTACATTAGACCTGTGCAAGTGATGGCATTACCCAGTTTTTCCTATGCTGAATCAAAGACATTGTCTTTACAACATACACCAGGTTTTACTGGAATATATAATTAGTTAATGTTTGGAAAATTAATACAAGGCTACATGGTTTAGAATTAAGAGCAGTGTGTAGAAAAAAGTGTGAGATTGTGTTTTTACATACTGCTTTTGATGTTCCACGCACTGGCTCAGTTTGACTCCTGGAAGAAGAAATAAAGGTGATTAGAATTTCAAGTAAAGCACTTGGACCCAGCATAAAGCAGTGACAACAGGTTATAAAACCTGAACATCAAAACATCATGTTCTGATAGTCTAGGGAATGGGGAAATTTATTCATATACCTAAACTGTTCTCTCTCGGCACATTCAGCGCAACTAAAAAACCCAACAAACAGACCCAAATCCCGTTTCTACTTTGTCACAAATTAAGATGTACAGTTATAGAACACAACAGTGCAAGAGGAAGCCCTCAGGTATTTTGTCTCTGCTGCGTCAGTATCAAAAAGATGAAGTCTGTATCACAGCTTGGTGTTCTTAAATAATCAACTCTCAAAATACAAAGGCAACTTTAACCAATCCGTATATATCTAGTATTACAAATGGGTACCAGATACAGTACTTTAATTTCCAAGAAAGAACACTGACGTTCTAGACACTTTGAAGTGCAAGTTTACTTCAGAGAAAACAGTCAGTCATCTGACAAAGAGATAACAAAAATGGCAGCAGCATAGGCTTTAGAACAGAGTTTCTTTGTGAAAGCCCAAGCACTGTATTCAGATAGCTCCTACATTTAGCATATGCAAGATTGACTAAAAATAGTAGTAGAAATGTCACCTGAAAGCAGTTTCTGGGGTTTGGTGTGATTTAGGAGCCCTGTGACGAAAAAGAAAAGGTCTTACTTGACAGAACTTGCTTTAAGATAATCTTGAAAAGGCTACAATCTTTTTGGCAATAGTCATTACATTTGAAAACTTGCTGAGATTCCACACACTTATTGATCTGTATCTGCATGCCACTCATCAGGAATCAGACGTGCAGCCCTTGATCTAGTTAACAAACAATTCATACGTCATCCAAAGCGTCCCATGAGCAGAGACAATTCAATGGCTGCTGTGGAATTTACGTACAACTAGAAAGGCTCATGCTTCCTGCCACTGCTAGAATACCACCAGGCTCGCAAGTACAGCCACGTACCTCCTGAAGATGAGGAAGTACAGGGAAATACTTTAGATTACCACGCAATGCTTTCTTCATCCATTTACCTTGAAGAACATACAACAAGGTGAGTAACGCATTTTTGAAGGCCTCTCCACCGTTATAGCATACATTCCTCGTTCCCAAACATTAACCACTCTACCAGTTGTTTCTGCAATGTTTCCAGCTGAAGGAATAGAAAGCTCATCTGCCTGGTTCATTTTCAACACTACAACAGCAGCGCCATTCTTTCCGTATCCCCACATACAGGTCTTTGCTTGATCTTTGATGCTAGCAGCATCTCTCCTCTCATTTCAGGGCAGGATTATGATACCAGGAGAGAGCGCCAGCCAACCAGAAACGGAGGATGTGTTGACAAGGCGGCACTAAGCACACATATTTAAGTTAAACATGGCCAAAACAAGGCCATGGTTACAAGCACAACACTGTGCCGTCCTGAATTCCTAGGTAGTGCCTGAAAGCACTGCAGCAACTGCTGAAGTAATATGCCCAAAGTTTACAGGCAGACTCACAGCAATTCAGGGTTTTTTGCTCGCAAATGCTTCACAGGTACCAGGATGCTGCTGTGCTGTTTTTTCGAGACACACAGTAACTCACCAGTCTACTTTATTGCCTGAGAACCAACATGAGAAAGACATGGCAAAACCACAAGCTAATAATACCTACTAATTGTGGGGGAGAGGCGTCTCTTTAAGAAGGCTGGAAAACATGAATGTTCAAACAATGCTAATGTAGCTGAATACCTACATGACAGCAATAATCCTGTAGTCAGCATTGCATTTGCATAGCTGTAAGTTTAACCAACACATCCGATTCTCTGTCCTCCAGAAATCTGAGGAATATAGATTGAAAACCTGGAGCACTGATAGCAACTTAGGGTAAAAACAGACTTAGAGAACTAGTAACGCCTGGTAACGTGCTGAACTGCTTACTGAGTTTCAAGTTTGGAAGGGGTTAACTATTCCTTTGTTGTACTCGCTCAAAAGGTGATACACTTTAGGAGAGTGTTCTTTTTCTCTGGCCTGAAATGGACATTGTCTTTAGGAAACTAACAGGAATCACTTATGAATGGAACTTCTGGTTTGCATGGTTTGCCAGCTGGCAACCCTTGGTCTTTCCTCTGTGTCTAGTATGCAAAACACCCAGATTTACCAGGGGGTAAGAATACCTGCCATATCCCACCCTGCACCCCCCAAATGCAAGAAATAGTCAAACACTGACAATCAGACTCTTCTGAGGTGGGAAGAAATTAGAAGTTTACACAACAATGCCTATCTGTCTTTACTATAAAAGCAATCAAATCAAACACATAAAATAAGGAATCTCTCCACGTAGAGGAAATGGGATCAACAACTTGGCTCTCAGAAGAATCAACCCCAAGAACAAACCCAATGGAATCATCTTAAAAGCTACCATTGTTGCAGTTTCAACCCCATCTCCCAGCAGGCCAAAACACGAACGTCTGCTTTGGGACAGATATATTAAAATCTAGCCCATGACAACAAAAATTAACAGCAGCTTTAACAAGAAAGATACAATCTGAATGCCTCTTGTAAACTAATATCAATTTAAAAAGTTAATGCACTGAAACCCCTAACCAAGAATACAATGCTTTACGGATACTTACGTAACACGGGGTTTGCTGGTGACTTTAACTCCTCCAGCAGGGATTCTTCTAACAATTACCGATGAGTTCCTAGGAATCAGGGCATTACCATCTGTGTATTCTGAAAACAACATCAATACAGAAAAAGAATCTGCCACTTTACGAGAACCTATATCAATACATAATTACACAACATTTCAGAGAATCCCTTTACGGATGGAAAAGCAAAGTTTGATATGGAACGTTGCACTTTTATCGTCCCAACACACTGAAAGTACATTTCAAGAAACCTTCAGGTTTGATAATCAAACACAAGCAGCACAATCTTTTTCATGGTTTTACAATGGTTGGAATGCCAACAGCAAAATGGTCTCAAAGGTCACTGAAGCGGAGTCTGCTAATGCGTGAGGTTCTTTCCTGATCTAGCTTAAGTTGCTTTTGCTTCTGTTAGGCTACAAAACCAACAGAGCTTTGGAGAAAAACCAACCACAGCAAAGTCTCACCTGCATAAACCAGATTCTGAAGTCTGACTAGCTTGCCCTGCAACAAAAGAGGCCCTCAGCTAAAGCATGACAACTCTGCGCCATTGCTTTCCTAGCTGTTAACTATATCAATTCCCCTGTGCTGCTAGTGGTCAAGACTGACAGAACACAGAAGAGCGCCTGCCATCTCTGTCTATTCCTTGGAGCTTAATCCATCAACAACACCGCTTCTCAGCTGCTCGGCGCTTTACGTGTAAATGGAAACAAAACTGGCAATGCTAGTATTTGGATCAGAGAAATCTGGGGGGGGGTTGAGCTTGCTTTCACAAGTAGGGCACAATTGGCTCCAACTAAAGTGCTATCTCCCCTCTGAAGCTTATCATCTAGTTTGAATTAACCCAAGGGATGTGAATTGGATGTCAATAGTTGTGGATGCCCCGTCCCTGGGCTTTTGAGCAACCTGGTCTAGTGGAAGGTGTCCCTGCCCATGGCAGGGGGGTTGGAACTGGATGATCTTTCAGGTCCCTTCCAACCCAAACCATTCCATGATTCCAGGATTCTATGAATTCTTGCGATTCATTTTGCAGAGCTGAGACACTCAAACAAAATTCCTTACGACGACAGCCGTGAAAAGCCTTTTGAAAAGAGAGTGGGCCTGAAGCTACCCATGCTTTGCCTGGGCTTACACCATGTTAGTCTTTGAAGAGGAGGAAAGCCTTCTGACCTTCTACATAAGGCCCAAACAATCAAAAAACCAAACTACCTGAGACACTTGGACTGAGTAAGCTTAAAATGCAAAGATCTCTCCATGAGAATGGTTTTTATATTGTCCTTACACAAGCTGGATATGACTAAATATTTTAAATCACTATCAGCAGCCATTCCCTGTAATCTGCCTACAGTTTTAAATATTAAAAGCTCTTACCTTTGCAGACCGAATCAGAACAATGGTCTGAAAACCAAAGATGCTGTATATCTAGTCAAGCTCTGACAGGGTGGTTTTGCTCAGTGATCACACACAAAACAGGAATATTTCACAATTTATGCTTCATTTTTCAGTATATTATTCCTACAGGCAGGAACCTCTCTTACCCCAAAACTCACCTACCAGAAGACATTATTTCCACAATGAAATGAACATTTTACTTCTATTTCCAAATGACAGAATGCTTCTTCAGAAAACTGAGAAATCATTTAGCTGAAACTAATTCCTGATCTTCCCCCCTAGGGAACCGAACAGCAAGCTTCCTCTGGACTTCCGAGGAGGTTCAAATTGTAGGAGAAAGGACTACTAATGACGAAAACAGAAGCTTTTACAGAAGTCATATATCCTGAAAGCAACCCCTAGAGCTCTTCTCAAAGAAGAAACTCTAACCCTTCCACAGCCACCTGTCAAGAAAGGCCTGCACTGGGACTTTTTGATGGAGAAGGAGCTGAAGCAGTACTGGGGCCCAGGCAGGCAACTGGGACATCATGGCAGCTGCAGATCTAGAAGCCCAAACCAGCTGTTTCGACCTGCTGAATGGAGTCATACAGAGCGTTCTTTCTGGTCCCGATCACAAACCGCTGGACTGACATTTCAGAGCTAGAGGACAAGCAACAGCGGCTCCACAAAAAGGCAGGAGTTTGCTACACCTGTGCTGAACTGAGGATTGTTCTAGTTCTGCAGCAGCTTTACAAGTGGCAGCACCTCGCCTAGGAAGAGACTGTATATATGAGGACAGCAACCAATGCATTTATTCACAAATGATGCAAGCCTGCAGAGGTCACTTCGAACATGCCCAACAGCTGTGTGATGCAAAAAGAGGAAGAAGTCCTCTTCTAGTACTTGGTGACAATTCATTGACCATTAGAAGAGAAGCATTGACACCTGCCTTCTGAATAGACTTATCCTTGAATGTGTGTGTGTATATATATATATCTTGTGATATATGCTTGTTTTCAATTCGCTTGTTAAGTGCACCATGAAGAGAGGTCCAGCCATCTAGTAACAGACTGATATAAAACTGAATTCACCTTAAAAGTCCATCAGCGCACATTTAAATGGATCAGCTGAAGAGTGACAATAGTGCGGTGAAGGAAAGGCTTTCTCTGTATAGGACACTTATCCCGGCACCTATTTGTATTTGGTACTGAAGTATCCCACCAGCTTGGTCACCATCTCAGAGAATTTGTGGAAGAGTGTTTACATACAGCAGAGTCCATTGCTGAGTTAGTTCTGTGAAGGGGCCTGATACCAATTGGCTTTAAGACATTTATTTTTCCTTCGCCGCAATTAACTGAACTAATTTTGGTGATGAAATTTTATGAGAGGTGAAGCCAAACAATGTCGACTAAAAAGTCAACTTTTTTCTTTTTTTAAATAGGGAAGGACCAAATCTGGCGCGCTATTCCCGAAGTCCCTCTCAATTTGAATTTAACAGAAGCCAGCTTAGTCTAACAGCTCTCAGAATGAACTGGTGTCTCCCAGCAGGAACCTGTTCCCCATGGGCAGCAGCATCCCCTAGCAGAGACTCGGCAACTACCAGGACCTGCAAAGCAGCGTCACACTGCCTCACCTCGTGACTCCACATCTGCAAAGTGAGCAGTGACGTCATGCCCAACAAGGTTACTTTTCACACTTGTCCAAGCAGTGCTCCAACAGAAATGTTCAGCAAAGCTGGAGGTAACAACATTGTTGATTCCTATTCCCTGATAGCACAACACTTGTTTTTTGTTTTACTGGCAGGGATGGCCAGTAAGGGGCTACTGGGCTTTTGTCAATCTGACCTGTGATTAAAAATAAGGATCCCGTTAACTCAGAAAGCTTGCAAAAGCAAAGGAAGATTTGGATGTTATCTCCAAGTCAAGAGCAGAAGAGACCTAACAGTCTAAAAGACAAGAAACTTGGTATGCTTGAAAGACCCAAGGCAAAGAAGTATTTCATGGAGGCAGAGAAGTTAAACAAGAGCTACTTTGACTGCTGCCTCATACGGACTCGGAAATCTTAAATCAGCTATTGCATTAGTATCCACAACCTTCCTCCTGCAAAAAAGTACAAGCAGCTCAGGTTATGCTCCGCTTCACGCTGAATGCACAATTTAAAAATCCCATTTTTAAATTCACCTATACTTCTGAAAATCTGCTAGCTTTACTAATTTCTGTCATATGTATGCTATCAACAGGTTACTGAAAAAAGCTCCTACTTTATTTTACGGCCTGCTTTAACCCACCGTTTGGAGTCTGACAGCAGTGCAAAAGCACCTCTCTGAGCACTATGCAGAGAAGTATTTTCACCCAGATAAAGTACAGAAGCTCTTCAGAACAGAAGTCATCAGAAGGCAAGCCGATATGTGAAATGACAAAGAAAAGCCTTGACTAGCCTTAGATGCCTTGCCAACCAGCTGATATGCTGCTGGGGAAAGGATTTGCAGAGTAAGAGCTGACAAGGACTACTAACATGCCAGACTCTCTCTACCACAAAAGAGGGTAACTCCCGAGAACACGTTTTCCCCCTAGCGCTTAAAATTATGCTTTCTCACGAGGTGAGTTTTTAGCTCTCTTCTCATCAACGCCCCTTGCACACTTTGCGACAAACAAATCATCTGTGTAGCTGCACTGAAAGCACTGCCTTGAAACATCCTGATGAACAGACTGGACTATTACTGGATTTCCAGCTTCCACCCAAGCTGTCGCGGGGTCGTCTGCGACACCGCCAGCCGGGCAGTCCCCGAGGCCCCGTGCCTGTTGCCCCCACGCACCTTCGTTGGTCTGGGCGTTGGTGATCAGCAGGTCGCAGCTGGCCGCCGTCAGCTTCTCACGGGCCATGATCTGGAGCTTGAGGTCAGGCAGAGAGATGTAGAGGCCGTCGAAGGTGACCATATCATAGTTCAGCTTGGAGAAGAACTTGTAGTGGACACACGACATGGTCGGGGCCAGGCGATGCCTGCTCCACGACAGCGTCTACCGTGGCAGATGGAGGCGATGCTCGCCCGGCTCCTCCTCGCAGCCCAGGCGGGCAGGCGGACGATGGGGAGAGGCCCTGTGAGAGACCGAAAGAGTTAATGTCTCAAACATGGCGGTGGGGCAGGTTCTACGTAATGACGAACTCTGCTTAACAACGAACCCTGCACAGCAAGGAACCACAGGTGAAAAGAAGCCAATCGGCACAGATCAGCACAGACATCAGCAACAGGATGGGGAGGCCATGCCTGGGGGTGTGCAGCTCTGTGTTCTGATATGCTGATCTGATATGCTGAGCAGGGCAGCTCACCATGCATGGCCAAAGATCAAACAATGGTCAGGTCTGCAGGGAAGGAGGAGTTACTCCACAAATGACCTCCAAGCCCAGCGATCCATTTCCCGAAGGTTCTGAAAGCACAAACCGCGCATGACACTTAACTAGCCTAATGAGTTTGAGTGCTCTCTCAGTCATCGCAGCTGCTGCTGCCACAGCCCCAGCACAGGACATCAGGCCTTGAATTACGAGGTCTAGTTCTGCTGAGTCACATTCTACAGCTTGCAGACGTTTCTGGGCCAACTGGCTATTCCTTTCTGCCCATGTAAATATAATACCAAAGGCTTGTTGTAGTCTGGCAGGGCTCATGAGGGAGCTTCCATGACTGCTTGCTTTAGCTCTTTCAATGCCTTCTGGGTTTCCAGAGTCAGGAAACCCTTTTGATTTCAGTGCTGTCCTCTATATCCAAGGGATAGTTATTTTTGCTATTTCCGTCTGTTTGTTCTTCCTGTTACTAGTGATTTGGAAGCCTAGGTTTTAATAGGGTAGCCTTGCTTATAAGCCTGTGGTGGAATATGGATTATACCTATTCATTCCATAATTTGGCCATAGCCACAGCCCACAGTACGGCAGCGGAGGCAAACGAGCCCGACTGTTGGGTATGCACTAAAAGCCCATCCTCTACCAGAAATCAGCTCTCCTGGGTATCTGTCCCACTGAATTCTCAGTGGTACGAGGACAGGCATCTACGTTATGAATTTTCACCAAAGAAAGTGAGCATACGGCCCTTCCGCCAGGAAGGGTTTGTCGCTAGCCTCAAAGGAGGTCCCTGGGTATGCCTGGAGAGCAAACCTATTGACAAGCTTACTGACTCTGCAGCAGCTGGGAACTGGAAATGCCAACAGAGCCTTGCAATGGATACAATGGACGGAGATGGACAATTCACATCTTCGGACCATACAGATGAAAAGGGGAGTCTTATGCCTGCAACATTCCACAGATCAGTTTCTGGGTCTAAAGGCAATTGGTCTTCCTCCACAGATTCTTCCAAGACCTTACTATATACCACATCCACTGAACATGGAAGGGAGTTTCTCCAGAAGCCTGTACATCAAACCTATTCTAATAAGCCACCACACTGTAGAGTTTTTTCCTGGATGGAGTTTCTCAGGCCCTGCAGACTCTTGAGACAATGTGGATATTTGCAGATAGATTAACCTGGTATTCTGCAGGAAGCTGTAATCAAACCAAGGATAATGATACAATTTTGGTTGCCACCACAGGCCTGTAGGATCCTGATTGCTCTGAGTCATCTACTCTGGGTCCAAACCTTACCGGTTTACCTGAACATCCAAATCCAGCACATGCAAACCCTTCTACAGGAAATCACTTACAGGATTCAGACTTATTTGGAGATTATACTACCCATTGACACAACTACCAGGGCGATACTAGAGAGGTGGAGAAAGGGCAGTTGAGGATTGACCCTCAACCTGAGCTGAAAAGTGTATTCCAAGTGCATTAATACCATCCACACAGGTTAGAACCTGTCTCTCTTCTGCCTCTGTAGCTCCTAGCTACTGCTCTCTATGGGAAGAAGTGTTACAGCCCACTGATAGAATGTGGCACAAAGTTCCACCTGCCTGCAACAGCTTTTATCCCAGGGTTAGGCGTTGCAGAACTAGAAAGAGCTGCTGCAAATGTGTCAAGACACTTAGAAAAAGCCATTAATGAAAGCGCAGAGAGTATTACAGCCCTACAAAAAGAAATCAAATTATTATCACAAATGTAAAGGGAACTAGGCCTTAAGCCTCACTGTTTCTAAGACTATTCATATCAGACATATAACTAATGATTAGAGCTTGGTTTAGATGTGATTAATAGAATGCAGGTGCTTATAAAACAATATGCATAAGCTGCTCACTTGTCCCTCGTGTAGCCCTCACCATAGCTGGCTTAAAACCCAGTCAAGCTGAATCAACAGAAAAAGAATCATACATCTTAGATCTCAGACATAAGAATAGATAAGTGATTAACTTTAGAGTAAGACGAATTAAGAGAACAACCTGAGTGATTCTCAGAAATTCAGAGGTGATCTTTGGTGTGTAAGAAGATAAGTGACTGTGGTGACTGGAGACCTTCTGCCTATGACCACTAACTTCAGAAGAACCGAGACGGGACAATAAGAATCGGTTGAGACAGGAAAACGTATTGGACTTCTGAAACCACTGGAGAATAGAGAAGTGAGAGTTTGTGCAAGAACACCAAGAACTTCTTCTGACAAAACATCAATTGCATATTGTTTTGTAAAATCGTATATATAGAAGGCGGTTTTGAGTTATCTTTCACCATTCACTGCGGTGGTGGCCCAACTCTGAGTTGTTAATAAAGCAAACCTAGAGAAACCCACGTTTGAAAATCCTTTAGCACAAATGGTAATACAGAATCAATCACCCCTAGACCACCTTGGAGAAGTACAGGACAGACTATGTGCATTATTGTGACGGATGCACTTGAACCCTCCTTAACCAAACCAGCAGCAATTTGGTACAGGCTCCAAAGGAGGTAAAGCCTGAGCCGCAGCCGGGCCAAGAACTCCTCTAGGAAACCCACAAAGGAGCAGAGCGGCACAGCGAGAGTTGTGGGTACAAGGACTCTTATGCATACCTCTCCCATTGTATGCAATTTGACTATGAGCCAACCACTTTACCCCATAACTATGACAGCCTAAGCGAGCCTTCTCTGAGCTCTCCCTGCTAGGCAGCATGGCTGCACGGCAGTAATCTCCAGCAACGAGATCTTTTAACAGCAACAGGTCGTTGGATGAGCCCAATTTGAGTTCTCCCTGGGCGGCAACTGGCCTGCTCCACCAGGCAACTCTCCCCTTGAGCAGGGACGACTCTCAATGTTAAGAGATATTAGTCGTTGACCTTAAATAAGTAAGTTTCAAGTAGAACAACTCACTTCTGAATTATAATGTTCTGGGATTTAGTACGCTGTTTACTTAGCATGAGTAACTGGATTTGCTGAAGCCTTAGGCCACAAGCTGTAAACTCGCACTGAGATGTACTGAACGGGTACCTACTTAGTAAAAACAGGAGCCTCCCGAGCCAGCCTAAATCAGATGATAAGGAGCCTTCAAGGCTACAACCCTCAACAGCCCCTGCAGCTCGGCAAGACAAGGGCCTGCCCGGAGAAAGTGAAGGAATCCAGTAAGGTGTCAGAAGATCTCCGACCACAACCACGACTGGACCAAAGGGCGTGTGAAAGGTGCATGAAGATCACATGAAGAGGGGGGTGAATAGTCTGTAAGGGTATAATTGCCCAGGGATTTCTTTGTTTGGATTTCTGTCTGGGGGCACCGAGCTCGAGCTGATCCTGCTGCTGTACCACTCTATTAAATTATGTACTTTTATAAGACTCCATGCCTGAGGGCCTGTTTCAGGAAACCAAGGGCTCAAACTGCAGAGCGAACTAACACCAGGTGCCCGAATGGATCGCTAAGTGATGAACAGCATGCTAAACTTGGAAATCTTAACTAAGTGATACAAGGACTGACTGTGCACACACAGTCTTTTAGCCATAAACTGATGACCAAGTCTGGGACTAAGTCTGGATCCAGCTGCGCCTCGACTCCCCACTGAGATGGAGTCTTGAAAGCAAGGGGGTCCACTCTGAACCTTGTGACTCCACAGGAGGGTCTCCCTTTGTGATACCTTTCCACACCTCCCATCTCTGTGTAAATCATTCCAAATCGATTCTAACACGATCTTCCTTTGTATGTTTCGCCCATGTAGTAAGTAACAGAGTGAACCTTGCCATCGAACTCTGTTAAGTCGCACTTTTACAAATTTTTTAAGTGATCTAAAACACTCATCTTGTGCTTTGCCTGGGAGAACCAGGGTAAAAGCAGTAGCCTCAAGCCTAACCTGGGACTTGGGCCCTGCATTGCTGCCGTCCCAGTACTTAAGAAAGGCAATTCACAATTGCACTTGTGACCGGTACCCCCATGCTCCTGACACCTGGTAGGACAGTTAGCAAAACGAATTGCATTTTATGAGGCAAACAGCCATGCTCTGTGACCAAGCTGGTCGCTTATCAGTCCCCTTTCCCCTCTGCATCAGGCCCCGGAGGTCCCGCACACCAGGCAGACTTCTTCCCCCGCTCCCTATCAGCCTCAAGGTTCCTGGGTGCCAGGCTGACTTTTTCGCTCCTTATGGGCCTCTAAGGTCCCAGGAACCTGGCCAGCCAGGTTGTGATGACCCTGGCACACAACTGGGAAGCGCAGCAGCACGCAGAGCACCTTCTGTAAAATCAGACAGAACTTTTTCCCTCTTCTCATCCGAGGGCTAATTGGTGGAGGAAATGAACATGACACCTTCCCCTCCCGTGGGGCAGAGGCTTTCTGCCTTGATACACATCAAACTGGATGGGAATGGTGGGAACCTCACGGAGCCACGTGGGTCTTCCACCTGCCCTAGACACCCCAAACTAACAGCACTTAAATAACAACACTTTCATAATGGGCAGGTACCCACTGGATGCCCAGTGGAATGAGCTAATTTTCCTGCTCTCTCTAACCCACAAACCCTTTAAAACCCCCACTGTCAGCCTGTCATTTCTGTCACGCTGGCACCAGGAAAGGGCCTATGGAAACCCATTTCTAAATGGGGAATCGAATCCCTTGATCCATCACTGAGTCCCAGACACCCAACCAACCAGGCTGTGATGACCCCATCGCAGAGAATTAACAGAAGGACAAACAGGAGGAGGAGGAGAAAAAGAAAGAAGACAAACAGGACGAACTGGTGGACGGCAGAAGGAGGAGGAGGAAGGGAATGAAGAGGACGAGGAACATAGAAAGAGAATGAGAACAAGGAGGAAGAAGAGAGAGAAAAGAGGGACGAGGAAGAAGAGGAGGAGGAGCAAGAGGAGGAGAAAGAAGAGGTGGAGGTGGAACACAAGGAACAGGTGGCACAGGACTAGAAACAGGAGGAAAAACAGGGAGAGAAGAAGGATGAGCAGGAGGAGGAACAGAACACAGGAACAAGATACAGAACAGGAGGAGGAGAACAAACATGAGAAAGAAGAGAAAAGAAGAGGAGGAAGAGGAGGTAGAGGGGCAAGAAGAGGAGAAAGAGGAAGAAAATGGAGAAGGAGAATGAAGAGGAATGGGAACAGGAGGAGGAGGAAGACACAGAGAAGGAAGAGGACATGCGGGATGAAGAGGAACAGAACAAAGAGGAGGCAGTGGAGGAGGTGGGGGAGAAAGAGGAGAAGAAGGAGGATGAGAAACAAGAAGAGGATGAGCAAGAAGTTGAACAAGAGAAGGATGACTAACAGGAGAAGAGGATTAGGGTGAAGTTGTGGAGGAGGAGTGGGAGGAAGGGGGAGGAAGACGACAACTAGAGCAACATCAAACAGGAGGACAGACAGAAGGAGGAGAAGAAGGGTAAAAGAATGACAATGAAGAAGAGTAGGAACAGGCGGTGGAGGAAGACAACCAGGCGGAGTAAGACGGGGAGAAGAGGAGGAAGCAGCACGAGCCAAATGTTCCGAGGCACACGTACAGCAATGGACAATGAGAAATTACAAATAAATATACTTGGAAACAAGTCCCCATGGTCGCCTTTTTTTCCTTTTTCCCTTCCAGGTGACACTGGTCAAGCCCCAGGCACCTGCAGCCAGTCGCTGTACACAGCTCCCCTAATGCTGGATATCTGATACACGTTTAATAAAACAACGCACCCCCAGAGATTTTGTCTGTTCACCTTGAGCTGCGGAGAAGGTGTCTATGTGGGTGAGGACAATCTGCTTTCTCCCTTTAATTTTTACGCCTCAGGAAAAACACTGCAAGATTCAGACTAGAGGACAGCAGGGAATTCAAAGGGTAAGCGACCAAGAAGGCTCCAACCACACATTTTCACCTGATTGCCTTAAAAAAACTGAGTTTGGATCCTGATTGCCCACTTTAGCCTGGAATAGTCCCATTCCTCATCTGAAAGCTACTGCATGCTGGCTGAGGACAGACACAATCCACACAGAGAGCAATGAGAGCTCATCCCTGCACTTCCCTCAGTCACATTTCCTTGGAAAACTTCTTTGCCGGGTTGTTTGAAAACCTGTAACTGCAAGAACCAGGAAGAAAACTTCCCTGACGGGTTGACTGGAACTTCCCAGCTGTGGTAAAACCACCCTCCCTCCGTACTTCCATTTCACAAGAGCCAGCAGCACAGCTTGCGTGGGGGGAAGGCACCAGGAAGACCTTGGGGCCGAGAGACGAGCACAAGCATCTGCCAAGGGAGCTGCGTCCAACCAGGAGCGCTCCCCATTGCTTCTCTGACAACAAAGCCCCGGTGAGTGCTCCCACCAGGAGGCAGAAACAACTTCCACTTCTGCAAACCTCTGTTGATGAAAGACTGCCAACAGAGATGGGGCTGTCCAGGAGCACGAGAACCACATGAAGGCCAGAAGACAACAAAGGCACCTGGTCTGACCGCCCCCCTCCAAAGCGTGGCAGCCTCCTGTCAGAGAGGAGGTAACTCTACCTTCCCCTGCCCTGCTGGCATGAAACATCGGTCTCCAGATGTGAGGGCTCGGGCTGCCGACACTTGGGGTACCAGCAGGAACGCTTTGGCCTATGTGCCAAGTGTTCCCAGAGCTTTCTGCTGGCCTTTGCACAGCTCACAGCCCAGGAAAGGTGCGTCTGGGGCCACCACCTGCTTGTCAGTTTGCCATCCCGACCAAGCCAAGCTGTGATACAAGAGCTTCGGTCCTCCCTGTCTCCCAAGGAAAGCTAGAAATGGCTTGATCACCGTCGAGCTCCTGTGGGATATAAAGAAAACTTGTCAGGCAGCAGTCGCATCCTGTTGTGTAGGCTTTGAACTAGCCTGGTGAAAAAGCTGACCAGCAGATTATGCTACGTAAGAAAAAGCTCCTATGTGAAGATGGCTTTGAAGACACGTGCAAGAGAACCTGACCCACAGAGACCTTGCCTATGCAGGTGGGTCTATTGTTAGAAGAGACCAGACAGAAACGAGCTGAAAGTGGCAAAGTTGCAACAAAGTAGTGCAAACACAGCTAATAAATAGGCATTAAGCGTGCTTGCACGCGGGAGTTGTGTGGACAAACACTCAAAAGTGAATGGTAACAGGTGATCTCACGGCCAAAGCCAAGAGGTTTTTTTAGACTGTAAAAATGAATATGTGAGTAGCCTTACGATTGCATATAAAGAGTCAAGAATTCTTATGGGGGGTCCTTCTCAGGCTCCCAGCCGAGAGGCACCTTTATGGCTGACAATTAAAAGGGGGGTTATCTAGTGTGGACATCTGCTACCTTCTTTCCTGTACCCACGCGTGAACTCAAAGGGAAGAAAAGTGCAAGCAAATCCATTTTGGTAAAAGTTCAGGTCAACATTTAAACAACCAAAACTCTGAACAGTTATGCTGACCCTTCCTTACATCTTTATTGTACCTTCCTTTGACCTCTAACTAAGCACATTCCCTTCTACCCACAGTCTTTCCTCCCAGACGCACAGCTCTGCTACATAAGAAACGTAAGCTACAAAAGAAAAAAAACTGCTTTGGTGAACACCAAAACACCCATCATTTTCTCAAACTCTCCACTGCCCCATCTGACAGTCAAGGGACAGGATCTCCTAAAGGCTCTTGCATAGGCACTGCCCTGAAACCCCCCCACTGCTTCTCTACCAGTGCACAAAGAGATTAGCAGGGGTTTCATTTTTGAGTCGATGTAGACGGTCTCTGAAATTAGACAAGTAAACTTTAATGAGGATAAGCCCTTTGCCTTTGCATCTGGCAACCAACAGGGATGCAGACCCGGCAGCACAGATCAGTGCCAGGCACAAACCACCACCCTACACACAGGGAAAGCATGACAAGTCAGATGCAATATCCACTAATGCCAAAAAATGGCTCTTGACATCAGTTCGCTGTATGATCACGTTAGTTCTTTTAGTCAGACACAGAAATCAGGAGTGATTTCTTTGTCTTTTGCTGAAGTAGGCTTTCAAGTAGATATTGCCAAAGAATGCAAAACCAACCGAAAAAAAAAGGTTAAAGCAGGTACTTGCATCCTCACTAGCTGCATATCATTGAAGTGTTTCTCACATTCTCTTCTCTACTCTAAAGGGTCCCCACTTCAGATGCACTTGAGTTACATTACCGTTAAACACACACCACTAGCAGACATTTCTCTAGACTGAAGGCTGACGGCAATGTACAAGGACAGCTGTCCTGGGTTTGGCTGGGATAGAGTTCATTTTCTTTCTAGTAGCCGGTATAGGGTTATGTTTGGGTTCAGCTGGTAACACACTGATTTTTTCAGTTGTTGCTAAGTAGTATTTATACTAAGGCAAGGTTTTTTCAGCTTCTCATGCCCAGCCAGCAAGAAGGCTGGAGGGGCACAAGAAGTTGGGAGGGGACACAGCCAGGACAGCTGAGCCAAACTGGCCAAAGGGGTATTCCATACTGTGTGACGTCATGTGCAGTATATAAACTGCGGGGAGTTGGGCAGGGGGGGCGAGCTGCTGCTTGGGATCTAACTGGGCATCGGTCAGCGAGTGGTGAGCAATTCTACTGTGCATCACTTGTTTTGTAGATTCCAAGCCTTTCATTATTATTAATGTCATTTTATTATTGTTACTATTACCATCAATTAGTTTCTTCTTTTCTGTTCTATTAAACTGTTCTTAGATCTCAACTCACGAGTTTTACTTTTTTTCCCCCAATTCTCTCCCCCATCCTCCTGGGTGGGGGGGAAGTGAGCAAGCGGCTGCGTGGTGTTTAGTTGCTGCCTGGGGTTAAACAACGACAACAGTCCCTTCTGGACATCTCACTCCTGGGTAGAAATCCTAGAGACTTCCTTTAAGGAAGGAAATCCAGAGAGCTACAATAAGCTTTTTAAACCAAGCACCGCAAATCACAAGCTGTCGTGGTTTAACCCCAGCTGAGATTGACATAAGAACAGTTTAATAGAACTGAAAAGAAGAAATAATTAATGATAACAATAATAAAATTGCAATAATGATAATAATAAAGATTGGAATATACAAGTGATGCACAATGCAATTGCTCACCACACACCAACTGACACCCAGTTAGTCCCCAAGCAGCAACTCCTCCCAGCCCCACACCCCCCAGCTTATATACTGGGCATGACATCACATGGTAGGGAATACCCTTTTGGCCACTTTGGCTCAGCTGCCCTGGCTGTGTCCTCTCCCAACTTCTTGTGCCCCTCCAGCCTTCTTGCTGGCTGGGCATGAGAAGCTGAAAAAACCTTGCCTTAGTATAAACACTACTTAGCAACAACTGAAAACATCAGTGTGTAATCAACATTCTTCTCATACTGAACCCAAAACATAGCGCTATACCAGCTACTAGGAAGACAACTCTATCCCAGCCGAAACCAGGACACAAGCAAACAAACAGACACAAAATGACAGGTAAAACTCTGAGGCACAAATGAGGAACAAAAGGTCTCCCGTTCAGTCCACTACCCTTCACAAAACAGACAGGTGGCTTAAAGAAACGCCTGCAAAGAAACTGCAGATGGAAGATAACTCTGGTAAGTCCAGTACGAGCGACCAACGTGGAAACAGCAGTGATGACCCTTCTCCTGCTCCTCCTACGAGCTCTCCACCTGCCACGTGAAGAGGCAAACCCAAGGATGATCGAATCAGAGCTGACAAGAAATTGCCCCCCCAAATCCAAAATGATCAAGAAATCTATGTGAAATGCAGATTCACGTCCACTATCATGGATGATGAACCTCACCCTAAGCACACATTGTGCCTTGAGGTAGGAGCCAAGGACTGCATGAAGTCACCACCACGAGCAGATGTTCAAACCCGAAGCATCCAGAACACACAGACAAACCTCCACCATTTTTTCAGCAATGCTTCAAGTCACGTGACACTCAGTCCAGCACTTTACAAAATGTCACTAAACTTAACGATAGCAGCCTCCCCGCAGGTTTTTTACTCATGAGCAAAAACCAAAGAGCCACGTACCCTTGGGAAACCCTTGTCCTTCCGTGTGGCTGGTGTCTTCCCATAGCTCTTCCTCAAGGCAGGAGAAATGGCCATGAATTTGGAAGTCCACATACATTCAGAAGTACACTTAGTCCTCTGGTAGTCATTACCTATGGGCCAGAAGTCCTCTCACCTCTCCCCAGAATTGCCCGTCAGTCATCTGGCAGTCATTTTCCATGAACCGCAAGTCCTCCCTCCCTCCCTCCCTCCCTCCCTCCCTCCCAACCCACCAGAAATGAGTCAGACTGCACCAGAACTGCCACTGCCCAACCTGCTGTAGACATAGTAGACCAGAAATGTTGGTTTCAAGACAGGAAACACAGCACAATCCACCAGAAC
Organism: Buteo buteo; assembly: GCF_964188355.1. Classification (NCBI taxonomy): domain Eukaryota; kingdom Metazoa; phylum Chordata; class Aves; order Accipitriformes; family Accipitridae; genus Buteo; species Buteo buteo. Next base: position 1,403,938 of record NC_134203.1, read on the forward strand.
AGCAACAAATCAACCAGAATTAGCACACGCAAACCAAAGGTCCCTATCCAAACCCTGAAAAGGCAATCAAGCTAAAAAAGGACTCTGCACAAAAAAAGACCATGCAGAACACAAGATAAGGCAAAAATAGCCTAACCCCAGGAACCCAGGGCCAACAAACCCAGATCCTCTCCATAACAATAACACCCTTTAATCCTAACTCTCTTCAGCTCTGGCATACCATAACCCTGCCACCCCATAACCCTAGTGAACTGCAACCCTAGCATCCCAAAACACTAGCACATGGTAGCCCTAAGAGAGCAAAAAGTTGAACACAAACTCCCTGGAAATCTCTGCCAGGCCCTTCAGGTGGCCCCAGATTTCAGACATCACAACTCTGAAGTGGGACACAGCCACCGGGATGTTGCCAGCATCCATCTTGACATCATCTGTCACACCCGGAAAAAGTGCCTGGCTTAAACACTCTCGGGGAGAAAGGCTGAGGCACTCGGAGACTTTGAACCGGCCAGCCATGACCACGGGGTTTCAGCTCACCATTTCTGTCTCAGAGCCACCAGGCAGATGACCCCGTCCTCCCTGAGACACCGCGCGGGGCACCCGTACCCAGGCCGGATAGAGCCTTTGCTCTAGGAGGAGGTGCTTCCTGGGAGGAGGATCTCTCATGGGGGCACTGGCAAGCCCTCCTCAGGCCTGGATGCCTGAGAAACATCCCTGTGCTGCTCTGTATCTCACCAAAACCAGGGGTGGAGGAAGGCTGCTTTGGTGGCTTCCAAGAGAACCAGCTCACCTGGGCTGCTCTGCGGCCACCGGGCACCTTTGCTGTCAGGCAGGTCCCAGCGTTGCTGTCACGGGCAATTGGCTGTCACCTCCGTGCAGGACGCTCTCCAGCAGACAGTACGTCTCCTCTTGCTCTCCCTGCGGACAAGATCAAAAGGTAGCAATGAGGGTGTGCTTTGCCCCATCCCCAGGGTGCCACAAGAGAGACCTGCCACCCCCAAATCAGCTGTGTGACGTGGACACCGCGTACGAGCTGCAGACATGGGTCAGGACTGGCTGGGGGGAGTGGGCAAGCCATTCTGTCACGCATCCCGCGCTGGCAGAAAGCAGAGCTGGAGAGAACGGGGGAAGCCCAGGGCAGCCGGCAGCAGGGCTTCACTGGGAAAAACCAGGCAGGGCTGACCCTGACACCCTGCACGCAGACCCGGCCCTGGGAGTTGACAACCTGTCCCTCTGCCTACCGCTGCCACAGGATTCAGAAAGCAGTGCCGCCGGCCCTGGCGTGGTCCTGAGCCACCGCTTGACAGACGAGTCTTTAGCCAGCAGGCCTAAAAAGAGGAAAAACTGCCCAGAATTAAGCTGTGCTCAAGTTTTTGCAGGCAGCATGGTTTTTTGAGGTACCTGGTGGTGCCACTCCTGGGGAGCACTCAAGAAACAAGGGCGGCTGCCTGTACCTGCAGGCAGGTGGTGGAGTGTGTGCAGCGTGAGCGAGCGGTGGTTTGTGTGGCTGTTGAGTGGGTTTGGGCCTTAAATGTGTCCAACGTGGTACGCCTGGTTCCTTCTGCCTTGCAGGTGGTCTTTAGAGCGGAAACAGGTTTTTTTTAAAGCAAAACCAACAAGCAAACAAACAAAAAACCAGCTGGGTAAGCTTTTTGCCCCCAGCTGGCCTTTTCTTCCCCCGTCCTGAACACTCTGCAAGGTGGTGACTGTCACCAACATCAGGGCGCAGGATTGGGCCCAAGGCAGGGCTTTTGCAGGCAGCACTTTTCTCGAGGCTCCTGGGGAGTGCTCAAGAAATGGGGGCAGCTGCCCAGAACTGCTAGTTTTGGTCTCTGTCCAGCCCCCTGCCCCCATTTGTTATTCCTCCCTCTCTGCCTTTAGTCCATCGCTATTGTCTCCCTCCTCTTTCTTTCTCTGACTCCCTGCCTGTATTTCCTAATTCCTCTCTCTCTGTCCTAGAGCCCCGTGCTGTTTTTTTCCTTCTCCACACCTCTCTGTCCCGCTCCCTGCCCACGGAAGGAAGGAGAATCACAGCACGGCCACGTAGAGCGTGTGTGCGCACGTGCAGGGCTGTGTACCTCGGAAGCCTCGCGCTGTAAGAGCTGCAAGGCACCAGCGTGTTCTCTTAGGTGGAGGACAGTCGAGCGAGTGGAGCTACAGAAGAGGAAGGGAGGAAAGGACAGACAGATGAGGGAAAGAAGTGCCTGAACTCTAAACTTTGCCTGGCAGGGCAGAGAGCAGGACCTCCGGCGAGTCCTGGGCCCTTGGGGTCACGTCAGCCCTCTTCTGTGTCCCAGTCCCTCCCTGCCCCGTCCCCTTTCCCTCCGCCTAAGTTTTTTTGCTCCCCGGTTGTCACGTCCCACCTGTGGGGAGGGGGGAAGAGACCGAGATCTGCAAAACCCCTCAGTGTGGATTAAGGTGAGATGACACTCAAGGTCCACACAGAGACACCAGCTTTGACGGGAGAAGTCTCTAGAAGGACTCTTCTGTAACCATGGGCCCCCTCACAGGTCTAGCTTCTCCCGAAGAAGCTATGTGGCTCTCTGGGAAACCAAGGTTAAGGCCTTGCCTTAACAACTTGAAGAGAAAGGGGGGTGGGGGGTGGGGGGTGGAGAGAGCTCACCAGCCCCGGCTCCAGCGTCGGAATTCGGTGTCGGGAGGGAGACAGGGTTTTTCTCACTCCTGCCTGCCCCTGTTTGTCGGCCCCAGGTCCCGGCCTTCTGGAAGCTTCTCCCGCCCCTGTTCCAGGAGTGGCCGAGACCCCCGTCAGTCAGGAGAAGGGACGCCGGGCCCCTCCCCGCGACGTCCATGTTGGGTCTCTCGGGGCGCTGTCCAGGCTCTCAGGACAGTCCCTCGGGGCTCGACCCTCACACCTGGACCTCTCCTCCTCTCTGGGACGGGGCTCTGCTCCCTGACCCCCCTTTCCCTCTCCTCCAAGGCTCTCTCTTCCTCTGCCACCCCACCTCTCCCTGGACTTGCCTCGTCTTTTCCCTCTTTCCTGCTCCCCGTCCCTCGGTCTTGCCGTCTCTCTCTGTCCTGCAGGCCGTCGCAGCTTTGCCCTTCTCCACCGCTTTGTCCTGATCGGCACCCCTCTCTTTTTTCCCATCATCTCTCTGGCCTGTTCCCTGTCCCCCCGGCCCAGGACCCCCGAAAGCCTCTCGGGCCCCTGCCATCCCCAGCATCCCCCCCCAGTGGGACCCCCATGTCCCCAGCACCGTCACAGCCCCCAGTGTCCTCATTCCCCGCCATGACGCAGGTCCCCTCCCCTCCCGCCATGACACGGTGTCCTTGTCCCCCCCAAATGTCCTTGGGTCCCCTCCTGCCCCCCGACGGTGTCCCCCAGGACGTGGTGTCCCCTGTGCCCCTCCCGCCATGGTGGCACTGTCCCCATGTCCCCACAGCCACAGCGTCCCCACGCCGGCATTGTCCGCAGGGCAAGGTGTCCCCCGTGTCCCCATCTCCAGGGTGGGCCTGTCCCCCTGTCCCTGTCCCCGGGGTGCTGTCCCCAGGTTGGCAGTGTCCCCATGTCCCCGTCCCCAGGGTGCTGTCCCCAGGGTGGTGTCCCCCGGGTGGTGTCCCCCATCCCCAGGGTGCTGTCCCCCATGTCCCCATCCCCAGGGTGCTGTCCCCAGGGTGCTGTCCCCCATCTCCCCGTCCCCAGGGTGGTGTCCCCCATGTCCCCGTCCCCAGGGTGCTGTCCCCATGTCCCCGTCCCCAGGGTGGTGTCCCCCATCTCCCCGTCCCCAGAGTGGTGTCCCCCATCTCCCCGTCCCCAGGGTGGAGTCCCCCATGTCCCCATGCCCCAGGGTGTCCCTTGCCCTGGGGTAGGGTGTCCCCGGGGTGTCCTCGTGCCCATGCTGTCCCCATGGTGTCCCCCCCCAGTGTCCCCAGGTGTGGGAGATCAGCTTGCTCTTCTCTCGGGGGGGTGGGCTCTTGGTGGCAGCGCATGGCACTGGTGGCCCTGCAGGACGTGGGTGCTGCGGGGGGGGTCCCATGGGTGCTGGGGGTCATCGGGGGGGGTCCCATGGGTGCTGGAGGATGCCCACCTCTGCTCCCTGCACGCCCGCCGCGTCACCCTCAACCCCGAGGACCTGCAGCTGGCCCGGTGCCGGCAGGGGCTGGAGGTGGGGGTGGTCTGAGGGACACCCCCACCCACTGCAGGCACCCCAATAAATGGGGGTTTGCTGCTGCTGCTGCTGGGGTGGGTCTGGCAGGGGGGCCATGGGTGCTGGGGGGGACCATACGTGCCAGGAAGGGGGCCTGGGGTGGTGCCATGGGTGCTGAGCGGGTCCCATGGGAGCTGGAGGGGGGTCCCCAGGGCGCAGGGGGGGCTCCCACGGGTGCTGAGAGGGCTCTAGGAGGGTCCCATGGGTGCAGGGTGGGGGTTGGGGCACCCTTCCCTTGGGGGTGCAGTTTGGGGGGGATGGGGATACTGAGGGGGTGATGGAGGGTGTGGCTAGGGGGCGTGGCTTCAAGGGTGTGGCTTTCTGGGTCCCCCCTCTAATATAGGCACTCCTCCGGGGTGCACCCCATGTTGCCCCCCCCCAGGAATGGCAGTCGCGCTGCTGCCGCTGGTAAAGGGTGGGGAGGGCAGGGGCCTGCGGGGCGCTGCACCTCCGCCGCCTCACCTGCCGGCATGGCCATCCTGTGCGTGTGCCTGGGGGGGCACCCCAAAACTGACACCCCCCACCCGAACCCCCAAACCTGCCCCTGGAACCGCTCCCACAAACCACAACTTACCCCTTGGGGAGCCCAGGACCCTGATGCCCCCCAGGCACCCCTAAACCTGCCCTGGGACCCCGACCCCCCCATCCCCTTAGGGACCCCGAAATCACCCTTAGAGCCCCTCCCATCCCCCTCGGGTGCCCCAAAACCCTCTTAAGGAACCCCAATATCCCCTCAGGACCCCCCAGCATTCCCTTGGAGTCCCCCAATATCCCCAATATCCCCTTAGGGACCCCCAAAGCTCCCTTAGTGCCCCACCCTAGCACATCCCAATATCCTCTCTAGGCACCCCAATACCATCTTGGGACCCTCATACCCTCCTAGGGACCCCAAACCCCCTTAGGCTCCCTAAAACCCTCTTAGGACCCCCAATGCCACCCATGGGGACACCAAACCCCCCTTAAAAGCCCCTTATATAAAAGCCCCTGGGACACCTCAATACCCTCTTAACGTCCCCTATATTCCTCTGGGCCACCCCAAAACCCCTTCAGGGTCCCCAAACCCCTGCCTAGGGCCCCCCAGTACCCCCCTGGAGACACCAACACTCCCCCCAAAACTATGCTCTCACATGGGGGGGGTCCTGGAACCCTTAGGGATCCCCTCTATCCCCCTGGGACACCCCAATACTCCCTTGGAGACCCCCTGAACCTGCCTGGGACCATCCCCCCCCAAGCCTCACTTAGGGCCCCCCAATACCCCCTTGGACGCCCTGTATCCCCTTAGGACACCCCAAGCCCCCTTAAGGTACCCCAGTACTCCCTTGGCGTCTCCCAATACCCCCCTGTGCCCCCAAAACCCCCTTCTGACACCCCCCCCACCCCCCCGCAGGAGCTGTGTTCCCACGGCGGGTCCCTGTCACGACCTGGGCTGGACAGCCCAGGGAGTCCTGTTGAATTCGGCATTCCCTCAGGCTAAATTAAGGTGAAACTGAACTTGGGAGGTATAAGAGGAGGCGGTGGGCTTTCTCACAACAGGAGTTGGCGCGGAGCTACCTCGGGGCCCCGTGTCACCTGTGGTGACCATGTCCATCACTTCAGGGCAGAAGGAGATCCCTCCCGTTGGGTCAGGAGGTTCAGAGCAGACCCCCTTGCTTTCTAGGCTCCTTCTCCGAGAGGAGCCTGGGGGCGGCTGAATCCACTCCTAGTCCCAGACTTGGTCAGCGGTTTATGCCTAAAGGGATGAGGCGTAGGGATTGTGGGAAAGCAAAAGGAAAGAGAGAACAAGACAGAGAGAGAAAGATTTCACCGGTCCTGGGTCCAGCGTTGGGCCAGTCAGCCGAGGGCTCCAGTCCCGGTGGGCTTGCGCACGACGTGGGGCTTCAGTTTGTGTGCTCATCCTTGGCCCTCCTTCGGGCGGGCACTCGAACTCATTAGGTGTCCTGATCAGTCTGTGAGCTTTTGGGCTTGGGGGTCCTTTGGGGAATAACCTCCCCCTCCCTGCAGACGCGGTCTTTGGCCATGCAGGGTGAGCTGTGCTGCTCAGTGTACCGGAGCAGCACATCCGAACAGGGAGCTGTGCACCCTCCGGCACCCCCCTCCTGTTGCTGATGGGTGCTGATCCGCTGCTTTTGCCCTGGGGTTCCTTCTTGTGGGGAGTCTCAGTTGAGCAGAACTTGCCCCCCCGCAGTGTTTGAGACATTAACTCTTTCAGTCTCTCAGAGGCCCCCCTGGGCCCCTTTGAGGTTTTCCCCTTCTACACCTGCAGCACCATCGGTCGCCTCCTCTTCGGGGAGCTGGTAGGGGACCCAGGAGTCTGGGAGGGGACCCAAGCATGCATCACTTGTATATTCCAATCCCTTTATTATTATTATTATCGTCATTTTAGTATTGTTGTTACTGTCATTATTAGTCTCTTCCTTTCTGTCCTATTAAACTGTTCCTGTCTCAACCCATGAGTTTGACTTTTTTTCCCCCAATTCTCTTCTAGAGGTGGGTGTTCTCTATGGGGTTGGGGAGGCTGTACGGGGTTTGGAGGGGCGGTCGTGGGGGTATTATGGGGCTGGGATGATATACATAGGTGGTGGGGGGGGTGTTTTAGGGTCTATATGGCACCGGAGGGGGTAGTATATGGTCTATATGGGGCTGGGATGATCTATATAGGTGTTTTAGGGTCTATATGGTGCCGGAGGGGGTAGTATATGGTCTATATGGGGCTGGGATGATCTATATGGGTGTTTTAGGGTGTATATGGCGCCAGAGGGGGTAGTATATGGTCTATATGGGGCTGAGGAGTCCACAGGACTGCGGGAAGGGGCTGCCTGGGGCTGCCTGCTGCCTCTGTGCTGAGACATCTGGGGCTGCCTGCACCCCTGGACACCCTGGTCCACTACCCGGACACCTGGGGCTGCCTGCATGTCCAGATGAATGGGTCCTCCTGCTGCCTGCATCCCCGGACGCCTGGGTCCTCCCCTGGACGCCTGGGTTCATAGATGTTGACCTGGATTACGTTACTGTGGAGGAAAAAACGGTATCCATGAAACATCCATTTAAGAGAATGTTGAAAGTAGCTGCATGCTTTTGGGAATGACCGCATATAAAAACAAAACCATGAGTGGTTGATCTGAATGCTAGGTGCTTGAAGGTCCACATCCTTTACAGCCTCTCCCTTAGACCCTGCTTGGATCTGGACTCGTGTGAAATAAAAACATTGGAACAAATACTACTTTGAAAAAACAGCTGGCTTCAATAATTTGAAAGATCTAGTTCTGCATAAGGTTGATATTACAATTTATATGTTACAAGGACACAGTCAACTGGAAAAAAAATGCAGGTCGTGCTTCCTGTAGTTAAATCACTTAATATGAAGAAGTTAGTAGAGGGGGAAATGTGCAGTGTGGACTGCCTCCAGCACATGATGGTCAAACTTGTAGTGACAAGAATCTTTTGTCTTGCTGAGGGATTATTAAAAGCTTGCTTGCTTTTAATGCTTCTGTGTGGGAAGCTGCATTTCAGCAAGCAAAAGCAACTTCCCTGACTCTTAAGTTGTGTGTCCCTTTAATGCTGCAAAATGTAAATAAGGATACTTGCATGCATCTTTCTCGATTAAATGTACAGTGGATGTCTTCTTCAAATAGGCTGGAGCTTAAAAATCACCTTAAAAATACTGGATCGTGTAATGTTGTCTACATATGCCTGCGGTCCACTTGGAAGACAACTGGATTGGTTACGCCAGTCTTTCTGTAAGGTACAAACAGAGCCTAAGGTTTTGAGTGCCCAAGAACGCTCTTGTCAAGTAGGTTAACACGCACACAAACACCATGTAATAGCGGTGTAAGGGCTCCCCAGAACATCTTCAGGACAACGGTATTTTCTATAAGCAGCTCTTTTTCATGCAACCTCAGCTAGTGTTGTGCTGGAGGGGCACAAGGAGTTGGGAAGGGACACAGTCAGGGCAGCTGACGCAAACTGGCCAACGGGGTATTCCATACCCTATGATGTCATGCCTAGTATGTAAACTGCAGGGAGTGGTTGTGGGGGGGAATCACCGCTCGGGGACCAACTGGGCATCGGTTGGTGGGTGGTGAGCAATTGCATTGTGCATCACTTGTATATTCCAATCCTTTTATTATTACTATTTTCATTTTAGTATTGTTATTACTATCATTATTAGTTTCTTCCTTTCTGTCCTGTTAAACTGTTCTTATCTCAACCCACAAGTTTGACTTTTTTTCCCCCAATTCTCTCCCCCATCCCACTGTGTGGGGGGGAAGCGAGCGAGCGGCTGCGCGGTGCTGAGTTGCCGGCTGGGGTGAAGGAACGAAAAAGATGTGGGAGGGGCTGAGGGTAGAGGGTCTCTATGGAGATGGGTGTTCTATATGGGGTTGGGGGGGCTGTATGGGGTTGGAGGTTCAGTTGTGGGGGTTTTATGGGGCTGGGATGATCTACATGGGGGGGGGGTGTTTTAGGGTCTATATGGCCGCGGGGGGGTTATATGGTCCATATGGGGCTGGGGAGTCTATAGAACTGTAGGGAGGGCCTATAGGGATGGAAAGAGTGGCCTATAAGGTCTATATGACCTGGGGGGAGAGGAACTATGGGGTTTATATGGGGCTGAGGGGAGTTACAGGGCATCTGGGTCGGGGGGGCATCTACCCCTGGACACCCTGGTCCACTACCTGGACACCTGGGGCTGCCTGCATGTCCAGATGACTGGGTCCTCCTGTGACAGGGGGATCTATAGGGTCCAGAGGGATCTATATGGCCCAGGGCAGGGAATAACAGAGGGATCCAGGCAGTCCAGGGGATCTAGATGGTCCAGGCTTAGAGAGAGGCAGGGATCCATAGGGTCGTGTGTGTGTGTGTGTGTAGCTTCCAGGATGGGGGGGCAGAATCTACAGTGTTCAAGGGGGGAAAGGTAGTGATCTATAGGGTCTGGGGGGATCTGTAGAGCTAGAGGGAGGGAAGGGAGGGATCTATAGGGTCTGGGGGATCGGTACGGACAAGGGGAGGGAGAAATCTATAGGGTCGGGTTCTATTGGGTCAGGGGTCTATAGCATCCGGGGGGGCGGCAGGGATCCATAGGGCGGGGTTCTCCCCCCACTCCCTGTGGGGCCGCGGGGTCCGTCGGGGCGATGGCGGGGGGGGCTAGGGGCGGGGCATGGCGAGGCCACGCCCACTGCGGGGAGGGGGAAGGAACCCGGGTGTTCGGGGGGGTCACGGGGGGGGAAACCCAAAAGTTCGGGTCCCACCCTCCGTCACACACACCCCCCCGGCTCCCCCTTCCTGACCTCACAGCCCCGCTAGGGCATCAGGCCCCCCAACGTGACGCCACACCCGAACCCCCCCACAAGCTGCGGCCGCCGCCGCCCGGATTCAAACCTCCCGCCGCGTCGGCCCTGTACTGACGTCATTTCTGCTCGCTCGCCCGCCCGCCCACCCACCGTCCGACCAATAGGCGCCCGCGCGGCCGCTCTGCGCCGCCGGAGGCCGCGTCTCGATGGTGCCCTGGAGGTGCAGAGCGGGGGCGGGAGGGGGGGAGAAGCCGCGGGGTGTTATTAGCATGAATTTGCATCGCTCCTCCCCCAGCCGCAGGGCACCCTGGGGGACCCAGGCGTCCGGACAAGCAGCTCCGCGTTTATTGACCGGGGATGGGGGGCGGGGGGCCAGGGCTGCTGCCATTTCCTCCCAGTATGAACCCAGTATGATCCCAGTTGCCCCCAGCATGGTACCTGTTGCCCCCAGCATGGTCTGAGTCACTCCCAGTTTGATTCCAGTGGCTCCCACTGTGATCCCCGTTTCCCCAGCATGCTCCTAGTCACTCCGAGTCAGTCCCAGTATTATTCTGGTAACTCCCCATATGATCCCAGTTGCCCCCAGAAGGCTCTGACTCACTCCCTGGCACTCCCAGTATGATTCCAGTCACTCCCAGTACGATCTTAGTTTCCCTCGTTTCCCTCAGAGTAGTCCCAGTTGCTCCCAGTATATCCCCGTTGCCCCCACTGTGCTCCTACACACTCCCAGTTGCCCCCAACATGATCCCAGCTCCTCCCGGTGTGATTCCAGTCACTCCCAATTGCTCCCAGCATGATCCCAGTTGCTCCTAGTCACTCCCAATGTCACTCCCAACGTCATTCCAGTTGCCCCCAGTTGACCCCATCATGATGCCAGTTCCTCCCAGTGTGGTTCCCGTTACTCCCAGTTGCTCCCAGCATGATCCCTATTGATCTTAGTCACTCCCAACACTATCCCAGTTGCCCACAACAAGCTCCCAGTTCCTCCTTGTGTGGTTCCAGTTACTCCCAGTTGCTCCCAGCAGGATCCCTGTTGATCTTAGTCACTCCCAACACTATCCCAGTTGCCCACAACAAGCTCCCAATTCCTCCTTGTGTGGTTCCAGTTACTCCCAGTTGCCCCCAGCATGATCCCAGTTGTTCCTCCCAGCATGTTCCCACTTGCTCCTAGTCACTTCGAGTCACTCTCAACTTCATTCCAATTGCCCCCAGTTGCCCCCAACATGATCCCAGCTCCTCCCAGTGTGGTTTCAGTCCCTCCCAGTTACTCCCAGCATGATCCCAGTTGATCCTAGTCACTCTCAACAACATCATCCCACTTGATCCCAGAATGATCCCAGTTCCTCCCAGCGTGTTCCCAGTTACTCCTATTCACACCCAATGTCATTCCCAACGTCATTCCAGTTGCCCACAGTTGCCCCCAACAAGATCCCAGTTGCTCCCAGTCTGGTTCCAGACACACCCTGTTGCTCCCAGCATGATCCCAGTTGCTCCCAGCATGTTGCCAGTTGCTCCTAGTCACTGCCAATGTCATTCCAGTTGCCCCCAGTTGCCCCCAACATGATCCCAGTTCCTACCTGTCTGGTTCGAGTTACTCCCAGTTGCTCCCAGCACGATCCCTGTTGATCTTAGTCACGCCTAACACTATCCCAGTTGCCCCCAACATGATCCCAGATGCTCCCAGTGTGGTTCCAGTCACTCCCACTTGCTCCCAGCATGATCCCACTTGCTCCCAGCATGTTCCCAGTTGCTCCTAGTCACTCCCAATGTCACTCCCAACGTCATTCCAGTCACTCCCAGTTGCTCCCAGCATGATCCTAGTTCCTCCCAGCATGCTCCTGGTTGTTCCTAGTCACGACCAATGTCATTCCAGTTGCCCCCAGTTGCCTCCAGCATGATCCTTTTTCCTTCCAGTGTGGTTCCAGTCCCTCCCAGGTGCTCCCAGTACGATTCCAGTGGATCCCAGTCTGCTCCCAGTTACTCCTAGTCACTTCGAGTCACCCCCAACTTCATTACAGTTGCCTCCAGATGCCCCCAACATGATCCCAGTTCCTACCAGTGTGGTTCCAGTCACTCCCAGTTGCTCCCAGCATGATCCCAGTTAATCTTAATTACTCCCAAGATCATCCAAGATGCTCCCAACATCTTCCTAGCTCATCCCAGTGTGGTTCCAGTCACTCCCAGTTGCTCCCTGCATGACCCCAGTTGATCTTAGTTACTCCGAACATCATCCCAGTTGCAACCAACTTTATCCCAGTTCCTGCCAGCATGCTCCTGGTTGCTCCTACTCACTCCCAACGTCATTCCAGTTACTCCCAGTTGATCCTAGCATGATCCCAGTTCCTCCCAGTGTGGTTCCAGTCCCTCCCAGTTGCTCCCAGCACGATTCCAGTCAATCCCAGCCTGCACCCAGTTGTTCCTAGTCACTTCGAGTCACTCCCAACTTCATTCCATTTGCCCCCTGTTGCTCCCAGCATGATCCCAGTTCCTCCAAGCACGTTCCCAGTTGCTCCTAGTCACTCCCAGTGTCACTCCCAACGTCATTCCAGTTGCCCCCAGTTGCCCCCAGCATGATCCCAGTTCCTCCCAGTGTGGTTTCAGTCACACACAGTTACACCCAGCATGATCCCAGTTGATCCTAGTCACTCCCAACATCATCCCACTTGATCCCAGCATGATCCCAGTTGCTCCCAGCATGTTTCCAGTTTCTCCTATTCACACCCAATGTCATTCCCAACGTAATACCAATTGCCCCCAGTTGCCCCCAACATGATCCCAGTTCCTCCCAGTGTGGTTCCAGTCCCTCCCAGTTGCTCCCAGCACGATTCCAGTCGATCCCAGCCTGCTCCCAGTTGTTCCTAGTCACTTCGAGTCACTCCCAACTTCATTCCATTTGCCCCCAGTTGCTCCCAGCATGATCCCAGTTCCTCCAAGCACGTTCCTCGTTGCTCCTAGTCACTCCCAATGTCACTCCCGACGTCATTCCATTCGCTCCCAGTTGCTCTCACCATGAACCCAGTTGCTCCCAGCATGCCCCTGGTTGGTCCTAGTCACTCCCAACTTCATTCCAATTGCCCCCAACATGATCCCAGTTCCTCCTTGTGTGGTTCCAGTTACTCCCAGTTGCTCCCAGCATGATCCCTGTTGATCTTAGTCACTCCTAACACTACCCCAGTTGCCCACAACAAGCTCCCAGTTCCTCCTTGTGTCGTTCCAGTTACTCCCAGTTGCTCCCAGCAGGATCCCTGTTCCTCCCAGCATGCGCCTGTGTGCTCCTATTCACTCCCAACGTCATTCCAGTTGCCCCCAGTTGCCCCCAACATGATCCCAGTTCCTCCCAGTGTGGTTCCAGTCACTCCCACTTGCTTCCAGCATGATCCCAGTTGCTCCCAGCATGTTCCCAGTTGCTCCTAGTCACTCCCAATGTCACTCCCAACGTCATTCCAGTCGCTCCCAGTTGCTCCCAGCATGATCCCAGTTCCTCCCAGCATGCTCCTGGTTCTTCCTAGTCACTACCAATGTCATTCCAGTTGCCTCCAGTTGCCCCCAGCATGATCCCAGTTCTTCCCAGTGTTGTTCCAGTCACTCCCAGTAGTTCCCTGCATGATCCCAGTTCCTCCCAGCATGTTCCCAGTTGCTGCTAGTTACTCTCAATGTCACTCCCAACGTCATTCCAGTTGCCCCTATCATGGTCGCAGTTCCTCCCAGTGTGGTTCCAGTCACTCCCAGTTACTCCCAGCATGATCCCGGTTGATCCCAGTCTGCTCCCAGTTGCTCCTAGTCACTTCGAGTCACCCCCAACTTCATTCCAGCACGACTCCCTGGTCTCTGCAGCCCGGGTCGTGACACCCCCTGACCCCTGGGACCCACCGTGACCCCCAACCCCTGCCACCCCCTGACCCCTCCACCCCTTTGGCACCCCTAGTCCGCTGTGACTCCCCCTCAGCCCCTAACCCCATCACCCTCTGACCCCCATCACTCCCATGACCCCCGTGACCCCTGGCAGTTGGGGGGCTGGGGGGGGCAATTTGAAGGGGGATGCTTCGGGGGGTGGGGGGGTGCAGGGGGCAGCCGCCCAGTGCCTCCTACCCCCCCAGGCTGGCCTGGGGGCGGCTGCTGGAGCAGGTGGGGCAGCGCATCCACCACCAGCCGCGGTGAGTGCAGGGACTGGGGGGCACTGGGAGGGACTGGGAGGGTGAGTGGGAGGACTGGGAGGGCACTTGGAGGGCACTGGAAGGGGCTTGGAGAATGATTGGGAGGGCACTGGGGTGGGACTGGGAGGGAACAGGGGTCACTGGGGAGCACTAGGACGGACTGGGAGGCACTGGGATGGGACTGGGGGCACTGGGATGGGGCTGGGGGCACTGGGATGGGGCTGGGGGCACTGGGATGGAGTGGAGGGGAGGCTGGGAGAAGACTGGTCCATACTGGTCCATACTGGGCGCACTGGTGCCGCTGGGCAGGAAGGGAGGTGATGCTGGCGGTGGTGACCTTCCTGACCAACACAGTGGTGAAGGAGCTGCTGCAGGAGCTGCGCCGCGTCCACCGCACCCTGGTCAGCACCCCAAAACCGGGGGGGACCCCAAAACCCACCCAGGACTGCCAAAACACTATGGTGAGACCCCAAGAGCTCTCCAGGACCCCAAAAGCCCCCGGCAGAACCCCAAAATTCCCCGCAGGCCCCCAAAGCCCCTGTGGGGACCCCAAACTCCCCCAGTGGGACCCCCAAGCCCTTCCAGGACCCCAAAAACTTCTTGGTGGGACCCAAAATCCCCCCAGACCCCCAAAAGCTCTTGATGGGATCCTCAAAGCCCCCAAGAACCACCCCAAAACCCTTTGGTGGGACCCCCAAAAGCCGCAGGGCCCCCCAAATCCCCTGATGGGACACCCAAGCTCCCCCAAGGGCCCCCCGACCCCTCAGGACCCCCCCAAACCTCCCCAGGCCCAGCACATGGATGGGACCCCAGAGGAATCGGGGGTTGTGTCCCCCCCCCACAGGGAGACCCCCTCAACAGCACTAGCGAGGAGCTGGGTACTGCCATCAAGGGGGGGCACCCCAAAACGGGGGGGACCACAAAATAGGGGGTGATCCCCCCAAAAGGGGTTTGGGGGGGCTATTGATGGGCTGGGGGGGCAAGGTTTGGGGGGGCATAGGGAACTTGGGGGGTCTCCTATTTCAGGGGGGTGGTTTTGGGGAGGTCTCCTGGGGGTTGGGGGGGGGCATGAGGGTTTGGGGTGAAACCAGGAGGTTTTGGGGTCCTCTAGAGATTTCGGGGGGTCCTGAGGAGTTGGAGGGAGGGATTTGGGGGGGTTCCTATGGGGTTTGGGGCGTCCCTGGGTATTTTGGGGTGCCTGGGGCTTTGGGGTCAGACACTGGCGGGTCTTTTGGGGCGCATCACCCCCCCAGCACACGCTGGCCCTGCAGCCCCCCCCCCGGGACTCGCCGTTCCCCCCCAGCAGCCCCGAGGGGGCCCCGCCCCACCGCCCGGCCACGCCCCCCGCCCCTTTCTGCTCTGGATCCGCCCACCTCCTGCCCCCTTCTGCGGTTGCCACGCCCCCTCAGCCTCCCACCCATTCACACCATGGCTCCGCCCCTGTCGACCGTGGCCCTGCCCCCTTCCGCGGTCACCCCGCCCCCTCAGTCTTCCCGCCCTTTGTAACGGTCCTTTCCTTTCCTCAGGCTTCCCGCCCTTTTTAACGGCCGTTGCCCTTCCGTTTCCTCACAGACTGAGGGGTGAAGGGGTCCTGGCGCTGCCACAGCCGGCAGGTCGTGGTACGGAAGGGGGGGACGGGGACACGGACACCCTAGCAGGCGGCTGACCCCCCCAGCATGGACTGGTTCCAGTACAAGCGCTGCTTATGCCAAGAGGGAGCCCGCTTTGCCGTCGCCAGGTGCGGCCACGTCCTCCGTGCGGTGTGCAGGGGCGCAGGTAGGAGCCCCTTCACCCCTACAAAATGGAGGGGCACCCCCCTCATCTTGAACCCCTAAAATGGCAGAAGGGAAGGAGCCCCCTGACCTTAACCTCCTAAAATGGCGGAAGGGAGGGATGCCCCCTCACCTTATATCCATAACATGGCGGAAGGGAGGGATTCCCGCCCCCCGTCCACCTCACCAAAGGGTTCCCCCTCCCATCTTGCCAAACTTTTTCCCTCATAACCGCCATTTTGGAGGGGTGCTCGAGTCTGGTTTCTCACGCAGGTCCGTGCCCTGTCTGCGCCGCCAGCTGCTGCTACCTCCCCATCACCGACAAGGTGAGTTGCTGCCCCGTCCTGGCTGCCATTTTGACCCCTTCTCCTCCTTCAGCCCTGGCCACCATTGTGAACCTTCCTCCTCCTCCATCACTGGTGGCCATCTCCTCCCCTCCCCACAGGTGTGTCTGTAGGAGAAGCTCTTCTTCAAGAGCCTGGCCGACATCGCCCTCAAGCACTCGACCCACAAGTCCCAGGCGAGGAGGAGGAGGAGGATGGAGGGCAGCCCACCCCACACCAGCCATGGGGCCAGCCCCACAGCCTCTGCCCCACAGGTCTGGCGTTTCCAGCGGGCGCAGTCCAACCTGCTGCTGGCCTCTCACAAGGAAGCGGGCCGCCATGTCCTGGACCCCGGCAATAGGTGACGCTGTCCTCCCTCAGGGCCGCCATCTTGAGAGGAGTCCACCTTCCTGGACGCCACCTTGGAAGGGTCTGCCCCCCCACACCCTCTCCCTGCCACCATCTTGGGAAGGTCTGCTCCACATCACAGACCTGCTGGAGTGCAGGGTGCTGGAGGTGCTGCCCGTAGGAGTACGGGGAGCTGCGGCGCACTCAGGTGACCCCCCTATTCCCCCCACCCTTCTCGTTCAGTCCCCCCATCTCTTCCCCACCCCCACTCACCCCCCATTTTCTCTCCCCACAGCTCTCCCCTGGCTGGTGAGGGGGCAGGAGGTGAGACCCCCGCTGTGGGGTTTCAAAGGGGGGGGCTGTGACAGCATTGGCGGTGGCACCCCCATATATCTCCACGCACGAGCAGCATGCCCCGGCCGGTCAGCATCACCTCCCTGGCGCAGACAGGTAGGTGCCCCCCTGCCCTCAAATTTTTGGGGTCCCCCCTATCCCCTATTCCCCCCCTCTTTACTTATGAGGACCACTGGGACCACCCTAGGGGCATCTGGGATCATACTGGGAGCAAGTGGGACCACACTGGGGGCAACTGGCATCATACTGGGAGCATCTAGGACCATGCTGTGGGACTCTGGGGCCATGCTGGGGGCAACTGGAATCATAGTGGCAGTGACTCTCAGGGTGAACTCAGTTATGCATGTAAACCAAAAACTTGGCATACATACTAGGCCGAAACGTATTCTCTAGCTTTGCTCTGAAAACCACAGGGGGATTTTTGCATTTTCACATGGAAAACACCCTTATGGAAGGTTCAAGAAGCATCTGTATCACTGATATACCAATGCAGTGGCATAAAACGAGTTGAAGACAAAACTAAGTCACCAAACCCTCTTGTTTTTGCTTCAAACTAGCCATCTGTTCTGTTTCCATCACTTTCAGCTTTGTCTGCCAGACTTCTCTGAAGATAAAAAGAAGAAAGCCTCCCCTGCTTGTGAGCACACCTGGCCAGGTCTTGGGATCCTGAAAAGCAGGCCAGCAAAAGCCAGTTGGGCTGAGCTGGCCTTCGGGATACCTCAGCTCCTTCCTTTGCTACTTGCGTGCCTACATTTTCCCAACCATTTATCATTTACTGCTCAATTCTCAACTTCCATCCTCTTTCCAAGGTAATTCTGATTTGACTTTCAGGACAGATCATAGAGTAGGTAGATACGGGATGAAAGTACAGGCTGGTCTGCGCCTTCCGAGCTGCAGGCTGAGCTATTACACCTTGATAGGCTGGCCAGAGGTGGGCTACGGGTAGAGTTCCTGTTTGCTATTTCCTTACCATATCCTAGGATAGGTAAGTAGGGGGTGGCAGTGTAGTCTGAGGCGTTGGGCTCAGCCTAGAATGACAAGAAGCCTGCCCTGACTGAGGCGGTAGGAAGGGAGACAGAGAAGGAGCACGGCAAAGGCAGCCGTTAAAATAGTGGCCGAAAGCCAGTCACTCCTGCATCCAAGGTGAGCAAGTGTGGGCTGGAGAGCCCGAGGGCTCTGCTGCTAAGGCTAGCCACAGGTAAGCAGCAGGTCCTCTTCAGAGAAGGTGACACGCAATGCAGTCTTTCAAAAGGGCCTCGGTAATTGCTGGCAACTGGAGTCCTGTGACAGGGACAGTGGGGCCATCAGCCTGCAGCTCGACAGCGGTTACAAGTGCCACTGAAACACTGTTGGTGGCGGATGCTGTTCTGTGGGTTGCGTTTGGGGTTTTTTTTCAGCATTTTGTTGAGTTACAGTTATTTCTTTGTGATCAGGAGACAGGATTGGCGCCGATCTTCTCTTTCTGGAGCACGTCCTGACCTCCTTTGTCATCCAAAGCTTTTCCCTCTGTTCCTGAGAGGAGTGATGGCCGCAATGGGGAACGACTCCTGTAAGTAACGGCTTCGCCAGCAGGCTTAGGCTTTGTGAATCCCCAAAGGCAAAGGACGTGGCTGGTGCTCCATCCCTGAATGTGCTGACAACCTAGAGTGAATTCTGGGGCATTTCCTGACAGCAGCCAGACTTAGCCAGGTGCTTCCGATTAGACGCAGGGAAACGCTCCTCTGTCACTCCTCTGCCACTAGTACAAGACTTTGAAAGATGACCTTGCTCGCAGAAAGATCTGACATCAGTCGGGTTACCTTCTGTGCTAGATGCTTGTTTTCATCAATTTACAATCAGGAAGAGGGGAGACTTGACCTGAGAATCCAATTCAAGTCTCGAGAGGGAAAGGAAGGTAGCCCTGGGCACAGAAATCAGAGTGCGGGCTTGTTGCACTTCTGGCAAAATAAGCAGGGGTGCAGCCTATCTTCCAAAACTGTTTCTTGACCAGTAAATATCAATGGGAGCATTAGGCTTCCCCCAGTGTTTCTGGGTTGGAGGTTAGAGCTGGTTGTCCTGAGTGCTCCTGTACAGAACTCGACTTTTAAAAAAGCTTTTGTGCAACAAAATCGTGTCATCTCTTTTCAAATGTCATTTCCCTGCAGTCATTGCCAAGGAAATGGCTCCACAACAAAGGATCCTCTTTCCCCCGGAGAAGATTCGCATGGATTGGCAGCAAAGACAGAGAGCTGGAGCGGGACTGCACAACCTGGGCAATACGTGCTTCGTCAACTCCGTCCTGCAGTGCCTGACGTACACAGCCCCTCTGGCCAACTACCTGCTCTCTCGTGAGCACAGCCAGTCGTGTGAGTACTTTGAGGAACATCTCCTTGTACATCTGTTGGGCACTTCCCCAGGATTCCCACAATCTGGAATCTGATTTAGGAGAAAAGCAGCCCTTCTTTGTTGACCCCACGAGGAGTTGTTCTTTGAACACTCAGGCCTAGCAGCCGCTTGTCTTATCTAGGTGTGTTCATCTTCAGAGAGGCACTTCTTTCTAGCCCCGGGTCTTGGTCCCTATTCTTGCAAGTCAAACTCTCTTTGCTTATTGCACAGAAAACTTCTGTCAGTTAAGCATCCCTCTGAAGAAACTTTTCTACGCACTAAAATGTCCCGAGCTTGTTGGGACGTTGGCACCTTGGGAGGAGTGGAGACTGTTCTTAAAACTTCAGGATCTCCATGAGGTTTCCCATCGCTATGGCTATTATGCTAACCTGAAGAGCTTGCTTCCCTCCCTCCCTCTCTCCCTCTTCAGGTCGTCAGCAAGACTTCTGCATGATGTGCATAATGGAAGCGCACGTTAACAAGGTCCTGCATTCCTCGGACAGTGCCATCCAGCCTAGCGCTGTCATCAACGTCCTCACACGTAAGTCATTTCAGGTGCTTTTACAGGTTTTCTCCCCTTCTTGTAGGAGAGAATTATTAACTTCTTCTTTCTTAGGCATAGGAGAAGATTTCCAGCTTGGCAGGCAGGAAGATGCCCACGAGTTCCTACGCTATACTGTCGATGCCATGCAGACAGCTTGTCTGAGTGGAAGCAGCGAGTAAGCACAAGCAAATTACCTTTTCGATGTTCCCAAGCCCTTTGGACTCCTTGCTGTACTCCCACCAAGGAAAACCTATGCCCGGGGCTTTCAGACAAAGCAAGACTCTTGGAGGAGATCACTCTCTGCCTTCCCATTTATTTCCAGGTTGGGCATGTCTTCTCAAGCAACTACCATCATCCATCAAACATTTGGGGGCTTTCTGAGATCCAGAGGTACTTTTCCGCAACTATCGCTCAACTTGGAATTGTCTGTGCCCTTCTGTTGGCCTGTGATAAACAGCCAATCGTGTGACCGGCGTAGTAGGTATGAAGGACGGAAACTGGCACAGCCAGTGACTTCCCCTATCGCTGAGCATTTTGATTTGCCTTCCAGTCACGTGCTTGAGCTGCAAAGCAGTTTCCGATTCCTACGAGGCTTTCCTGGATGTCCCTTTGGATATAAAAGTAAGAGGGTTTATAGCTGTGCTTCAAGACATCCCAAGGCCCCTGTAGCTTTCCGCAATCCATGCTGTTGACTTAAAAACGTATGCTGCGAACACAAGAGAGCTTGGTGGAGGGTCAGAAGTGGAATGGGCTGAGTTCTTCCGGGGAGGCCATGGCATTGATCTCCTTGTAGGTGCTGGCTTTAAGCTGGACAAGTACGAATTATCCTCTCTGCACCCTTGATGTTCTCTCATCCTTCTTCCTTTTGCCCTCCCTCAGCACCCCATCTGGCTCCCAGGCTGATGGGTTGTATCGTTTTCATTATTGATGACCCTGCAGTGCCACAGGGAAGTAGCTCTTGATAGCCCCGGGAATCCCTCAGGAATTCAGTTCCCTGAGGGAAATGTTCAGCATCATACCCTCTTTCTGCCTCCTTCTGGACACTGCTTGCGGGTTCACAGCGCGTCTCCTCAGCATCAGCTACCTGGGTCTTCTTGTCAACTCCTAGTAAGTGTTTGGGCAAGGGCATTGCCCGCAGCTCACTGCTCTCCTCTCTCACTCCTCCAGGCAGCCTCTTCTGTCACTGCAGCTCTGGAGGACTTTGTGAAACCGGAGCAGCTGGATGGTGAAAACTGCTTTAAGTGTAGCAAGTAAGATGATTACTAGCGACCCAGTAGTACTAGATCCTGCGGGAAGGTGCTGCATGTCATTGAGCAGAAGTCATCGTTTCACATAGGCTTAATGCACGATAACGAGACGCAGCTTTTTTTTAATATGGCCTTATGGTACTGAATAGCCTTAAAATAGTGTAAGGCTGTGTGAGACAAGAAAGCTTGTCTGGTCTTCTTGGGGGAAAATTGGGTGCATTTCAGCACTTGGCTCTGTGCTTGCTTTCAAGGTGTGACAAGATGGTTGCTGCCTCCAAGGGGTTTACAGTCCATTGCGCGCCCAAGGTTCTCACAGTGTGTCTGAAAAAGTTTGAAGATTGCACCGGCAGGAAGATCAGCAAGGTGTGTATGCCACTGGAGGGCAACTTTCTCTTCCCGGAGCAGGAGATTTCCCAAAGCAGTACGCTCTTTCACAAGCTGTTCCTGTTGGCTTTTTCGTGTTCCCTTCCGAGGAGAGGAGAGTTCCGGTGCGAAGACAAGCATGTACTCTGCTCCGACAGAGCTGCTTTGGCCGGGAGCAGTTTCCTGCCAGCCAAACCATGCCTGTTGAAGGCTATTTCATGTAGTACTTCAGGATCGTTTCTGAGCCCTCCTGGTCTCCCTGTAGGTTGTGGAGTATCCTGAGTACTTGGATCTTCAGCCATACATGTCCCAGACAGCCGGAGAAGTGCTCCTCTACTCCTTATATGCTGTCCTGGTGCATCGTGGTGACAGCTGTCGTGCAGGACACTATTTATGCTACACAAAGGTAAAGAGCAACTTCCTTCCTAGCAAGGGAAAAAATGTGTGCTGGGGAAGACAAACCTTCCCGGCAGCGTAACTGGCGGCCAAGGGTTGGGGGGAGAAGGTCTCCTTAGGGGCTGGATTGGAATTGTGTTGGCGTACTCTTGGTTCTGTAGTTTTCCGCCTGTGTTTTTGTGGAGAAACCATGCGGTTCATCTCCAGAGACTGATGCCTTTCTTTGCAGGCCAGCAATGGACTGTGGTACGAGATGAATGATATGGCTGTGAATGGTTGTGGCGTCAAGACAGGTCTCAGGCAGCGAGCCTATTTGCTGTTTTATGTCAGGTGATGACAAGTGTTAAAATGTGTTCAGAATACGTTTCCTTTTCCTGGCTTTGCTCTTTTTCTTCTCCTCCTGCCTGTTTCTCTTTCTGTCATAGGAGACAATTACTACCTGCCTCCTTCAGTGCTGTTGAATCTGAACTACCCCCCGTCAGTCCTTATCTTCCCTTGCTGGGCTTCAGGCTGCTGCCCTGGTGTAAAGTGTGACTTGTCTGCTGTCTGAAGCTGGCTAATGTAGAGAAGAGTCATTAAAGGGGGCCTACAGGAAAGATGGGGAGGGACTCTCTATCAGGGAGTGTAGTGATAGGACGAGGGCTAACAGTTTTAAAGTGAGAGAGGGAAGATTTAGATTAGATATTAGGAAGAAATTCTTTGCGGAGAGGGTGGTGAAACACTGGGAGAGTTTTCCCAGAGAGGTTGTGGATGCCCCCTCCCTGGAGGTGTTCAAGGCCAGGTTAGATGGGGCTTTGAGCAACCTCGTCTAGTGGAAGGTGTCCCTGCCCATGGCAGGGGGCTTGGACCTAGATGATCTTTAAGGTCCCTTCCAACCCACACCATTTGATGATTCTATGATTCTATGAAATGGAGGCCGTAGGGATGATAAAGACGAGGACTTGCTCTGACAGGGGCAGACCTGCTGGGCAGACCCCAATCAATTTTCCCATTTGTAGTCTTGGTTACGTCTTCTGTCTGTTGTAGAAACCGCTCCAAGAAAATGACTGAACCCCAGAGAAAGCTGCAAGAACAGCCCTAAACGCAGATCACTCTTTTTTTTCTCCAGGTGTTCTGATTTGAAAAGGGGAGAAAAGGTGCCTTCCTCACTGGCACCAGCATATGCCTGTTCCTCCCTCAGTCAGTGTGGGGCCGAGGGCAAGCAGGAGGATGCTGTGGGACCAGAGGGTCTGCCTCCTAGGACTAAGGTAACCTGGGGAGGTGGCTCAGGGCACCAGAGGGACAGCAGATTTCTTTCTGGGATCTTGGCATTGCTCTCTTCTCCCTCCCACGCTGCCGCTTTCTTCACAGCCGCAAGGCTGCTCCCTCTCAAAGCATCCCACCTCGATCCACCCCATTTGTCCGCCTTTGGCCCTTCTGCCTTTGCAGCCCTCCAGGAGAGGCTTTGGGAGGCCCTTAGCTGTCCCCTCCCACAGCTGCTGGGGTTTCCCCACTGTTCAGGTCCTTTCAGCAGGAAAGGGCAGGACCTTTGCACAGCTCTCTTTGCAGGACATGGTGGTGGGCACGGAGGACTCTCCAGAGGACAGCAGCTCCTCTGCACCAGCCAGCACCAGACAGCTAACCCAGGCAGGTGCACGGGAGGCATCTGCAGGCTGGCCAGGCAGGCTCAGCATCACCTCCTACGTGGGCTCCTGCTTGCATCGCTTCTTCTGCGGCTGCCTGAGGCTGGTGTCCAGAAGGAAAGCTGCGTGCCCGGTCTGCTCTCCACCACTTGCCCCTCTGCACACCGTGCAAGAAGACAGCACCAAAGAGGAGCACGGATGCAGCCCTTCTTCCCGCTGCCAGAGGAACGGTGCCAGGGAGAGGGCCCGGAGCAGATCCCCGCAGTGGGGAAGAGATGTCCGCAGCTGGTTGGTGGACACCACAGACTACGACCACTCAACAGGGACGAGGAGGAGGAGGAGAAGGAGGAGTCCTCCAAGTCGTGATCACGCTCCCAGGGATGCTGCTGCTCCAGGGCCCTCCAATGGCACCTCCCAGTCGGCTCCTGCACCCAGTGCTGCTCAGGAGCAAACCCTGCCAATGCAGAAGCAGAGCAGATCCCTGCGGCAGGGCTACGCTCTCCGCAGCCGGGTTGTGGAGACCACGGACTACCACCGCTCCGCGAGGAGGAAGGGGAGGCGGAGAGCAAGTCCTCCACGTAATGACCGAGCCCCAAGGGATGATGCGGCTGCAGGGCCCTCCAATGCCAGCTCCAAGCGGGCTCCCACACCCAGGGCCGCTCGGGAGCACGCTCAGCTGCGGCCGAGAGAGCGGAGCAGATCCCCACATCGGGGCTCTGACCTCTGCAGCCAGTTTGTGCACAGCACCGAGTGTGACCCCTCAGCAGGGAGGAGGAGGGTTTCAGCACCCCGGAGACGCACATCAGGCAATCACTTGGGGTGCCGAGATGGTGACGGGGGCACATTGTCGACCTGGATGAGGGAGGAGCACGGCATCTGACTGCTGCAGTGCCGGAGAGGAATCCAGGAATCCAGGAATCCAGGAAGCATCAAAACTTCCCCCAGCAGGGACCAAGCTGCACAAAGGGCACCAGCAGCCTACCCTGTCCCTCCTCCCAGTGCTGCCTCTGGCCAGGAAGAGCTCAGAGAGACCTTCCGGAGACTCGGACAGCTCTGCCAGCTGGCCTGCCTGCCCACAGGTCCCTCCAGGAAGAGCTTTAATCCGCGTTCAGCTTTTGGGGTCGCCTTGCAGAAACAACACTCGTTTGGACCCAGCAGGCAGAAAAGCCAAAGCCAGAATTAAAAAGACTCGTTGGCCTTGCCTGTGGAATTTACGGGGTGTTTCTTTCTCCATAGGTTTTGCAGCAATTGGTGGAAATACCCAGTCCGAGAAGTTTACATTGTGGGATTTTGAAAGCAGTGTGTTTGCATGTGCCCATCTTGCAATCTCTTCTTTTTAAAGATGGAGTTCAAGTCACTTGAATGGATGTGGGCTGGATGAGCTGACAGCGAGTGGGACTGCATCAGGCTGAACGGCCAGGCCCTGAGGGTGCTGCTCAGTGGCACCAAGTCTAGTGTGAGGCCAGGAGCTAGCGGTGTCTCCCGGGCGTCAGTACCGGGTCCGATCCTGTTTAACATCTTCCTTAACTAATGGTCTGGGTGATGGGCAGAGGGCACCCTCAGCAAGTTGGCAGATGACACCAGGCTGGGAGGAGAGGTGCTTCAGCCAGGGGGTCGTGCTGCCATCCCGAGGGGCCTGGGCAGGCTGGAGAGATGGGCTGACAGAGACCTCACGCAGTTCAGCAAGGGGAATGCAAAGGGTGCTGTGCGGGTGACGAGCACCGGCACAGGCTGCCCAGGGAGCCTGTGGAGTCTCCATCCTTGGAGATGTTCCACAGCCCTCTGGACATGGTCATGGACAACCAGCTGCAGGTGGCTCTGCTTGAGCAGGGGGCTGGGACCAGGGGACTTCACCCTCCAGGTGACCTCCTGGGCAGCCTCAAGTAGCCTGTGATTCTGTGAAATGGGTGCCTGGAAGAGGATCCAGCCACCACCGCTGTCGCCCTCAGGCAGCCATTGACAGCTCCACCAGGAAGCTGCAGCCCCTGGAGAGGAGCCCAGGCCGGAGCAGGCTCAACAAAGACCAACAAAGAGGAGCACGGATTCAGCCCTTCTTCCCGCTGCAATAGGAACTGTGCTTGGAAAGGGCCCGGAGCAGATCCCCGCAGCGGGGAAGAGATGTCCACAGCTGGTTGGTGGACACCACAGACTATGACCTCCTCAGCAGGGAGGAGGAGGGTTTCAGCACCCCGGAGATGCACATCAGGCTTGCTTGCTTCCCTCCTCCCTTCCTTCTTTCTTTCCCTCCCTCTTCAGGTGCAGAGGATGGCTTCTGCATGATGTGCACGACGGTAGCACACATTGAGGAGGTCCTGTCTTGTTTGGGCAGTGCCATCGAACCTACATCTCTCCTCAATGAGCTTCCACATAAGTCATTTCAGATGGTTTCATCTGGAGATATTCTTGATTTCTGAAGCACCCAGTGTGTCACTGGTTTTGCTGTGTTCGTGTTAAGGTGGAGAGCTTTTTTAGAAAGGTAAGTTTTCCTCCCTTTTTCTCTGAGATCACTGTGAAAACCTTCTTCTTTCTTAGGAATAGGAGAACATTTCCATCCTGGCAGCCAGGAAGACGCGCATGAATTCTTCTGCTATGCTGTGGGTGCCATGCAGAGAGCTTGTTTGAGCAGAAACAGCGAGTAAGCATAAGCACGTGACCGCTGAAATACTCCCTAGCCCTTTTTACGACCGTCAGTGAAAACCTCTGTCCAGGGCTTTCCTAACAAGGAAAATTCTTGCAAGAGCTAACTCTCTGCCTTCCACCTCGTGAGCTCTGATTACCATTTCTTTCCAGCTGGGACACATCTTCTCAGGCTAGCACGCTCATTCATTAGGTCTTTGGAGGATCTCTGAGATCCAGAGGTACTTTTAAAAACTATTCCTGCCCTTAGAATGATCTGTGGCTCTTTCTCTGTTTGTGGTAAACAGCCTCTGGGATGCAGCAGTATGTCCAGTGTGTTGAAAGCAGTATGTCTTGGTCACTGAAAGGGGCAGAGTTAGTCTCCTTCCCAACCTGAGAAGCATTTCTCTTTGCCTTCCAGTAACATGCTTCAGCTGCAAAGCCATTTCTGACACCTACGAGGCATTCCTTGATATTCCCTTGGATATCAAGGTAAGATGTTTTGAAATTGTGGTGCAAAATGTTTCCAGGCCCCTGCAGGGCACCTCATTTATCTCCAGGAAGCTCCGTGGAATTCAACCTGTGGCTGTTACCACACAAGAGCTTGCTGCTGGATGGGAAGGGAACTGTGCTTGTGTGCTTCTGCTGTGGAAGCTCTGTAAATGGTCTCCCTGTGCTGGGTGTCAGCTGGGCAGAGCAAGGATGGTATCTACAGCCGTGATGACACTGTCATACCCCCCTGCGTTGGACTCCCTCCGTGCGCCTCTGGTTGCTGTGCAGACAGCTTGGATTGCTTTTGCTCTTTTGGACCATGCGTCCCACAGGCAAATCGGGTATCGCCCGGGGTAGCTGTTTATTGGCACAAGGCTGGTACCACACAGGTAGCTCTTTCTTGAGATTTTGAGTTTCCAGGAGCTTAGTGCTCTCCTCTCTCTCTCACCCAGGCAGCCTCATCTGTCACTGCAGCTCTGGAAGACTTTGTCAAACCTGAGCAGCTGAATGGCAAAAAGGGCTATAAATGTAGCAAGTAAGGTTATTGCTAAGGACATCTTCCTAGTAGATACTGGGTTACAGTATTGCATGCCTGGGAGCACTAGTTAAGTGTGGACTTAACTGAGAAAGCCAGTCATGAGGCAGCTTGGGGTTTTTTTTCTTTTTTTTTTTTTTCCCTTCCCCGTACAACTAACCCACAGGAACCATCCGGAACTTGGAAAAGAATGCATTTGTTTCTAAAGCAGGTCATTTTTTTTCCCTTCTGCCTGAATGTTTGCAAAGCTGATGAGAATTTTATTCCTGGCCTTGTCTGCGCTGGAGGTGGTCAACCTTCCCAGCTATGAAGCTGCCTACGGAACTACCCTTATGGCCAGAAGGCAAAAAGACATGTCCCTTCTGCAATGGTGAGCCAAAGCAAGGAGAAGCTCTGGACAGTGATTTGGCAACAATCCACAGTTTCATCTCCAAGACTTTTTTGGATACTTGAATCTCTGTCCAGGAGAACTCAGTCCTCGGAGCAGTAGGGGCTCCTGCTGGCTCTCTGAGCAGTGTCATGCCTCGCTCTTGTATTGCAAGGGCTGCAGACTGCTGCTTTCCAAAGGGAGCCACCCGAGACCAAAGCTACCTTCAGGGAGAGCCTATGGACTTAAGGCATCTGAAATGCAGACACGTGCACACGGTAGTTGGGCAAAACAAGCCTTAACTCAGCCCTACATGGATGGGGGGTGGAGTGGAGAGAAGATAGGTGGAACAGTTGGGTCTGTGCTTGTTTTCAAGGTGTGAACAGCTGGCCACCGCGTCCAAGAGGCTCACGGTACATTTTTCCTCCAATGTCCTGACACTGTGCTTGAAGAGATTCGATGCTTTCTCTGGCAGATTAGCCAGGTATGTATACAAGTGCACGGCAACTTTGTCTGCTTGGAAGGAGATCGTTCCCAAAGGAGAATCCTATTTTGGAAGTCCTTAATGTCTGCCCGCGATGGCTATCGGGTGAAGCTGTCTACGAAAAATCAGTGCAATAGCTCTGCCTTGCTCTTTGCCTTACGGTAAGAGGAAAGTTCCAATGTGAAGGTAAGCACTTACTGTGGGCGTAAAGAGCTGGCTTGGCTGAGAACAGTTTTCTGCCACTTCAGGGATGAAGTGGCAACAGCTGTTTTTGATGAAGCCAGAAGATCTATTTCTATACCTCTAGCCTGTGTTTGGTGACAAGGTCTTCTCAGGCTGCTTCCTAATGACTCTCAGGATAACTTTGGAGTCTTCTTGGCCTCTCTTTAGCTTGTGCCACATCCAGAACATATGGACCTTGGCGCACATGTGTCTCAAGTGGCTGGAGAACCTCTCCTCTATTCCTTGCATGCCATCCTGGTACATGTAGGTCCCAGCTGTCAGACAGGACACTACTACTGCTCTGTAAAGGTAAAAGTCAACTTTGGGATTTCTGTTGGTGGATTGTGTCCTTCAGTGGTGTCCTGTCTGTGTTTTTCTTTTAAAACCCCTGCAGTTCATCTGAAGATAGCGTTGCCTTTCTTTGCAGGCCAGCGATGGACGTTGGTACAAGATGAATGATGCCTCTGTGGTTCTCTGTGACATCAAGACGGCCCTCTGCCAGCGTGCATATTTACTCTTCTATGCCAAGTAGGAACAAGTGCAAAAGGGTGTTCAAGCATGCACTCCCTCTCCTGTTACTGATCTTGGGGTTGCTGTTCTCCTCCGGTGGGTTTTGCTTTCTGTCCTAGGAGAGAATGACTCTGTCCAGTTGAGTTCTGTCTGTTCTGCACTTCGCCAGGTCCTTTCCTCTCCCTCCTTGTCTGGCACTAAACTGTGGCGCTTGCGTAAACTGCTGTCTGCTCTCTGAGACTGGCTAGCTGCGAGAAGAGGTGAAACGTTGCTCCGGGAGGATCTCAAGATGAGTTACTGCTCTGAAAGGAACAGATGTGGCTGGAAGACCATGATCTTGTTTCCACCTTCCTTGGGGGGGGGACAGACGGACCGACCGACACCCCAGGGAGCCCCCAGCACCCAGCACCCATGGCCCCAACCCCATAGATTCCCCACCCCCCAATCCATAGGGACCTCCCCCACCCCATAACCCCCTACAGCCCCATAGCCACACACCCCCCGCCCAGGTAACTTGGGGGGGCCCTCCAGCCAGTCCCCCCAGTGCCAGGCCAGCACCTCCTGGATGGTGCCCACTGAGCTCAGCACCAGCAGGTCTGGCGTGGGAGGGCGGGGCTGGGGGGACACACAAATGGAGAGGGGGAGAAGGTTGGGGAGTCCTGTGGGGTTTTGGGGTCCCCAAGCAGTATTCCTGAGGGGTTTGGGGGGAGTCAAGGTGAGGGGGAGTTTTGGAGTTTATGGTCCAGGCTTGGGGGGAGGCAGGGATCCACAGGGGGTCCTGGGGGTGTGTGTGTGTGTGTCTAAAGCTTCCAGGAGAGATCTTTAGGGCCTGGAGGGGGAAGGGGTGGTGGGATCCATGGGGTCTGGGGGAATCTGTAGGGGCTGGGTTTGGTGAAAAGAGGGAACTGTAAGGTTGGGGCGGGGGGAGGAATCTACAGGGTCCAGGGGGAAAGAGAGTGATCTGCAGGGTCTGGGGGGATCAGTACAGACACGGGGAGGGATAAATCTATTGAGTCAGGGTCTATAGGGTGCAGGGGGGAAAGGGAGGGACCCAGAGGGTCTGAGAGGGACCTATAGGGTTTGAGAGTGTCTATAGGATACAGGAGAGTAAGGAGGGATCCATAGGGTCCCATGGGATCTACAGGACTGGGAGGGAATGGGGAATTTATAGGGTTCAGGGGGATCTATAGGGCTAGAGGGAACAGAGGGATCTATAGGATCCAGAGGGGCTCTCTAGGGTCTGGGGGGGGGGGGGGGTATCAGGGAAGGGTATACAGGGGCTGAGGGCAGTCTGTAGGGCCAAGGGTCAGGGAAGGGTACATAGGGTCTGCAGGGTCTATAGGGTCTGGCTGCAGCACCAGGGGGGTGGCAGGCTTGGGGCAGGGCATAGCGAGGCCACGCCCACTGCACTGTCCGGGGTGGGGCTGGAGGGGACCCAGGCGTCCGAGGGGGGGACACCCAGGGCAGGTCCCCTGAGCTCCCCCCCCCGCCTCCACATGGCCCTGGTCGATCTCTTCATCAGAGGCACCGAGACCACGGCTGCCGCCCGGCCCTGGGCTGTCGCCCCCTGACCCGCCCTACCTCCCCCCTCCCTGACCTCACAGCCCCCCCAGCGTGACGTCACGCCCCAGACCCCCCCCCAAACCTGGCTCGGATTCACACCTCCCACCGCACCGCCCTCCTGCTGACGGTGCGGCCGACCACCCGCCCACCTTCGGACCAACAGGCGCCCGCCCGGCCGCTCTGCGCCCCCGGAGGCCGCGTCTCGATGGTGCCGCGGCGGTAGGGACAGGGGGTGGGAGGGGGGAGAGAAGCCGCAGGGCTCGTTAGCATAAATTTGCATCGCCCCTCCCCCAGCCACAGGGCACCACAGGGGACCCGGGCGTCCGGGCGCGCAGCTCACCCTTTATTGGCCGGGGGAGGGGGGACCAGGGTTCCACCCCAGTTGCTCCCAGTATGACCCTAGTTGCCAGCACTGTAGTTCCAGTCGCTCCCAGTATGATCCCAGCTGCACGCAGCATGGACCCAATTACTCCCTCCATGATCCCAGGTGCACCCCAGCATAGTCCCAGTCACTCCCAGTTGCCCCCAGTATGGTCCCACTTACCCTCATAATTCCAGCTGCTCCCAGTATATCCCAGTTGCCCCCAGCATGCACCTAGTCACTCCCAGTATGATTCCAGTTGCTGTCAGTATATCTCAAATGCCCCCAACATGATCCCAGTTCCTCCCAGCATGGTCCCAGTCACTCCCAGTTGCTCCCAGCGTGATTCCAGTTGCTCCTAGTTACTTCCAGTCACCCCCAGTGTGGTCCCAGTTGCTCCCTGTATGATCCCAGTCTTGCCCAGCATGATCCCAGTTGCTCCCTGTATGATCCCAGTCTTGCCCAGCACGATCCCAGTTGCTCCCAGTTGCCCTCCGTGTGATCTCAGTTACTCACAGTATGATCCCAGTTGCTGCCACTGTGCTCCTAGACGCTCCCAGTATGATCCCAGTTGCCCTCAGTGTGGTCCCACTTGCTCCCAGTATGATCCCAGTCGCCTGCAGCGTGGTACCAGTTGGTCCCAGTTCCAGCCAGTGTGATCCCAGTCGCTCCCAGTTGCCCCCAGCACGGTCCCAGTTGCCCTCAGCATGGTCCCAGTCGCCGCCAGCGTGCTCCCAGTCACTCCCAGTATGATCCCAGTTGCCCTCAGTGTGGTCCCACCTGCTCCCAGTATGATCCCAGTTGCCCTCAGCATGATTCCAGTAGCTCCCCGTTGCCCCAGCATTGTCCCAGTTACAGCCCAACATAATCCCAGTTGCCCCCTAACGTTGTCCCAGCATGGTCCCATTTGCCACCAGCATGCTCCTAGTCACTCCCAGTATGATCCCAGTTGCTCCCTTTCTGCTCCCAGTTACTCCTCGTCACTTCCAGTCATCCTCACTGTGGTCCCACTTGCTCCCAGTATGATCCCAGTTGCCCGCAGGGTGGCTGCAGTGGTTCCCAGTATGGTCCCAGTTGCTCCTAGTCACTCCCAATATAAACCCAGTTGCTCCCAGTTGCCCCCAGCATGGGCCCAATTCCTCCCACAGTGATCGCAGTTACACCCCAGCATAGTCCCAGTTACTCCCAGTTCCCCCAGTATGATCACAGTTACCTTCAACATAGTTCCAGTTGCTCCCAGTATATCCCAGTGTCCCCCAGCATGCTGAGTCACTCCCAGTATGATCCAAGTTGCCCTCAACGTAGTTCCAGTTACACCTAGTATATCCCAATTGGACCCAATGTGCTCCTAGACACTCCCACTTGCCCCAACATGATCCCAGTTCCTCCCAGTGTGGTTCCAGTCACTCCCAGTTGCTCCCAGCATGAACCCAGTTGCTCCCAGCTGCTCCTAGTCACTTCCAGTCACCCCCAGTATGATCCCAGTTGCCCCTAGCATGATCCCAGTAGCTCCCAGTTGTCCCACTATGGTCCCAGTTGCACCCTAACATAGTCCCAGTCATTTCCAGTGTGGCCCCAGTTGCCCCAGCATGGTCACAGTTGCCCCCAGGGTGGTCCCAGTCGTACCCAGTATGATCCCAGATGTTTCCAGAGTGGCCCTCAAAAGTAAGAGGAGGGAACAGGGGGTAGGGAGACCCCTAAAAATTTTTTTTGCGGGGGACCTACCCATCTGCACCAGGGAGGTGATGCCAACCAGCCGGGCTGTGCTCCTCTTGCATATACGGGAGTGCCACCACCAATGCTGCCACAGACCCCCCTCCAAAACCCCACAGAGGGGTCTCACCTGCTGCCCCCTCGCCAGCCAGGGGAGAGCTGTGGGGAGAGAAAATGGGGGGTCAGTGGGGGCGGGGAGGAGATGGGGGACTGAACGAGGAGGGTGGGGGGAACGGGGGGATCACCCGAGTGCAGTGCATCTCCCCGTTCTCCCACCGCAGCGCCTCCAGCACCCTGCTGGAGCGGGGCTGTGATGTGGGGCAGACCCTCTGAAGATGGCGGCCAGAAGATGTGGTGGGGGGACAGACACTCCCAAGATGGCGGCCGGGAGAAGGCATGGAAGGGACAGACACTCCCAAGATGGCGGCCGGAATGGTGGAGGGACAGACACTCCCAAGATGGCGGCCGGAATGGTGGAGGGACAGGCATTCCCAAAATGGCGGCCGGCAGAGGGTCTGGGGGTCACACACTCCCACGATGGCGGCCGGGAGAGGGTGCAGGGGACAGACATTCCCAAGATGGCGGCCGGGATGGTGGACCCCTCCCAAGACGGCAGCCCTTAAGGGAGAAGGGTGTCACCTGTTGCAGGTATCCAGCACCTCCAGCACCCTGCTGGAGCAGGGCTGTGATGTGGGGCAGAGCTTCCCAAGATGGTGGCGGGGAGAGGGTGTGGGGGGGCAGACCCTTCCAAGGTGGCGTCCAGGAAGGTGGACTCCTCTCAAGATGGCGGCCCTGAGGGAGGACAGCGTCACCTATTGCCGGGGTCCAGGACATGGCGGCCAGCTTCCTTGTGAGAGGCCAGCAGCAGGTTGGACTGCGCCCGCTGGAAACGCCAGACCTGTGGGGCAGAGGCTGTGGGGCTGGCCCCATGGCTGGTGTGGGGTGGGCTGCCCTCCATCCTCCTCCTCCTCCTCGCCTGGGACTTGTGGGTCAAGTGCTTGAGGGCGATGTCGGCCAGGCTCTTGAAGAAGAGCTTCTCCTACAGACACACCTGTGGGGAGGGGAGGAGATGGCCACCAGTGATGGAGGAGGAGGAAGGTTCACAATGGTGGCCAGGGATGAAGGAGGAGAAGGGGTCAAAATGGCAGCCAGGACGGGGCAGCAACTCACCTTGTCGGTGATGGGGAGGTAGCAGCAGCTGGCGGCGCAGACAGGGCACGGACCTGCGTGAGAAACCAGACTCGAGCACCCCTCCAAAATGGCGGTTATGAGGGAAAAAGTTTGGCAAGATGGGAGGGGGAACCCTTTGGTGAGGTGGACGGGGGGCGGGAATCCCTCCCTTCCGCCATGTTATGGATATAAGGTGAGGGGGCATCCCTCCCTTCCGCCATTTTAGGAGGTTAAGGTCAGGGGGCTCCTTCCCTTCTGCCATTTTAGGGGTTCAAGATGAGGGGGGTGCCCCTCCATTTTGTAGGGGTGAAGGGGCTCCTACCTGCGCCCCTGCACACCGCACGGAGGACGTGGCCGCACCTGGCGACGGCAAAGCGGGCTCCCTCTTGGCATAAGCAGCGCTTGTACTGGAACCAGTCCATGCTGGGGGGGTCAGCCGCCTGCTAGGGTGTCCGTGTCCCCGTCCCCCCCTTCCGTACCACGACCTGCCGGCTGTGGCAGCGCCAGGACCCCTTCACCCCTCAGTCTGTGAGGAAACGGAAGGGCAACGGCCGTTAAAAAGGGCGGGAAGCCTGAGGAAAGGAAAGGACCGTTACAAAGGGCGGGAAGATTGAGGGGGCGGGGTGACCGCGGAAGGGGGCAGGGCCACGGTCGACAGGGGCGGAGCCATGGTGTGAATGGGTGGGAGGCTGAGGGGGCGTGGCAACCGCAGAAGGGGGCAGGAGGTGGGCGGATCCAGAGCAGAAAGGGGCGGGGGGCGTGGCCGGGCGGTGGGGCGGGGCCCCCTCGGGGCTGCTGGGGGGGAACGGCGAGTCCCGGGGGGGGGGCTGCAGGGCCAGCGTGTGCTGGGGGGGTGATGCGCCCCAAAAGACCCACCAGTGTCTGACCCCAAAGCCCCAGGCACCCCAAAATACCCAGGGACGCCCCAAACCCCATAGGAACCCCCCCAAATCCCTCCCTCCAACTCCTCAGGACCCCCCGAAATCTCTAGAGGACCCCAAAACCTCCTGGTTTCACCCCAAACCCTCATGCCCCCCCCAACCCCCAGGAGACCTCCCCAAAACCACCCCCCTGAAATAGGAGACCCCCCAAGTTCCCTATGCCCCCCCAAACCTTGCCCCCCCAGCCCATCAATAGCCCCCCCAAACCCCTTTTTGGGGGGTCACCCCCTATTTTGTGGTCCCCCCCGTTTTGGGGTGCCCCCCCTTGATGGCAGTACCCAGCTCCTCGCTAGTGCTGTTGAGAGGGTCTCCCTGTGGTGGGGGGGGACAACCCCCGATTCCTCTGGGGTCCCATCCATGTGCTGGGCCTGGGGAGGTTTGGGGGGGTCCTGAGGGGTCGGGGGGCCCTTGGGGGAGCTTGGGTGTCCCATCAGGGGATTCGGGGGGCCCTGCGGCTTTTGGGGGTCCCACCAAAGGGTTTTGGGGTGGTTCTTGGGGGCTTTGAGGATCCCATCAAGAGCTTTTGGGGGTCTGGGGGGATTTTGGGTCCCACCAAGAAGTTTTTGGGGTCCTGGAAGGGTTTGGGGGTCCCACTGGGGGAGTTTGGGGTCCCCACAGGGGCTTTGGGGGCCTGCGGGGAATTTTGGGGTTCTGCCGGGGGCTTTTGGGGTCCTGGAGAGCTCTTGGGGTCTCACCATAGTGTTTTGGCAGTCCTGGGTGGGTTTTGGGGTCCCCCCCGGTTTTGGGGTGCTGACCAGGGTGCGGTGGACGCGGCGCAGCTCCTGCAGCAGCTCCTTCACCACCGTGTTGGTCAGGAAGGTCACCACCGCCAGCATCACCTCCCTTCCTGCCCAGCGGCACCAGTGCGCCCAGTATGGACCAGTATGGACCAGTCTTCTCCCAGCCTCCCCTCCACTCCATCCCAGTGCCCCCAGCCCCATCCCAGTGCCTCCCAGTCCGTCCTAGTGCTCCCCAGTGACCCCTGTTCCCTCCCAGTCCCACCCCAGTGCCCTCCCAATCATTCTCCAAGCCCCTTCCAGTGCCCTCCAAGTGCCCTCCCAGTCCTCCCACTCACCCTCCCAGTCCCTCCCAGTGCCCCCCAGTCCCTGCACTCACCGCGGCTGGTGGTGGATGCGCTGCCCCACCTGCTCCAGCAGCCGCCCCCAGGCCAGCCTGGGGGGGTAGGAGGCACTGGGCGGCTGCCCCCTGCACCCCCCCACCCCCCAAGCATCCCCCTTCCAATTGCCCCCCCCAGCCCCCCAACTGCCAGGGGTCACGGGGGTCATGGGGGTGATGGGGGTCAGAGGGTGATGGAGTGGGGGGCTGAGGGGGGGTCACGGCGGTCTAGGGGTGCCAAAGGGGTGGAGGGGTCAGGGGGCGGCAGGGGTTGGGGGTCACGGTGGGTCCCAGGGGTCGGGGGGTGTCACGACCCGGGCTGCAGAGACCAGGGAGTCGCGCCGAGTTCAGAATTCCCGCGGGCTGGATCCGGGTGAAGCCGACGGCCGAGGGTCGGCGAAATACTTTCTTCCCGGCAGCAGCAGCCCGAGCTCGGGAGGCGGAACCGTCGGCGGCGGGGTTTCTCCCGAAAGGAGTCGGCAGGACCCGCGTCACTCGAGGTCACCGTGTCCCCCGATTCCGGGGAGGAAAGAAGGCGAGGGTCACCGGGTTCCGTGTGCCGTGCGGCCGGTTGGTGCTTCCGGAGCCTTCGGGAAGCGGGTGGCTGGGCGCGGGGGGGTCCCTCTGGGGAGCCGCTTCTCCCTCCCTGCGGGCGCCAGCTTTCTCGGATCTCTGGCCACACTGGGAGCAATTGGGCCCAAGCTGGGAACAGCTGGGATGACCTTGGGAGTGACTAGGAGTGACTAGGAACAACTGGGAGCAGGCTGGGAGGAACTGGGATCGTACTGGGAGAAACTGGGAGTGACTAGAACCACACTGGGAGGAACTGGGATCATGATAGGGGCAACTGGGGGCAACTGGAATGAAGTTGGGAGTGACATTGGGAGTGACTAGGAGCAACTGGGAGCAGGCTGGGAGCAACTGGGTTCATGCTGGGAGCAACTGGGAGTGACTGGAACCACACTGGGAGGAACTGGGATCATGTTGGGGGCAACTGGGCAATTGGAATGAAGTTGGCAGTGAACGGAAGTGAGTAGGAGCAACTGGGAGCAGACTGGGAGGAACTGGGATCATGCTGGGAGCAACTGGGGGGAACTGGAATGATGTTGGGAGTGACTCGAAGCGACTAGGAACAACTGGGAGCAGGCTGGGATCGACTGGAATCGACTTTAGGAGTGACATTGGGAGTGACTAAGAGCAAATGGGAAGATGCTGGGAGCAACTGGGATCATGCTGGGAGGAACTGGGAGTGACTGGAACCACACTGGGAAGAAACTGGGATCATGTTGGGGGTGACTGGGAGCAACTGAAATGATGTTGGGAGTGACTAGGAGCAACTGGGATCATGCTGGGAGCAACTTGGAGTGACTGGAATGACACTGGGAGGAACTGGGGTCATGTTGGGGGCAACTGGGGGCAACTGGAATGAAGTTGGGAGTGACTCGAAGCGACTAGGAACAACTGGGAGCAGGCTGGGATCGACTGGAATCATGCTGGGAGCAACTGGGAGGGACTGGAACCACACTGGGAGGAACTGGGATCATGTTGGGGGCAACTCGGGGCAACTGGAATGACGTTGGCAGTGACTAGGAGCAAATAGGAGCATGCTGGGAGGAACTGGGATAAAGTTGGTTGCAACTGGGATGATGTTCGGAGTAACTAAAATTAACTGGGATCATGCAGGGAGCAAGTGGGAGTGACTGGAACCACACTGAGATGACCTAGGAAGATGTTGGGAGCAACTGGGATGATCTTGGAAGTAATTAAGATTAACTGGGATCATGCTGGGAGCTACTGGGAGTGACTGAAACCACAGTGGTAGGAACTGGGATCATTTTGGGGGCAACTGGGATGATGTTGGGAGTAATTAAGATTAACTGGGATCATGCTGGGAGCAAGTGGGAGTGACTGGAACCACACTGGGAGGAACTGGGATCATGTTGGGGGCAACTGGGGGCAACTGGAATGTCGTTGGGAATGACATTGGGTGTGAATAGGAGTAACTGGGAACACGCTGGGAGGAACTGGGATCATTCTGGGATCAAGTGGGATGATGTTGGGAGTGACTAGGATCAACTGGGATCATGCTGGGAGTAACTGGGAGGGACTGAAACCACACTGGGAGGAGCTGGGATCATGTTGGGGGCAACTGGGGGCAATTGGAATGAAGTTGAGAGTGACTCGAAGTGACTAGGAGCAACTGGGAACATGCTGGGAGGAACAACTGGGATCATGCTGGGAGCAACTGGGAGGGACTGGAACCACACTGGGAGGAGCTGGGATCATGTTGGGGGCAACTGGGAATGTCTAGGAGCACACTGGAGGCATCGGGGATATACTGGGAGCAAGTGGGACTACGCTGAGGGAAACTAGGGTCATACTGGGAGTGACTGGAATCATACTGGGTGTGACAAGGAGTGAGTCAGAGCATTCTGGAGGTAACTGGGATCATATGGGAGTGACCAGAATCATACTGGGAGTGACTCGGAGTGACTAGAAGCATGCTGGGGAAACTGGGATCATAATGGGAGTGACTGGAATCATACTGGGGGTGATTGGGAGTGACTTTGAGCATGCTGGGGAAACTGGGATCATAGTGGGAGCCACTGGAATCAAACTGGGAGTGGCTCAGACCATGCTGGGGCAACAGGTACCATGCTGGGGGCAACTGGGATCATACTGGGAGCAACTGGGATCATACTGGGTTCATACTGGGAGGAAATGGCTGCAGCCCTGGCCCCCCCCACCCCGGGTCAATAAACGCTGAGCTGCTTGTATGGGCGCCTCAGATGATATTGGGAGTTACTAGGATCAACTGAGATCATGCTGGGAGCAACTCGGAGTGACTGGAATGACACTGGGAGGAACTGGGGTCATGTTGGGGGCAACTGGGGGCAACTGGAATGAAGTTGGGAGTGACTCGAAGCGACTAGGAGCAACTGGGAACAGGCTGGGATCAACTGGAATCGTGCTGGGAGCAACTGAGAGGGACTGGAACCACACTGGGAGGAACTGGGATCATGTTGGGAGCAACAGGAGGCAACAGGAATGGTGTTGGGAGTGACTCGAAGTGACTAGGAGCATGCTGGGAGGAACTGGGATCATGCTGGTAGCAACTGGAGGCAACTGGAATGATGTTTGGAGTGACATTGGGAGTGACAAGAAGCAACTGGGAACATGCTGGGAGCAACTGGGATCATGCTGGGAGCAAGTGGGAGTGACTGGAACCACACTGGGAGGAACTGGGATCATGTTGGGGGCAACTGGGGGCAACTGGAATGACGTTGGCAGTGACTAGGAGCAACCATGATCATGTTGGGAAGAACTGGGATCGTGTTGGGGGCAACTTGGGGCAACTGGAATGACGTTGGCAGTGACTAGGAGCAACTGGGAGCATACTGGGAGGAACTGGGATCATGTTGGGGGCAACTGGGGGCAACTGGAATGACGTTAGGAGTGACTAGGAGCAACTGGGAGCAGACAGGGAGGAACTGGGATCATGCTGGGAGCAACTGGGAGTGAGAGGAACCACAATGGGAGGAACTGGGATCATGCTGGGGGCAACTGGAATGACGTTAGGAGTGACTAGGAGCAACTGGGAGCAGACAGGGAGGAACTGGGATCATGCTGGGAGACACTGGGAGTAAATGGAACCGCACTGGGAGGAACTGGGATCATGACAGGGGCTACTGGGGGCAACTGGAATGACGTTGGGAGTGAATAGGAGCAACCAGGAGCATGCTGGGAGGAACAGGGATCCTGCTGGGAGCAACTGGGAGTAAGTGGAACCACACAAGGAGGAACTGGGAGCTTGTTGTGGGCAACTGGGCTAGTGTTGGGAGTGACTAAGATCAACAGGGATCATGCTGGGAGCAACTGGGAGTAACTGGAACCACATGGGAGGAACTGGGATCATGTTGGGGGCAACTGGGGGCAACTTGAATGACGTTGGAGTGAAATTGGGAGTGACTAGGAGCAACTGGGAGCACACTAGGAGGAACTGGGTTCATGCTGGGAGCAACTAGGAGTGACTGGAACCAACTGGGAGGAACTGGGACAATGATAGGGGCAACTGGGGGCAACTGGAATGGCGTTGGGAGTGACATTGGGAGCCACTAGGAGCAACTGGGAACATGCTGGGAGCAACTGGGAGTGACTGAAACCACACTGGGAGTTAATGGGATCATGATAGGGGCAACTGGGGGCAACTGGAATGACGTTGGGAGTGACACTGGGAGTGACTAGGAGCAACTGGGAGCAGACTGGGAGGAACTGGGATCATGCTGGGAGCAACTGGGAGTGAGAGGAACCACAATGGGAGGAACTGGGATCATGATGGGGGCAACTGGGGGCAACTGGAATGACGTTAGGAGTGAACTAGGAGCAACTGGGAGCAGACTGGGAGGAACTGGGATCATGCTGGGAGCAATTGAGAGTGACTGGAATCACACCGGGAGGAGCTGGGATCATGTTGGGGGCAACTGGGAGTGTGTAGGAGCACAGTGGGGGCAACGGGGATATACTGGGAGCAACTGGGACTACTCTGAGGGAAACGAGGGAAACTAAGATCGTACTGGGAGTGACTGGAATCATACTGGGAGTGCCAGGGAGTGAGTCAGAGCCTTCTGGGGGCAACTGGGATCATATGGGGAGTTACCAGAATAATACTGGGACTGACTCGGAGTGACTAGGAGCATGCTGGGGAAACGGGGATCACAGTGGGAGCCACTGGAATCAAACTGGGAGTGACTCAGACCATGCTGGGGGCAACAGGTACCATGCTGGGGGCAACTGGGATCATACTGGGTTCATACTGGGAGGAAATGGCAGCAGCCCTGGCCCCCCGCCCCCCATCCCCGGTCAATAAACGCGGAGCTGCTTGTCCGGACGCCTGGGTCCCCCAGGGTGCCCTGCGGCTGGGGGAGGAGCGATGCAAATTCATGCTAATAACACCCCGCGGCTTCTCCCCCCCTCCCGCCCCCGCTCTGCACCTCCAGGGCACCATCGAGACGCGGCCTCCGGCGGCGCAGAGCGGCCGCGCGGGCGCCTATTGGTCGGACGGTGGGTGGGCGGGCGGGCGAGCGAGCAGAAATGACGTCAGTACAGGGCCGACGCGGCGGGAGGTTTGAATCCGGGCGGCGGCGGCCGCAGCTTGTGGGGGGGTTCGGGTGTGGCGTCACGTTGGGGGGCCTGATGCCCTAGCGGGGCTGTGAGGTCAGGAAGGGGGAGCCGGGGGGGGTGTGTGTGACGGAGGGTGGGACCCGAACTTTTGGGTTTCCCCCCCCGTGACCCCCCCGAACACCCGGGTTCCTTCCCCCTCCCCGCAGTGGGCGTGGCCTCGCCATGCCCCGCCCCTAGCCCCCCGCCCCCCCCCGCCCTCGCCCCGACGGACCCCGCGGCCCCACAGGGAGTGGGGGGAGAACCCCACCCTATGGATCCCTGCCGCCCCCGCGGATGCTATAGACCCCTGACCCAATAGAACCCGACCCTATAGATTTCTCCCTCCCCTTGTCCGTACCGATCCCCCAGACCCTATAGATCCCTCCCTTCCCTCCCTCCAGCTCTACAGATCCCCCCAGACCCTATAGATCACTACCTTTCCCCCCTTGAACACTGTAGATTCTGCCCCCCCATCCTGGAAGCTACACACACACACACACACGACCCTATGGATCCCTGCCTCTCTCTAAGCCTGGACCATCTAGATCCCCTGGACTGCCTGGATCCCTCTGTTATTCCCTGCCCTGGGCCATATAGATCCCTCTGGACCCTATAGATCCCCCTGTCACAGGAGGACCCAGTCATCTGGACATGCAGGCAGCCCCAGGTGTCCAGGTAGTGGACCAGGGTGTCCAGGGGTAGATGCCCCCCCGACCCAGATGCCCTGTAACTCCCCTCAGCCCCATATAAACCCCATAGTTCCTCTCCCCCCAGGTCATATAGACCTTATAGGCCACTCTTTCCATCCCTATAGGCCCTCCCTACAGTTCTATAGACTCCCCAGGCCCATATGGACCATATAACCCCCCGCGGCCATATAGACCCTAAAACACCCCCCCCCCCATGTAGATCATCTCAGCCCCATAAAACCCCCACAACCGAACCTCCAACCCCATACAGCCCCCCCAACCCCATATAGAACACCCATCTCCATAGAGACCCTCTACCCTCAGCCCCTCCCACATCTTTTTCGTTCCTTCACCCCAGCCGGCAACTCAGCACCGCGCAGCCGCTTGCTCGCTTCCCCCCCACACAGTGGGATGGGGGAGAGAATTGGGGGAAAAAAAGTCAAACTTGTGGGTTGAGATAAGAACAGTTTAACAGGACAGAAAGGAAGAAACTAATAATGATAGTAATAACAATACTAAAATGAAAATAGTAATAATAAAAGGATTGGAATATACAAGTGATGCACAATGCAATTGCTCACCACCCACCAACCGATGCCCAGTTGGTCCCCGAGCGGTGATTCCCCCCCACAACCACTCCCTGCAGTTTACATACTAGGCATGACATCATAGGGTATGGAATACCCCGTTGGCTGGTTTGCGTCAGCTGCCCTGACTGTGTCCCTTCCCAACTCCTTGTGCCCCTCCAGCACAACACTAGCTGAGGTTGCATGAAAAGAGCTGCTTATAGAAAATACCGTTGTCCTGAAGATGTTCTGGGGAGCCCTTACACCGCTATTACATGGTGTTTGTGTGTGTGTTAACCTACTTGACAAGAGCGTTCTTGGGCACTCAAAACCTTAGGCTCTGTTTGTACCTTACAGAAAGACTGGCGTAACCAATCCAGTTGTCTTCCAAGTGGACCGAAGGCATATGTAGACAACATTACACAATCCAGTATTTTTAAGGTGATTTTTAAGCTCCAGCCTATTTGAAGAAGACATCCACTGTACATTTAATCGAGAAAGATGCATGCAAGTATCCTTATTTACATTTTGCAGCATTAAAGGGACACACAACTTAAGAGTCAGGGAAGTTGTTTTTGCTTGCTGAAATGCAGCTTCCCACACAGAAGCATTAAAAGCAAGCAAGCTTTTAATAATCCCTCAGCAAGACAAAAGATTCTTGTCACTACAAATTTGACCATCATGTGCTGGAGGCAGTCCACACTGCACGTTTCCCCCTCTACTAACTTCTTCATATTAAGTGATTTAACTACAGGAAGCACGACCTGCATTTTTTTTCCAGTTGACTGTGTCCTTGTAACATTCAAATTGTAATATCAACCTTATGCAGAACTAGATCTTTCAAATTATTGAAGCCAGCTGTTTTTTCAAAGTAGTATTTGTTCCAATGTTTTTATTTCACACGAGTCCAGATCCAAGCAGGGTCTAAGGGAGAGGCTGTAAAGGATGTGGACCTTCAAGCACCTAGCATTCAGATCAACCACTCATGGTTTTGTTTTTATATGCGGTCATTCCCAAAAGCATGCAGCTACTTTCAACATTCTCTTAAATGGATGTTTCATGGATACCGTTTTTTCCTCCACAGTAACGTAATCCAGATCAACATCTATGAGCCCAGGTGTCCAGGGGAGGACCCAGGCGTCCGGGGATGCAGGCAGCAGGAGGACCCATTCATCTGGACGTGCAGGCAGCCCCAGGTGTCCGGGTAGTGGACCAGGGTGTCCAGGGGTGCAGGCAGCCCCAGATGTCTCAGCACAGAGGCAGCAGGCAGCCCCAGGCAGCCCCTTCCCGCAGTCCTGTGGACTCCTCAGCCCCATATAGACCATATACTACCCCCTCTGGCGCCATATACACCCTAAAACACCCATATAGATCATCCCAGCCCCATATAGACCATATACTACCCCCTCCGGCACCATATAGACCCTAAAACACCTATATAGATCATCCCAGCCCCATATAGACCATATACTACCCCCTCCGGTGCCATATAGACCCTAAAATACCCCCCCACCACCTATGTATATCATCCCAGCCCCATAATACCCCCACGACCGCCCCTCCAAACCCCGTACAGCCTCCCCAACCCCATAGAGAACACCCATCTCTAGAAGAGAATTGGGGGAAAAAAAGTCAAACTCATGGGTTGAGACAGGAACAGTTTAATAGGACAGAAAGGAAGAGACTAATAATGACAGTAACAACAATACTAAAATGACGATAATAATAATAATAATAAAAGGATTGGAATATACAAGTGATGCATGCTTGGGTCCCCTCCCAGACTCCTGGGTCCCCTACCAGCTCCCCGAAGAGGAGGCGACCGATGGTGCTGCAGGTGTAGAAGGGGAAAACCTCAAAGGGGCCCAGGGGGGCCTCTGAGAGACTGAAAGAGTTAATGTCTCAAACACTGCGGGGGGGCAAGTTCTGCTCAACTGAGACTCCCCACAAGAAGGAACCCCATCAGCAACAGGAGGGGGGTGCCGGAGGGTGCACAGCTCCCTGTTCGGATGTGCTGCTCCGGTACACTGAGCAGCACAGCTCACCCTGCATGGCCAAAGACCGCGTCTGCAGGGAGGGGGAGGTTATTCCCCAAAGGACCCCCAAGCCCAAAAGCTCACAGACTGATCAGGACACCTAATGAGTTCGAGTGCCCGCCCGAAGGAGGGCCAAGGATGAGCACACAAACTGAAGCCCCACGTCGTGCGCAAGCCCACCGGGACTGGAGCCCTCGGCTGACTGGCCCAACGCTGGACCCAGGACCGGTGAAATCTTTCTCTCTCTGTCTTGTTCTCTCTTTCCTTTTGCTTTCCCACAATCCCTACGCCTCATCCCTTTAGGCATGACCTACGCTGACCAAGTCTGGGACTAGGAGTGGATTCAGCCGCCCCCAGGCTCCTCTCGGAGAAGGAGCCTAGAAAGCAAGGGGGTCTGCTCTGAACCTCCTGACCCAATGGGAGGGATCTCCTTCTGCCCTGAAGTGATGGACATGGTCACCACAGGTGACACGGGGCCCCGAGGTAGCTCCGCGCCAACTCCTGTTGTGAGAAAGCCCACCGCCTCCTCTTATACCTCCCAAGTTCAGTTTCACCTTAATTTAGCCTGAGGGAATGCCGAATTCAACAGGACTCCCTGGGCTGTCCAGCCCAGGTCGTGACAGGGACCCGCCGTGGGAACACAGCTCCTGCGGGGGGGTGGGGGGGGTGTCAGAAGGGGGTTTTGGGGGCACAGGGGGGT
The DNA here is from genome assembly GCF_964188355.1 of Buteo buteo. Taxonomy (NCBI): domain Eukaryota; kingdom Metazoa; phylum Chordata; class Aves; order Accipitriformes; family Accipitridae; genus Buteo; species Buteo buteo. The sequence goes on from NC_134203.1 coordinate 1,448,117, forward strand.
ATTGGGAGACCCCAAGGGAGTACTGGCGTACCTTAAGGGGGCTTGGGGTGTCCTAAGGGGATACAGGGGGTCCAAGGGGGTATTGGGGGGCCCTAAGTGAGGCTTGGGGGGGGATGGTCCCAGGCAGGTTCAGGGGGTCTCCAAGGGAGTATTGGGGTGTCCCAGGGGGATAGAGGGGATCCCTAAGGGTTCCAGGACCCCCCCCCATGTGAGAGCATAGTTTTGGGGGGAGTGTTGGTGTCTCCAGGGGGGTACTGGGGGGCCCTAGGCAGGGGTTTGGGGACCCTGAAGGGGTTTTGGGGTGGCCCAGAGGAATATAGGGGACGTTAAGAGGGTATTGAGGTGTCCCAGGGGCTTTTATATAAGGGGCTTTTAAGGGGGGTTTGGTGTCCCCATGGGTGGCATTGGGGGTCCTAAGAGGGTTTTAGGGAGCCTAAGGGGGTTTGGGGTCCCTAGGAGGGTATGAGGGTCCCAAGATGGTATTGGGGTGCCTAGAGAGGATATTGGGATGTGCTAGGGTGGGGCACTAAGGGAGCTTTGGGGGTCCCTAAGGGGATATTGGGGATATTGGGGGACTCCAAGGGAATGCTGGGGGGTCCTGAGGGGATATTGGGGTTCCTTAAGAGGGTTTTGGGGCACCCGAGGGGGATGGGAGGGGCTCTAAGGGTGATTTCGGGGTCCCTAAGGGGATGGGGGGGTCGGGGTCCCAGGGCAGGTTTAGGGGTGCCTGGGGGGCATCAGGGTCCTGGGCTCCCCAAGGGGTAAGTTGTGGTTTGTGGGAGCGGTTCCAGGGGCAGGTTTGGGGGTTCGGGTGGGGGGTGTCAGTTTTGGGGTGCCCCCCCAGGCACACGCACAGGATGGCCATGCCGGCAGGTGAGGCGGCGGAGGTGCAGCGCCCCGCAGGCCCCTGCCCTCCCCACCCTTTACCAGCGGCAGCAGCGCGACTGCCATTCCTGGGGGGGGGCAACATGGGGTGCACCCCGGAGGAGTGCCTATATTAGAGGGGGGACCCAGAAAGCCACACCCTTGAAGCCACGCCCCCTAGCCACACCCTCCATCACCCCCTCAGTATCCCCATCCCCCCCAAACTGCACCCCCAAGGGAAGGGTGCCCCAACCCCCACCCTGCACCCATGGGACCCTCCTAGAGCCCTCTCAGCACCCGTGGGAGCCCCCCCTGCGCCCTGGGGACCCCCCTCCAGCTCCCATGGGACCCGCTCAGCACCCATGGCACCACCCCAGGCCCCCTTCCTGGCACGTATGGTCCCCCCCAGCACCCATGGCCCCCCTGCCAGACCCACCCCAGCAGCAGCAGCAGCAAACCCCCATTTATTGGGGTGCCTGCAGTGGGTGGGGGTGTCCCTCAGACCACCCCCACCTCCAGCCCCTGCCGGCACCGGGCCAGCTGCAGGTCCTCGGGGTTGAGGGTGACGCGGCGGGCGTGCAGGGAGCAGAGGTGGGCATCCTCCAGCACCCATGGGACCCCCCCCGATGACCCCCAGCACCCATGGGACCCCCCCCGCAGCACCCACGTCCTGCAGGGCCACCAGTGCCATGCGCTGCCACCAAGAGCCCACCCCCCCGAGAGAAGAGCAAGCTGATCTCCCACACCTGGGGACACTGGGGGGGACACCATGGGGACAGCATGGGCACGAGGACACCCCGGGGACACCCTACCCCAGGGCAAGGGACACCCTGGGGCATGGGGACATGGGGGACACCACCCTGGGGACGGGGAGATGGGGGACACCACTCTGGGGACGGGGAGATGGGGGACACCACCCTGGGGACACCACCCTGGGGATGGGGACATGGGGGACACCACCCTGGGGACGGGGACATGGGGGACACCACCCTGGGGACACCACCCTGGGGATGGGGACATGGGGGACACCACCCTGGAGATGGGGACATGGGGGACACCACGCTGGGGACACCACCCTGGGGACGGGGAGATGGGGGACACCACCCTGGGGACACCCCGGGGGGCACCATGGGGACACCCTACCCCAGGGCAAGGGACACCACCCTGGGGATGGGGACATGGGGAACACCACCCTGGGGACAGCACCCTGGGGATGGGGACATGGGGGACAGCACCCTGGGGACACCACCCTGGGGACAGCACCCTGGGGACGGGGACATGGGGACACTGCCAACCTGGGGACAGCACCCCGGGGACAGGGACAGGGGGACAGGCCCACCCTGGAGATGGGGACACGGGGGACACCTTGCCCTGCGGACAATGCCGGCGTGGGGACGCTGTGGCTGTGGGGACATGGGGACAGTGCCACCATGGCGGGAGGGGCACAGGGGACACCACGTCCTGGGGGACACCGTCGGGGGGCAGGAGGGGACCCAAGGACATTTGGGGGGGACAAGGACACCGTGTCATGGCGGGAGGGGAGGGGACCTGCGTCATGGCGGGGAATGAGGACACTGGGGGCTGTGACGGTGCTGGGGACATGGGGGTCCCACTGGGGGGGGATGCTGGGGATGGCAGGGGCCCGAGAGGCTTTCGGGGGTCCTGGGCCGGGGGGACAGGGAACAGGCCAGAGAGATGATGGGAAAAAAGAGAGGGGTGCCGATCAGGACAAAGCGGTGGAGAAGGGCAAAGCTGCGACGGCCTGCAGGACAGAGAGAGACGGCAAGACCGAGGGACGGGGAGCAGGAAAGAGGGAAAAGACGAGGCAAGTCCAGGGAGAGGTGGGGTGGCAGAGGAAGAGAGAGCCTTGGAGGAGAGGGAAAGGGGGGTCAGGGAGCAGAGCCCCGTCCCAGAGAGGAGGAGAGGTCCAGGTGTGAGGGTCGAGCCCCGAGGGACTGTCCTGAGAGCCTGGACAGCGCCCCGAGAGACCCAACATGGACGTCGCGGGGAGGGGCCCGGCGTCCCTTCTCCTGACTGACGGGGGTCTCGGCCACTCCTGGAACAGGGGCGGGAGAAGCTTCCAGAAGGCCGGGACCTGGGGCCGACAAACAGGGGCAGGCAGGAGTGAGAAAAACCCTGTCTCCCTCCCGACACCGAATTCCGACGCTGGAGCCGGGGCTGGTGAGCTCTCTCCACCCCCCACCCCCCACCCCCCTTTCTCTTCAAGTTGTTAAGGCAAGGCCTTAACCTTGGTTTCCCAGAGAGCCACATAGCTTCTTCGGGAGAAGCTAGACCTGTGAGGGGGCCCATGGTTACAGAAGAGTCCTTCTAGAGACTTCTCCCGTCAAAGCTGGTGTCTCTGTGTGGACCTTGAGTGTCATCTCACCTTAATCCACACTGAGGGGTTTTGCAGATCTCGGTCTCTTCCCCCCTCCCCACAGGTGGGACGTGACAACCGGGGAGCAAAAAAACTTAGGCGGAGGGAAAGGGGACGGGGCAGGGAGGGACTGGGACACAGAAGAGGGCTGACGTGACCCCAAGGGCCCAGGACTCGCCGGAGGTCCTGCTCTCTGCCCTGCCAGGCAAAGTTTAGAGTTCAGGCACTTCTTTCCCTCATCTGTCTGTCCTTTCCTCCCTTCCTCTTCTGTAGCTCCACTCGCTCGACTGTCCTCCACCTAAGAGAACACGCTGGTGCCTTGCAGCTCTTACAGCGCGAGGCTTCCGAGGTACACAGCCCTGCACGTGCGCACACACGCTCTACGTGGCCGTGCTGTGATTCTCCTTCCTTCCGTGGGCAGGGAGCGGGACAGAGAGGTGTGGAGAAGGAAAAAACCAGCACGGGGCTCTAGGACAGAGAGAGAGGAATTGGAAAATACAGGCAGGGAGTCAGAGGAAGAAAGAGGAGGGAGACAATAGCGATGGACTAAAGGCAGAGAGGGAGGAATAACAAATGGGGGCAGGGGGCTGGACAGAGACCAAAACTAGCAGTTCTGGGCAGCTGCCCCCATTTCTTGAGCACTCCCCAGGAGCCTCGAGAAAAGTGCTGCCTGCAAAAGCCCTGCCTTGGGCCCAATCCTGCGCCCTGATGTTGGTGACAGTCACCACCTTGCAGAGTGTTCAGGACGGGGGAAGAAAAGGCCAGCTGGGGGCAAAAAGCTTACCCAGCTGGTTTTTTGTTTGTTTGCTTGTTGGTTTTGCTTTAAAAAAACCCTGTTTCCGCTCTAAAGACCACCTGCAAGGCAGAAGGAACCAGGCGTACCACGTTGGACACATTTAAGGCCCAAACCCACTCAACAGCCACACAAACCACCGCTCGCTCACGCTGCACACGCTCCACCACCTGCCTGCAGGTACAGGCAGCCGCCCTTGTTTCTTGAGTGCTCCCCAGGAGTGGCACCACCAGGTACCTCAAAAAACCATGCTGCCTGCAAAAACTTGAGCACAGCTTAATTCTGGGCAGTTTTTCCTCTTTTTAGGCCTGCTGGCTAAAGACTCGTCTGTCAAGCGGTGGCTCAGGACCACGCCAGGGCCGGCGGCACTGCTTTCTGAATCCTGTGGCAGCGGTAGGCAGAGGGACAGGTTGTCAACTCCCAGGGCCGGGTCTGCGTGCAGGGTGTCAGGGTCAGCCCTGCCTGGTTTTTCCCAGTGAAGCCCTGCTGCCGGCTGCCCTGGGCTTCCCCCGTTCTCTCCAGCTCTGCTTTCTGCCAGCGCGGGATGCGTGACAGAATGGCTTGCCCACTCCCCCCAGCCAGTCCTGACCCATGTCTGCAGCTCGTACGCGGTGTCCACGTCACACAGCTGATTTGGGGGTGGCAGGTCTCTCTTGTGGCACCCTGGGGATGGGGCAAAGCACACCCTCATTGCTACCTTTTGATCTTGTCCGCAGGGAGAGCAAGAGGAGACGTACTGTCTGCTGGAGAGCGTCCTGCACGGAGGTGACAGCCAATTGCCCGTGACAGCAACGCTGGGACCTGCCTGACAGCAAAGGTGCCCGGTGGCCGCAGAGCAGCCCAGGTGAGCTGGTTCTCTTGGAAGCCACCAAAGCAGCCTTCCTCCACCCCTGGTTTTGGTGAGATACAGAGCAGCACAGGGATGTTTCTCAGGCATCCAGGCCTGAGGAGGGCTTGCCAGTGCCCCCATGAGAGATCCTCCTCCCAGGAAGCACCTCCTCCTAGAGCAAAGGCTCTATCCGGCCTGGGTACGGGTGCCCCGCGCGGTGTCTCAGGGAGGACGGGGTCATCTGCCTGGTGGCTCTGAGACAGAAATGGTGAGCTGAAACCCCGTGGTCATGGCTGGCCGGTTCAAAGTCTCCGAGTGCCTCAGCCTTTCTCCCCGAGAGTGTTTAAGCCAGGCACTTTTTCCGGGTGTGACAGATGATGTCAAGATGGATGCTGGCAACATCCCGGTGGCTGTGTCCCACTTCAGAGTTGTGATGTCTGAAATCTGGGGCCACCTGAAGGGCCTGGCAGAGATTTCCAGGGAGTTTGTGTTCAATTTTTTGCTCTCTTAGGGCTACCATGTGCTAGTGTTTTGGGATGCTAGGGTTGCAGTTCACTAGGGTTATGGGGTGGCAGGGTTATGGTATGCCAGAGCTGAAGAGAGTTAGGATTAAAGGGTGTTATTGTTATGGAGAGGATCTGGGTTTGTTGGCCCTGGGTTCCTGGGGTTAGGCTATTTTTGCCTTATCTTGTGTTCTGCATGGTCTTTTTTTGTGCAGAGTCCTTTTTTAGCTTGATTGCCTTTTCAGGGTTTGGATAGGGACCTTTGGTTTGCGTGTGCTAATTCTGGTTGATTTGTTGCTGTTCTGGTGGATTGTGCTGTGTTTCCTGTCTTGAAACCAACATTTCTGGTCTACTATGTCTACAGCAGGTTGGGCAGTGGCAGTTCTGGTGCAGTCTGACTCATTTCTGGTGGGTTGGGAGGGAGGGAGGGAGGGAGGACTTGCGGTTCATGGAAAATGACTGCCAGATGACTGACGGGCAATTCTGGGGAGAGGTGAGAGGACTTCTGGCCCATAGGTAATGACTACCAGAGGACTAAGTGTACTTCTGAATGTATGTGGACTTCCAAATTCATGGCCATTTCTCCTGCCTTGAGGAAGAGCTATGGGAAGACACCAGCCACACGGAAGGACAAGGGTTTCCCAAGGGTACGTGGCTCTTTGGTTTTTGCTCATGAGTAAAAAACCTGCGGGGAGGCTGCTATCGTTAAGTTTAGTGACATTTTGTAAAGTGCTGGACTGAGTGTCACGTGACTTGAAGCATTGCTGAAAAAATGGTGGAGGTTTGTCTGTGTGTTCTGGATGCTTCGGGTTTGAACATCTGCTCGTGGCGATGACTTCATGCAGTCCTTGGCTCCTACCTCAAGGCACAATGTGTGCTTAGGGTGAGGTTCATCATCCATGATAGTGGACGTGAATCTGCATTTCACATAGATTTCTTGATCATTTTGGATTTGGGGGGGCAATTTGTTGTCAGCTCTGATTCGATCATCCTTGGGTTTGCCTCTTCACGTGGCAGGTGGAGAGCTCGTAGGAGGAGCAGGAGAAGGGTCATCACTGCTGTTTCCACGTTGGTCGCTCGTACTGGACTTACCAGAGTTATCTTCCATCTGCAGTTTCTTTGCAGGCGTTTCTTTAAGCCACTTGTCTGTTTTGTGAAGGGTAGTGGACTGAACGGGAGACCTTTTGTTCCTCATTTGTGCCTCAGAGTTTTACCTGTCATTTTGTGTCTGTTTGTTTGCTCGTGTCCTGGTTTCGGCTGGGATAGAGTTGTCTTCCTAGTAGCTGGTATAGCGCTATGTTTTGGGTTCAGTATGAGAAGAATGTTGATTACACACTGATGTTTTCAGTTGTTGCTAAGTAGTGTTTATACTAAGGCAAGGTTTTTTCAGCTTCTCATGCCCAGCCAGCAAGAAGGCTGGAGGGGCACAAGAAGTTGGGAGAGGACACAGCCAGGGCAGCTGAGCCAAAGTGGCCAAAAGGGTATTCCCTACCATGTGATGTCATGCCCAGTATATAAGCTGGGGGGTGTGGGGCTGGGAGGAGTTGCTGCTTGGGGACTAACTGGGTGTCAGTTGGTGTGTGGTGAGCAATTGCATTGTGCATCACTTGTATATTCCAATCTTTATTATTATCATTATTGCAATTTTATTATTGTTATCATTAATTATTTCTTCTTTTCAGTTCTATTAAACTGTTCTTATGTCAATCTCAGCTGGGGTTAAACCACGACAGCTTGTGATTTGCGGTGCTTGGTTTAAAAAGCTTATTGTAGCTCTCTGGATTTCCTTCCTTAAAGGAAGTCTCTAGGATTTCTACCCAGGAGTGAGATGTCCAGAAGGGACTGTTGTCGTTGTTTAACCCCAGGCAGCAACTAAACACCACGCAGCCGCTTGCTCACTTCCCCCCCACCCAGGAGGATGGGGGAGAGAATTGGGGGAAAAAAAGTAAAACTCGTGAGTTGAGATCTAAGAACAGTTTAATAGAACAGAAAAGAAGAAACTAATTGATGGTAATAGTAACAATAATAAAATGACATTAATAATAATGAAAGGCTTGGAATCTACAAAACAAGTGATGCAGAGTGCAATTGCTCACCACTCGCTGACCGATGCCCAGTTAGATCCCAAGCAGCAGCTCGCCCCCCCTGCCCAACTCCCCGCAGTTTATATACTGCACATGACGTCACACAGTATGGAATACCCCTTTGGCCAGTTTGGCTCAGCTGTCCTGGCTGTGTCCCCTCCCAACTTCTTGTGCCCCTCCAGCCTTCTTGCTGGCTGGGCATGAGAAGCTGAAAAAACCTTGCCTTAGTATAAATACTACTTAGCAACAACTGAAAAAATCAGTGTGTTACCAGCTGAACCCAAACGTAACACTATACCGGCTACTAGAAAGAAAATGAACTCTATCCCAGCCAAACCCAGGACAGCTGTCCTTGTACATTGCCGTCAGCCTTCAGTCTAGAGAAATGTCTGCTAGTGGTGTGTGTTTAACGGTAATGTAACTCAAGTGCATCTGAAGTGGGGACCCTTTAGAGTAGAGAAGAGAATGTGAGAAACACTTCAATGATATGCAGCTAGTGAGGATGCAAGTACCTGCTTTAACCTTTTTTTTTCGGTTGGTTTTGCATTCTTTGGCAATATCTACTTGAAAGCCTACTTCAGCAAAAGACAAAGAAATCACTCCTGATTTCTGTGTCTGACTAAAAGAACTAACGTGATCATACAGCGAACTGATGTCAAGAGCCATTTTTTGGCATTAGTGGATATTGCATCTGACTTGTCATGCTTTCCCTGTGTGTAGGGTGGTGGTTTGTGCCTGGCACTGATCTGTGCTGCCGGGTCTGCATCCCTGTTGGTTGCCAGATGCAAAGGCAAAGGGCTTATCCTCATTAAAGTTTACTTGTCTAATTTCAGAGACCGTCTACATCGACTCAAAAATGAAACCCCTGCTAATCTCTTTGTGCACTGGTAGAGAAGCAGTGGGGGGGTTTCAGGGCAGTGCCTATGCAAGAGCCTTTAGGAGATCCTGTCCCTTGACTGTCAGATGGGGCAGTGGAGAGTTTGAGAAAATGATGGGTGTTTTGGTGTTCACCAAAGCAGTTTTTTTTCTTTTGTAGCTTACGTTTCTTATGTAGGAGAGCTGTGCGTCTGGGAGGAAAGACTGTGGGTAGAAGGGAATGTGCTTAGTTAGAGGTCAAAGGAAGGTACAATAAAGATGTAAGGAAGGGTCAGCATAACTGTTCAGAGTTTTGGTTGTTTAAATGTTGACCTGAACTTTTACCAAAATGGATTTGCTTGCACTTTTCTTCCCTTTGAGTTCACGCGTGGGTACAGGAAAGAAGGTAGCAGATGTCCACACTAGATAACCCCCCTTTTAATTGTCAGCCATAAAGGTGCCTCTCGGCTGGGAGCCTGAGAAGGACCCCCCATAAGAATTCTTGACTCTTTATATGCAATCGTAAGGCTACTCACATATTCATTTTTACAGTCTAAAAAAACCTCTTGGCTTTGGCCGTGAGATCACCTGTTACCATTCACTTTTGAGTGTTTGTCCACACAACTCCCGCGTGCAAGCACGCTTAATGCCTATTTATTAGCTGTGTTTGCACTACTTTGTTGCAACTTTGCCACTTTCAGCTCGTTTCTGTCTGGTCTCTTCTAACAATAGACCCACCTGCATAGGCAAGGTCTCTGTGGGTCAGGTTCTCTTGCACGTGTCTTCAAAGCCATCTTCACATAGGAGCTTTTTCTTACGTAGCATAATCTGCTGGCCAGCTTTTTCACCAGGCTAGTTCAAAGCCTACACAACAGGATGCGACTGCTGCCTGACAAGTTTTCTTTATATCCCACAGGAGCTCGATGGTGATCAAGCCATTTCTAGCTTTCCTTGGGAGACAGGGAGGACCGAAGCTCTTGTATCACAGCTTGGCTTGGTCGGGATGGCAAACTGACAAGCAGGTGGTGGCCCCAGACGCACCTTTCCTGGGCTGTGAGCTGTGCAAAGGCCAGCAGAAAGCTCTGGGAACACTTGGCACATAGGCCAAAGCGTTCCTGCTGGTACGCCAAGTGTCGGCAGCCCGAGCCCTCACATCTGGAGACCGATGTTTCATGCCAGCAGGGCAGGGGAAGGTAGAGTTACCTCCTCTCTGACAGGAGGCTGCCACGCTTTGGAGGGGGGCGGTCAGACCAGGTGCCTTTGTTGTCTTCTGGCCTTCATGTGGTTCTCGTGCTCCTGGACAGCCCCATCTCTGTTGGCAGTCTTTCATCAACAGAGGTTTGCAGAAGTGGAAGTTGTTTCTGCCTCCTGGTGGGAGCACTCACCGGGGCTTTGTTGTCAGAGAAGCAATGGGGAGCGCTCCTGGTTGGACGCAGCTCCCTTGGCAGATGCTTGTGCTCGTCTCTCGGCCCCAAGGTCTTCCTGGTGCCTTCCCCCCACGCAAGCTGTGCTGCTGGCTCTTGTGAAATGGAAGTACGGAGGGAGGGTGGTTTTACCACAGCTGGGAAGTTCCAGTCAACCCGTCAGGGAAGTTTTCTTCCTGGTTCTTGCAGTTACAGGTTTTCAAACAACCCGGCAAAGAAGTTTTCCAAGGAAATGTGACTGAGGGAAGTGCAGGGATGAGCTCTCATTGCTCTCTGTGTGGATTGTGTCTGTCCTCAGCCAGCATGCAGTAGCTTTCAGATGAGGAATGGGACTATTCCAGGCTAAAGTGGGCAATCAGGATCCAAACTCAGGGTTTTTTTAAGGCAATCAGATGAAAATGTGTGGTTGGAGCCTTCTTGGTCGCTTACCCTTTGAATTCCCTGCTGTCCTCTAGTCTGAATCTTGCAGTGTTTCTCCTGAGGCGTAAAAATTAAAGGGAGAAAGCAGATTGTCCTCACCCACATAGACACCTTCTCCGCAGCTCAAGGTGAACAGACAAAATCTCTGGGGGTGCGTTGTTTTATTAAACGTGTATCAGATATCCAGCATTAGGGGAGCTGTGTACAGCGACTGGCTGCAGGTGCCTGGGGCTTGACCAGTGTCACCTGGAAGGGAAAAAGGAAAAAAAGGCGACCATGGGGACTTGTTTCCAAGTATATTTATTTGTAATTTCTCATTGTCCATTGCTGTACGTGTGCCTCGGAACATTTGGCTCGCGCTGCTTCCTCCTCTTCTCCCCGTCTTACTCCGCCTGGTTGTCTTCCTCCACCGCCTGTTCCTACTCTTCTTCATTGTCATTCTTTTACCCTTCTTCTCCTCCTTCTGTCTGTCCTCCTGTTTGATGTTGCTCTAGTTGTCGTCTTCCTCCCCCTTCCTCCCACTCCTCCTCCACAACTTCACCCTAATCCTCTTCTCCTGTTAGTCATCCTTCTCTTGTTCAACTTCTTGCTCATCCTCTTCTTGTTTCTCATCCTCCTTCTTCTCCTCTTTCTCCCCCACCTCCTCCACTGCCTCCTCTTTGTTCTGTTCCTCTTCATCCCGCATGTCCTCTTCCTTCTCTGCGTCTTCCTCCTCCTCCTGTTCCCATTCCTCTTCATTCTCCTTCTCCATTTTCTTCCTCTTTCTCCTCTTCTTGCCCCTCTACCTCCTCTTCCTCCTCTTCTTTTCTCTTCTTTCTCATGTTTGTTCTCCTCCTCCTGTTCTGTATCTTGTTCCTGTGTTCTGTTCCTCCTCCTGCTCATCCTTCTTCTCTCCCTGTTTTTCCTCCTGTTTCTAGTCCTGTGCCACCTGTTCCTTGTGTTCCACCTCCACCTCTTCTTTCTCCTCCTCTTGCTCCTCCTCCTCTTCTTCCTCGTCCCTCTTTTCTCTCTCTTCTTCCTCCTTGTTCTCATTCTCTTTCTATGTTCCTCGTCCTCTTCATTCCCTTCCTCCTCCTCCTTCTGCCGTCCACCAGTTCGTCCTGTTTGTCTTCTTTCTTTTTCTCCTCCTCCTCCTGTTTGTCCTTCTGTTAATTCTCTGCGATGGGGTCATCACAGCCTGGTTGGTTGGGTGTCTGGGACTCAGTGATGGATCAAGGGATTCGATTCCCCATTTAGAAATGGGTTTCCATAGGCCCTTTCCTGGTGCCAGCGTGACAGAAATGACAGGCTGACAGTGGGGGTTTTAAAGGGTTTGTGGGTTAGAGAGAGCAGGAAAATTAGCTCGTTCCACTGGGCATCCAGTGGGTACCTGCCCATTATGAAAGTGTTGTTATTTAAGTGCTGTTAGTTTGGGGTGTCTAGGGCAGGTGGAAGACCCACGTGGCTCCGTGAGGTTCCCACCATTCCCATCCAGTTTGATGTGTATCAAGGCAGAAAGCCTCTGCCCCACGGGAGGGGAAGGTGTCATGTTCATTTCCTCCACCAATTAGCCCTCGGATGAGAAGAGGGAAAAAGTTCTGTCTGATTTTACAGAAGGTGCTCTGCGTGCTGCTGCGCTTCCCAGTTGTGTGCCAGGGTCATCACAACCTGGCTGGCCAGGTTCCTGGGACCTTAGAGGCCCATAAGGAGCGAAAAAGTCAGCCTGGCACCCAGGAACCTTGAGGCTGATAGGGAGCGGGGGAAGAAGTCTGCCTGGTGTGCGGGACCTCCGGGGCCTGATGCAGAGGGGAAAGGGGACTGATAAGCGACCAGCTTGGTCACAGAGCATGGCTGTTTGCCTCATAAAATGCAATTCGTTTTGCTAACTGTCCTACCAGGTGTCAGGAGCATGGGGGTACCGGTCACAAGTGCAATTGTGAATTGCCTTTCTTAAGTACTGGGACGGCAGCAATGCAGGGCCCAAGTCCCAGGTTAGGCTTGAGGCTACTGCTTTTACCCTGGTTCTCCCAGGCAAAGCACAAGATGAGTGTTTTAGATCACTTAAAAAATTTGTAAAAGTGCGACTTAACAGAGTTCGATGGCAAGGTTCACTCTGTTACTTACTACATGGGCGAAACATACAAAGGAAGATCGTGTTAGAATCGATTTGGAATGATTTACACAGAGATGGGAGGTGTGGAAAGGTATCACAAAGGGAGACCCTCCTGTGGAGTCACAAGGTTCAGAGTGGACCCCCTTGCTTTCAAGACTCCATCTCAGTGGGGAGTCGAGGCGCAGCTGGATCCAGACTTAGTCCCAGACTTGGTCATCAGTTTATGGCTAAAAGACTGTGTGTGCACAGTCAGTCCTTGTATCACTTAGTTAAGATTTCCAAGTTTAGCATGCTGTTCATCACTTAGCGATCCATTCGGGCACCTGGTGTTAGTTCGCTCTGCAGTTTGAGCCCTTGGTTTCCTGAAACAGGCCCTCAGGCATGGAGTCTTATAAAAGTACATAATTTAATAGAGTGGTACAGCAGCAGGATCAGCTCGAGCTCGGTGCCCCCAGACAGAAATCCAAACAAAGAAATCCCTGGGCAATTATACCCTTACAGACTATTCACCCCCCTCTTCATGTGATCTTCATGCACCTTCCACACGCCCTTTGGTCCAGTCGTGGTTGTGGTCGGAGATCTTCTGACACCTTACTGGATTCCTTCACTTTCTCCGGGCAGGCCCTTGTCTTGCCGAGCTGCAGGGGCTGTTGAGGGTTGTAGCCTTGAAGGCTCCTTATCATCTGATTTAGGCTGGCTCGGGAGGCTCCTGTTTTTACTAAGTAGGTACCCGTTCAGTACATCTCAGTGCAAGTTTACAGCTTGTGGCCTAAGGCTTCAGCAAATCCAGTTACTCATGCTAAGTAAACAGCGTACTAAATCCCAGAACATTATAATTCAGAAGTGAGTTGTTCTACTTGAAACTTACTTATTTAAGGTCAACGACTAATACCTCTTAACATTGAGAGTCGTCCCTGCTCAAGGGGAGAGTTGCCTGGTGGAGCAGGCCAGTTGCCGCCCAGGGAGAACTCAAATTGGGCTCATCCAACGACCTGTTGCTGTTAAAAGATCTCGTTGCTGGAGATTACTGCCGTGCAGCCATGCTGCCTAGCAGGGAGAGCTCAGAGAAGGCTCGCTTAGGCTGTCATAGTTATGGGGTAAAGTGGTTGGCTCGTAGTCAAATTGCATACAATGGGAGAGGTATGCATAAGAGTCCTTGTACCCACAACTCTCGCTGTGCCGCTCTGCTCCTTTGTGGGTTTCCTAGAGGAGTTCTTGGCCCGGCTGCGGCTCAGGCTTTACCTCCTTTGGAGCCTGTACCAAATTGCTGCTGGTTTGGTTAAGGAGGGTTCAAGTGCATCCGTCACAATAATGCACATAGTCTGTCCTGTACTTCTCCAAGGTGGTCTAGGGGTGATTGATTCTGTATTACCATTTGTGCTAAAGGATTTTCAAACGTGGGTTTCTCTAGGTTTGCTTTATTAACAACTCAGAGTTGGGCCACCACCGCAGTGAATGGTGAAAGATAACTCAAAACCGCCTTCTATATATACGATTTTACAAAACAATATGCAATTGATGTTTTGTCAGAAGAAGTTCTTGGTGTTCTTGCACAAACTCTCACTTCTCTATTCTCCAGTGGTTTCAGAAGTCCAATACGTTTTCCTGTCTCAACCGATTCTTATTGTCCCGTCTCGGTTCTTCTGAAGTTAGTGGTCATAGGCAGAAGGTCTCCAGTCACCACAGTCACTTATCTTCTTACACACCAAAGATCACCTCTGAATTTCTGAGAATCACTCAGGTTGTTCTCTTAATTCGTCTTACTCTAAAGTTAATCACTTATCTATTCTTATGTCTGAGATCTAAGATGTATGATTCTTTTTCTGTTGATTCAGCTTGACTGGGTTTTAAGCCAGCTATGGTGAGGGCTACACGAGGGACAAGTGAGCAGCTTATGCATATTGTTTTATAAGCACCTGCATTCTATTAATCACATCTAAACCAAGCTCTAATCATTAGTTATATGTCTGATATGAATAGTCTTAGAAACAGTGAGGCTTAAGGCCTAGTTCCCTTTACATTTGTGATAATAATTTGCTTTCTTTTTGTAGGGCTGTAATACTCTCTGCGCTTTCATTAATGGCTTTTTCTAAGTGTCTTGACACATTTGCAGCAGCTCTTTCTAGTTCTGCAACGCCTAACCCTGGGATAAAAGCTGTTGCAGGCAGGTGGAACTTTGTGCCACATTCTATCAGTGGGCTGTAACACTTCTTCCCATAGAGAGCAGTAGCTAGGAGCTACAGAGGCAGAAGAGAGACAGGTTCTAACCTGTGTGGATGGTATTAATGCACTTGGAATACACTTTTCAGCTCAGGTTGAGGGTCAATCCTCAACTGCCCTTTCTCCACCTCTCTAGTATCGCCCTGGTAGTTGTGTCAATGGGTAGTATAATCTCCAAATAAGTCTGAATCCTGTAAGTGATTTCCTGTAGAAGGGTTTGCATGTGCTGGATTTGGATGTTCAGGTAAACCGGTAAGGTTTGGACCCAGAGTAGATGACTCAGAGCAATCAGGATCCTACAGGCCTGTGGTGGCAACCAAAATTGTATCATTGTCCTTGGTTTGATTACAGCTTCCTGCAGAATACCAGGTTAATCTATCTGCAAATATCCACATTGTCTCAAGAGTCTGCAGGGCCTGAGAAACTCCATCCAGGAAAAAACTCTACAGTGTGGTGGCTTATTAGAATAGGTTTGATGTACAGGCTTCTGGAGAAACTCCCTTCCATGTTCAGTGGATGTGGTATATAGTAAGGTCTTGGAAGAATCTGTGGAGGAAGACCAATTGCCTTTAGACCCAGAAACTGATCTGTGGAATGTTGCAGGCATAAGACTCCCCTTTTCATCTGTATGGTCCGAAGATGTGAATTGTCCATCTCCGTCCATTGTATCCATTGCAAGGCTCTGTTGGCATTTCCAGTTCCCAGCTGCTGCAGAGTCAGTAAGCTTGTCAATAGGTTTGCTCTCCAGGCATACCCAGGGACCTCCTTTGAGGCTAGCGACAAACCCTTCCTGGCGGAAGGGCCGTATGCTCACTTTCTTTGGTGAAAATTCATAACGTAGATGCCTGTCCTCGTACCACTGAGAATTCAGTGGGACAGATACCCAGGAGAGCTGATTTCTGGTAGAGGATGGGCTTTTAGTGCATAGCCAACAGTCGGGCTCGTTTGCCTCCGCTGCCGTACTGTGGGCTGTGGCTATGGCCAAATTATGGAATGAATAGGTATAATCCATATTCCACCACAGGCTTATAAGCAAGGCTACCCTATTAAAACCTAGGCTTCCAAATCACTAGTAACAGGAAGAACAAACAGACGGAGATAGCAAAAATAACTATCCCTTGGATATAGAGGACAGCACTGAAATCAAAAGGGTTTCCTGACTCTGGAAACCCAGAAGGCATTGAAAGAGCTAAAGCAAGCAGTCATGGAAGCTCCCTCATGAGCCCTGCCAGACTACAACAAGCCTTTGGTATTATATTTACATGGGCAGAAAGGAATAGCCAGTTGGCCCAGAAACGTCTGCAAGCTGTAGAATGTGACTCAGCAGAACTAGACCTCGTAATTCAAGGCCTGATGTCCTGTGCTGGGGCTGTGGCAGCAGCAGCTGCGATGACTGAGAGAGCACTCAAACTCATTAGGCTAGTTAAGTGTCATGCGCGGTTTGTGCTTTCAGAACCTTCGGGAAATGGATCGCTGGGCTTGGAGGTCATTTGGGGAGTAACTCCTCCTTCCCTGCAGACCTGACCATTGTTTGATCTTTGGCCATGCATGGTGAGCTGCCCTGCTCAGCATATCAGATCAGCATATCAGAACACAGAGCTGCACACCCCCAGGCATGGCCTCCCCATCCTGTTGCTGATGTCTGTGCTGATCTGTGCCGATTGGCTTCTTTTCACCTGTGGTTCCTTGCTGTGCAGGGTTCGTTGTTAAGCAGAGTTCGTCATTACGTAGAACCTGCCCCACCGCCATGTTTGAGACATTAACTCTTTCGGTCTCTCACAGGGCCTCTCCCCATCGTCCGCCTGCCCGCCTGGGCTGCGAGGAGGAGCCGGGCGAGCATCGCCTCCATCTGCCACGGTAGACGCTGTCGTGGAGCAGGCATCGCCTGGCCCCGACCATGTCGTGTGTCCACTACAAGTTCTTCTCCAAGCTGAACTATGATATGGTCACCTTCGACGGCCTCTACATCTCTCTGCCTGACCTCAAGCTCCAGATCATGGCCCGTGAGAAGCTGACGGCGGCCAGCTGCGACCTGCTGATCACCAACGCCCAGACCAACGAAGGTGCGTGGGGGCAACAGGCACGGGGCCTCGGGGACTGCCCGGCTGGCGGTGTCGCAAACGACCCCGCGACAGCTTGGGTGGAAGCTGGAAATCCAGTAATAGTCCAGTCTGTTCATCAGGATGTTTCAAGGCAGTGCTTTCAGTGCAGCTACACAGATGATTTGTTTGTCGCAAAGTGTGCAAGGGGCGTTGATGAGAAGAGAGCTAAAAACTCACCTCGTGAGAAAGCATAATTTTAAGCGCTAGGGGGAAAACGTGTTCTCGGGAGTTACCCTCTTTTGTGGTAGAGAGAGTCTGGCATGTTAGTAGTCCTTGTCAGCTCTTACTCTGCAAATCCTTTCCCCAGCAGCATATCAGCTGGTTGGCAAGGCATCTAAGGCTAGTCAAGGCTTTTCTTTGTCATTTCACATATCGGCTTGCCTTCTGATGACTTCTGTTCTGAAGAGCTTCTGTACTTTATCTGGGTGAAAATACTTCTCTGCATAGTGCTCAGAGAGGTGCTTTTGCACTGCTGTCAGACTCCAAACGGTGGGTTAAAGCAGGCCGTAAAATAAAGTAGGAGCTTTTTTCAGTAACCTGTTGATAGCATACATATGACAGAAATTAGTAAAGCTAGCAGATTTTCAGAAGTATAGGTGAATTTAAAAATGGGATTTTTAAATTGTGCATTCAGCGCGAAGCGGAGCATAACCTGAGCTGCTTGTACTTTTTTGCAGGAGGAAGGTCGTGGATACTAATGCAATAGCTGATTTAAGATTTCCGAGTCCGTATGAGGCAGCAGTCAAAGTAGCTCTTGTTTAACTTGTCTGCCTCCATGAAATACTTCTTTGCCTTGGGTCTTTCAAGCATACCAAGTTTCTTGTCTTTTAGACTGTTATGTCTCTTCTGCTCTTGACTTGGAGATAACATCCAAATCTTCCTTTGCTTTTGCAAGCTTTCTGAGTTAACGGGATCCTTATTTTTAATCACAGGTCAGATTGACAAAAGCCCAGTAGCCCCTTACTGGCCATCCCTGCCAGTAAAACAAAAAACAAGTGTTGTGCTATCAGGGAATAGGAATCAACAATGTTGTTACCTCCAGCTTTGCTGAACATTTCTGTTGGAGCGCTGCTTGGACAAGTGTGAAAAGTAGCCTTGTTGGGCATGACGTCACTGCTCACTTTGCAGATGTGGAGTCACGAGGTGAGGCAGTGTGACGCTGCTTTGCAGGTCCTGGTAGTTGCCGAGTCTCTGCTAGGGGATGCTGCTGCCCATGGGGAACAGGTTCCTGCTGGGAGACACCAGTTCATTCTGAGAGCTGTTAGACTAAGCTGGCTTCTGTTAAATTCAAATTGAGAGGGACTTCGGGAATAGCGCGCCAGATTTAGTCCTTCCCTATTTAAAAAAAGAAAAAAGTTGACTTTTTAGTCGACATTGTTTGGCTTCACCTCTCATAAAATTTCATCACCAAAATTAGTTCAGTTAATTGCGGCGAAGGAAAAATAAATGTCTTAAAGCCAATTGGTATCAGGCCCCTTCACAGAACTAACTCAGCAATGGACTCTGCTGTATGTAAACACTCTTCCACAAATTCTCTGAGACGGTGACCAAGCTGGTGGGATACTTCAGTACCAAATACAGATAGGTGCCGGGATAAGTGTCCTATACAGAGAAAGCCTTTCCTTCACCGCACTATTGTCACTCTTCAGCTGATCCATTTAAATGTGCGCTGATGGACTTTTAAGGTGAATTCAGTTTTATATCAGTCTGTTACTAGATGGCTGGACCTCTCTTCATGGTGCACTTAACAAGCGAATTGAAAACAAGCATATATCACCAGATGTATATATATACACACACACATTCAAGGATAAGTCTATTCAGAAGGCAGGTGTCAATGCTTCTCTTCTAATGGTCAGTGAATTGTCACCAAGTACTAGAAGAGGACTTCTTCCTCTTTTTGCATCACACAGCTGTTGGGCATGTTCGAAGTGACCTCTGCAGGCTTGCATCATTTGTGAATAAATGCATTGGTTGCTGTCCTCATATATACAGTCTCTTCCTAGGCGAGGTGCTGCCACTTGTAAAGCTGCTGCAGAACTAGAACAATCCTCAGTTCAGCACAGGTGTAGCAAACTCCTGCCTTTTTGTGGAGCCGCTGTTGCTTGTCCTCTAGCTCTGAAATGTCAGTCCAGCGGTTTGTGATCGGGACCAGAAAGAACGCTCTGTATGACTCCATTCAGCAGGTCGAAACAGCTGGTTTGGGCTTCTAGATCTGCAGCTGCCATGATGTCCCAGTTGCCTGCCTGGGCCCCAGTACTGCTTCAGCTCCTTCTCCATCAAAAAGTCCCAGTGCAGGCCTTTCTTGACAGGTGGCTGTGGAAGGGTTAGAGTTTCTTCTTTGAGAAGAGCTCTAGGGGTTGCTTTCAGGATATATGACTTCTGTAAAAGCTTCTGTTTTCGTCATTAGTAGTCCTTTCTCCTACAATTTGAACCTCCTCGGAAGTCCAGAGGAAGCTTGCTGTTCGGTTCCCTAGGGGGGAAGATCAGGAATTAGTTTCAGCTAAATGATTTCTCAGTTTTCTGAAGAAGCATTCTGTCATTTGGAAATAGAAGTAAAATGTTCATTTCATTGTGGAAATAATGTCTTCTGGTAGGTGAGTTTTGGGGTAAGAGAGGTTCCTGCCTGTAGGAATAATATACTGAAAAATGAAGCATAAATTGTGAAATATTCCTGTTTTGTGTGTGATCACTGAGCAAAACCACCCTGTCAGAGCTTGACTAGATATACAGCATCTTTGGTTTTCAGACCATTGTTCTGATTCGGTCTGCAAAGGTAAGAGCTTTTAATATTTAAAACTGTAGGCAGATTACAGGGAATGGCTGCTGATAGTGATTTAAAATATTTAGTCATATCCAGCTTGTGTAAGGACAATATAAAAACCATTCTCATGGAGAGATCTTTGCATTTTAAGCTTACTCAGTCCAAGTGTCTCAGGTAGTTTGGTTTTTTGATTGTTTGGGCCTTATGTAGAAGGTCAGAAGGCTTTCCTCCTCTTCAAAGACTAACATGGTGTAAGCCCAGGCAAAGCATGGGTAGCTTCAGGCCCACTCTCTTTTCAAAAGGCTTTTCACGGCTGTCGTCGTAAGGAATTTTGTTTGAGTGTCTCAGCTCTGCAGAATGAATCGCAAGAATTCATAGAATCCTGGAATCATGGAATGGTTTGGGTTGGAAGGGACCTGAAAGATCATCCAGTTCCAACCCCCCTGCCATGGGCAGGGACACCTTCCACTAGACCAGGTTGCTCAAAAGCCCAGGGACGGGGCATCCACAACTATTGACATCCAATTCACATCCCTTGGGTTAATTCAAACTAGATGATAAGCTTCAGAGGGGAGATAGCACTTTAGTTGGAGCCAATTGTGCCCTACTTGTGAAAGCAAGCTCAAACCTCCCCCAGATTTCTCTGATCCAAATACTAGCATTGCCAGTTTTGTTTCCATTTACACGTAAAGCGCCGAGCAGCTGAGAAGCGGTGTTGTTGATGGATTAAGCTCCAAGGAATAGACAGAGATGGCAGGCGCTCTTCTGTGTTCTGTCAGTCTTGACCACTAGCAGCACAGGGGAATTGATATAGTTAACAGCTAGGAAAGCAATGGCGCAGAGTTGTCATGCTTTAGCTGAGGGCCTCTTTTGTTGCAGGGCAAGCTAGTCAGACTTCAGAATCTGGTTTATGCAGGTGAGACTTTGCTGTGGTTGGTTTTTCTCCAAAGCTCTGTTGGTTTTGTAGCCTAACAGAAGCAAAAGCAACTTAAGCTAGATCAGGAAAGAACCTCACGCATTAGCAGACTCCGCTTCAGTGACCTTTGAGACCATTTTGCTGTTGGCATTCCAACCATTGTAAAACCATGAAAAAGATTGTGCTGCTTGTGTTTGATTATCAAACCTGAAGGTTTCTTGAAATGTACTTTCAGTGTGTTGGGACGATAAAAGTGCAACGTTCCATATCAAACTTTGCTTTTCCATCCGTAAAGGGATTCTCTGAAATGTTGTGTAATTATGTATTGATATAGGTTCTCGTAAAGTGGCAGATTCTTTTTCTGTATTGATGTTGTTTTCAGAATACACAGATGGTAATGCCCTGATTCCTAGGAACTCATCGGTAATTGTTAGAAGAATCCCTGCTGGAGGAGTTAAAGTCACCAGCAAACCCCGTGTTACGTAAGTATCCGTAAAGCATTGTATTCTTGGTTAGGGGTTTCAGTGCATTAACTTTTTAAATTGATATTAGTTTACAAGAGGCATTCAGATTGTATCTTTCTTGTTAAAGCTGCTGTTAATTTTTGTTGTCATGGGCTAGATTTTAATATATCTGTCCCAAAGCAGACGTACATGTTTTGGCCTGCTGGGAGATGGGGTTGAAACTGCAACAATGGTAGCTTTTAAGGTGATTCCATTGGGTTTGTTCTTGGGGTTGATTCTTCTGAGAGCCAAGTTGTAGATCCCATTTCCTCTACGTGGAGAGATTCCTTATTTTATGTGTTTGATTTGATTGCTTTTATAGTAAAGACAGATAGGCATTGTTGTGTAAACTTCTAATTTCTTCCCACTTCAGAAGAGTCTGATTGTCAGTGTTTGACTATTTCTTGCATTTGGGGGGTGCAGGGTGGGATATGGCAGGTATTCTTACCCCCTGGTAAATCTGGGTGTTTTGCATACTAGACACAGAGGAAAGACCAAGGGTTGCCAGCTGGCAAACCATGCAAACCAGAAGTTCCATTCATAAGTGATTCCTGTTAGTTTCCTAAAGACAATGTCCATTTCAGGCCAGAGAAAAAGAACACTCTCCTAAAGTGTATCACCTTTTGAGCGAGTACAACAAAGGAATAGTTAACCCCTTCCAAACTTGAAACTCAGTAAGCAGTTCAGCACGTTACCAGGCGTTACTAGTTCTCTAAGTCTGTTTTTACCCTAAGTTGCTATCAGTGCTCCAGGTTTTCAATCTATATTCCTCAGATTTCTGGAGGACAGAGAATCGGATGTGTTGGTTAAACTTACAGCTATGCAAATGCAGTGCTGACTACAGGATTATTGCTGTCATGTATGTATTCAGCTACATTAGCATTGTTTGAACATTCATGTTTTCCAGCCTTCTTAAAGAGACGCCTCTCCCCCACAATTAGTAGGTATTATTAGCTTGTGGTTTTGCCATGTCTTTCTCATGTTGGTTCTCAGGCAATAAAGTAGACTGGTGAGTTACTGTGTGTCTTGAAAAAACAGCACAGCAGCATCCTGGTACCTGTGAAGCATTTGCGAGCAAAAAACCCTGAATTGCTGTGAGTCTGCCTGTAAACTTTGGGCATATTACTTCAGCAGTTGCTGCAGTGCTTTCAGGCACTACCTAGGAATTCAGGACGGCACAGTGTTGTGCTTGTAACCATGGCCTTGTTTTGGCCATGTTTAACTTAAATATGTGTGCTTAGTGCCGCCTTGTCAACGCATCCTCCGTTTCTGGTTGGCTGGCGCTCTCTCCTGGTATCATAATCCTGCCCTGAAATGAGAGGAGAGATGCTGCTAGCATCAAAGATCAAGCAAAGACCTGTATGTGGGGATACGGAAAGAATGGCGCTGCTGTTGTAGTGTTGAAAATGAACCAGGCAGATGAGCTTTCTATTCCTTCAGCTGGAAACATTGCAGAAACAACTGGTAGAGTGGTTAATGTTTGGGAACGAGGAATGTATGCTATAACGGTGGAGAGGCCTTCAAAAATGCGTTACTCACCTTGTTGTATGTTCTTCAAGGTAAATGGATGAAGAAAGCATTGCGTGGTAATCTAAAGTATTTCCCTGTACTTCCTCATCTTCAGGAGGTACGTGGCTGTACTTGCGAGCCTGGTGGTATTCTAGCAGTGGCAGGAAGCATGAGCCTTTCTAGTTGTACGTAAATTCCACAGCAGCCATTGAATTGTCTCTGCTCATGGGACGCTTTGGATGACGTATGAATTGTTTGTTAACTAGATCAAGGGCTGCACGTCTGATTCCTGATGAGTGGCATGCAGATACAGATCAATAAGTGTGTGGAATCTCAGCAAGTTTTCAAATGTAATGACTATTGCCAAAAAGATTGTAGCCTTTTCAAGATTATCTTAAAGCAAATTCTGGCAAGTAAGACCTTTTCTTTTTTGTCACAGGGCTCCTAAATCACACCAAACCCCAGAAACTGCTTTCAGGTGACATTTCTACTACTATTTGTAGTCAATCTTGCATATGCTAAATGTAGGAGCTATCTGAATACAGTGCTTGGGCTTTCACAAAGAAACTCTGTTCTAAAGCCTATGCTGCTGCCATTCTTGTTATCTCTTTGTCAGATGACTGACTGTTTTCTCTGAAGTAAACTTGCACTTCAAAGTGTCTAGAACGTCAGTGTTCTTTCTTGGAAATTAAAGTACTGTATCTGGTACCCATTTGTAATACTAGATATATACGGATTGGTTAAAGTTGCCTTTGTATTTTGAGAGTTGATTATTTAAGAACACCAAGCTGTGATACAGACTTCATCTTTTTGATACTGACGCAGCAGAGACAAAATACCTGAGGGCTTCCTCTTGCACTGTTGTGTTCTATAACTGTACATCTTAATTTGTGACAAAGTAGAAACGGGATTTGGGTCTGTTTGTTGGGTTTTTTAGTTGCACTGAATGTGCCGAGAGAGAACAGTTTAGGTATATGAATAAATTTCCCCATTCCCTAGACTATCAGAACATGATGTTTTGATGTTCAGGTTTTATAACCTGTTGTCACTGCTTTATGCTGGGTACAAGTGCTTTACTTGAAATTCTAATCACCTTTATTTCTTCTTCCAGGAGTCAAACTGAGCCAGTGCGTGGAACATCAAAAGCAGTATGTAAAAACACAATCTCACACTTTTTTCTACACACTGCTCTTAATTCTAAACCATGTAGCCTTGTATTAATTTTCCAAACATTAACTAATTATATATTCCAGTAAAACCTGGTGTATGTTGTAAAGACAATGTCTTTGATTCAGCATAGGAAAAACTGGGTAATGCCATCACTTGCACAGTTCTAATGTAAATATTGGTTTTGGTGCCTAGTGATGCATTGCATTTCACATTGAATATGCTAGACAATTTCCTGGATGACTTTGTATTGTACAGGTAATGTATGATCGCTTTTAGATCATGTAGGTCCGAGGTTTGCACAACTGAACATGGTGCCATGTTCTACATCTGTGTATAGCTAGTAAAGCGTATGTTTGTACATTGTTTTGTTTGTAGGTTGTTTTGTGCTTTTTGTTTCTTGCAATCCAAATTGTTTGGAGTGAATTTTCTACTATTTCCACATTATATCACTTAGCTTTTTTTTTTAAAATACTCTTTTTGCCCAATGGATTTTGAAAATGTTATCAAAACTCACTGAGAAACCACCGTGGTTAAACTTGGTACTGTTTCTTAGTTGTGACCTGGGGGTTCAAACAAATAGCCAAACCAACATATCCCATACATTTTGAGGACAGTCATGTGCAGCTAAATGTTTCCGTTTCATGTCCTTAAATGCTTGGGTATTTGTTCCTAAAAGTGTATAATTGAAGTGATATTATTTGGGCCCCTCTGAGTACATGTATGTCTTTAAGAGATTGCCATGAATTTAAATATGGTTGCTCCGCAAAGTGGTATTCGGAAGTTCTGCATTTGATCTTTCCACTCTATCTGATGAAGCAGTTTAGTTTAATAGTTTGTCTGCAAATGAAAATATCTAAGACCCAGTGTAGAGATTTTGGCACAAGGTTAGAGCCTGGTGTATTTGTGGGTAAAATCCCTGTCATTTGTCTGAACTTCTGCCTGCAGTACTTTTTTGGACCTGGGTGGCTTCGGGGTTGGATGCTGCTTTGATTTCCCAAAGGTTAAGCCTTTCTTTAGTATACCCCCACTCTGAATTTCCATTTGGAAAAGGGGCAGCATTTTTCTTCGGGTTAGAAAACACTGTCATTCGGCTGCTAAACTAGAGAGAAGTCACACAAGGAAATACCTGACTGGTAATGGTCTAGATCTGGATTTGCGACTTGGGTCGAAGGCTAGGTGTAACTGTGCTTTTCAAAATAGCCCTTATAATGTAAAAATTCCTATTTGTTGGTTTTTATTTTTCATCTTCAAGTATAACTGCTTTTTCTTCACTAGAATGGTGTGAGGCTTTGCACTAACCCTGGATCATTGGATCTGATCCCTTGATCAGCTGTTTGGGTAACTTAATCTAGAAATTGATGAGCTCTGGGGTTGTGTTCTGTCAAGAATACAGCCTCTGATTCTCGTGGAATGGTATACAATGAACTTAAAGTGGAAAACTTCTTGTATGTTGGTGTAAAAACACTAAGCCTAAACCTGACATCCATAATTCTATCACTGATTGGTTCAACTTCCTTTTTGGACATGAAAGGCTCTCATTGTGAGCCCAGTGACCCTAGCAGTTAATGGAAGGCATTTATGTAAACCACCTTTATAGTATTTGATCTAACTGAGATGGGGTTTTATGTCTTGGAAAGAGTTCTTTTTCTCTTTGTTTACTAGCTTGTGTATAAACACAAATCACATCTTCATCAATAAGGTTACCATTCTTTCAGCCTCGTGTGTTCCCTGGTGTCTCTGTATTACGTTTCTAAGTAGCATGTTACCATAAGCTTAGATAGATGTCTCAAAAAAATATTTTGTTTTAAGAAAGGAAAAATCCTGGAGTGGGAGGGAAGACTTGTGTTAGTTAGAACTAATTAAAAGGAAGACAAAGCAAAACTGTTCCCTTCTTGTTTGCTCTGACTGTACCTGATGTGGGTTGTGGGTAGCCATAGGGAGGGTGGAAGCCTTGCATCTCTCTTTACAAGTCCTCTCTCTCTCTCTCTCTCTCTGTCTCACACACAGAGTAAAAGCACTGCAGCCTCAGGTGCTTCTAGTGTTGGAGGCACAGTTAGCTTTATTCTTAAAGCTAACTCAGGTCTTGGTCTAAAGTGTGTGGGGTTTTGTTTTGTTTTGTTATTTTAAATAAACGTCTTTCTGCATGTATTTCAAAGCCAAACCTGGATCTTAGTGTGGTCTGAATAAATCACTGGGAAGGCTTGCCAATTATTGTTGAACAGTAAAGCAGCAATGTTAAAATCAGTTCAGATTTTTTTTTTTTAAAGGATGCACAAAACCTTATACTTTGAATATTTCTTAATTGTCTTGCTCTTATGTTAGCTGTCATTCTACACTTCCAAATCTGTGCTGCTGTCCTACCGTTACTACTGCCAAATCAAGAAAGTGAATCCTATTTGTTTTCGTATTCCTATTTCAGTAACTGCAAGGATCTCTAGTTGGTATTAGTCCTCAGAGGCTGCAGAAATGCAGAGTCACGCGCATTGTTTTAGCACCGCCAAGCACAGCTGTGATCCTTCCTGGCTGAATTTTCAGTTTAACCAAGCTATTGGGTTTTAGGAAACCACTGTAATTTAAATGCAGCACTCCAGCAGTGAGATTAGCCTTTTCCTCCTATTTTCTGTCCCCTTTCCCACTTGCTTTATGTGAATTTCTGTTTAGTCTTCTGTTTGAAATGGGAGTTAATACATTGACTGTTGATTGTGGGGTTTTTGAGGGTTTTCTTTATTTGGTTACTTTGGGGTTTTTTTCGGTTTGGGTTTTTTTTCCCCAGTTCTTCTGCAGTATTACCTTAGGGTTGTATACAAGTGTCGTGGAGGTGTTGTTTCTACTTGACCGATGGGAGGGACTGGCAGGAAATACTTCAGTAGAAATTTAAAGGAAAAAAACCAAAGACACAAGAATGTAGGATCATTGGAAGATGGCCGTTGGGCAAACGTACTAAATAGTACATTAATTTTCTATTTGCTGCTTTTGGTAACTGTTCATAGAAGGGAGTGCTTTCATCTCCTTTAAGAAATCAGACTGTTGCCTGCAGGCCATATAATAACTGCTTCCTAAAAAAATACAAGAACTAATATTAACTGTTATGTTTCAGTTACTGGTCAGTCCTAGACTGTTTAATGCCAGACTCCAATAGAGAGCTTTCCTAATTCCTTGTTTGCTTCTGAAAACCCGCAAAGTGATAATGGTTGTGCCTGCCATGAGAGAACATAGGCCTGTTTTTCCACATGTGAAGAAGAGTGGCATGTGGAGCATGAAGCTTCAAAATACTTGATCAGACTTCCGTTTTGACAGAAGTGGGTACCAAATGTTGTGAAGGGAAGGAAAGTTGAATCTTCTGGTAAGATTTGCAGTGGAAAGAAGGTCTCTTGTTCCAGGTCTGGGTGCTCCTTTCCAAAGGCACGTTTTCATGATTTTTTTACTTAGTGTTGGAGTAATGTTGTCTGCGCTTTCCTAAACATCTAGAGAAGACATGATTAACTGGAGTGAGGAAACATCTTCTGCATGTAAATATTTTGTCCCCAGAGTCTGCTAAAACTGCTCCCTTGAATTCTTCCACTACGTTAGGTAATAAAGGACAAGGGCTTTTTTCCAAGGAAGGATTTTAATCTCTGCTCCGATCCATTTAGGGACGTCTTGAGGAGAGCTCTTCAGTTTACGCTGTGACACTTTATTCTACATTTTTGAACAACCAAAGTCCTAATAAGCAGTGATTCAGGTGTCTTTCTGATCATGTTTTGCTAGTGTAAGCTTAACTGCTGCTTGTGGCATAATATAATTCCATATTCTGGAAAAGGAACAAGCTAAGTGTTACCCTGTTTACTTGTGGAAAAGCAGCATTTCAGTATTAGTTCTCCATAAACGCTGCAGCCTATTGCAAACTAGTGGCCTGAGGGCTTCACTCCTGCAGGGTGTTCCAGGAGGTAGGTGGGAGGGAGGAGTGTGGTTGCAGTGGAGAAAAAAATTACAGGACTGTGCTCTGACTCCATGTTTTCATCATCATTAAAAATTGGTTTTGCTCTGCTAGTAAGAAGCATAATATTAAATTCTCACACCTCCCGAACTAATCTGGATAGTATGGCCTGTGGTCTAATAAAATACAAGACATCAGTATTGTCTGTTTTTGTAGGCCGCTCTGTCATGGTAAACACCTTTATTTCACTAATTTGAGCAGCCTGTTTTTTTCTAGACAAAGTGGTGGTTTACTTTCATGGCTGATGTTCTGGCTTGGTGTTTTTATTTGGGTGTTGTGGGGTATGGTGAGTTTGGCATTTTTAAACTTAGTGACGACAGGAGGGGCAGAGTTCATGGTTGAGGGCTGATACACCTGTGCTTGATTTTGCCAGGCAGCTACTGTCTTCATAAAAGCATAACTGTGTGCATTTAGAAGTGATGAGATGTTAACGGATTAATTGACAAGCTACACTGCAAATAAGTTTCCTGTAGTGATGCTTCCTTCTCAAATAAACTGAAATCCTTTTTAGCTGAAAATTGACAGATGTGAGCATTTGACAAGGGTCCCTCTCTGAGATACTGTGGAGCAGTAAGTTGATGTCGAGCGGGTTTGGTTATTTTCGTTTCTTCTCATTAACCACACAGGCACTCTTAAGGTGCCATAGGTTTGGACTTTGTTTTCAGCAAACACAAATTGCACGGGGTTGGCAGTGCCCCTGTCAGCGACACTCAGAGGATATAGTGCAGACTTTCAGACTACAGTAGACCTTAACTATTGCTATGTTTTGACTGTAGAACTTGAATATGTGTTTAATTTTTTGTGAACAGACAGATGACTCTCCTGCATCTCTTTCTCTGGCCCACCTTGCTAAGGTATAGATATATTCTTTTCAAATTCTTTAAAAAAAAAAAGTGTTTGCTTTGTTTTTTAAAATCTTATACTGTGATCTATAGCTGGATAACTGTTGTAATGGAAACAAAATTTAATTTAATTTTTATTAATTTAAAGTATTAATTTTAACTTTAAAATGGGTGTCTATTTTGGTACTAGCCTGTAAAGAGCAGTTCCCACTTTGGGAAGATAGAAGGGGAGTACCTTATCAGCCTCAACGTAATGTTGCACTATTACTCATCTTCCAGACACACAGAAGCAGCATTTCAGAAGCTGTTTACCATTTCTCATATGTTTCATTGATTTTGCATTGGAAACTAACAGTTTTTCCAGAAGAATTGAATGGGCTGTAAGTTACGGGCATTTGGAGGGGGGAGTGTGCAACAGCCAAAAGAGAATCGTTTCTGTAACATGGACAATTGCATGGCTGTTTTTGAATTTCTAGCCATTAAAGTTACAGATCCATTCTTTTAATGCTGCACAGTTTCATAAATGCTAGTATATAGACAGTAGACAACATAATCTAATTTGTTGGAATGCAGACTGTGTGAAGTGTGAAAGTGTACCTGATTGTTTCTAGGAATATACCGATGTGTATGTGTGGCATATTAGCAGATGTGACCTTCTGGAACTGTTGTAATGCCATGTTTTGCTATGGACCTGCTTGCATTTTTTGCTCAACAATGTGTACCTTCCTCTGGGAAAGCACTACTGGCTGCACTTTGTGAAAAGGCGTAGTGCTAGCCAATGAAAGAACTAGTCTTTAAAGTTACAAAGCTTAGAGAGGGCAGGGCCTAATGCAGAGGAGCTAGTTCTTTCTTCTGAAAAGGAAGGCTGGAGTTCATTTCCAAGAAAGAGGAATCTCTTCACACTGGTCACTTCTTTCCTTTCTCACTGAAGAAATTAAATTGTGTGCATCTGGGGGGGGAAAAAAAATGTTTGGAAGGTAGCCACCAAAAGAACTTGGTCTCCATTAGTGCTGTCCCTAAACATGTCCTTGGTACTGTAAACTTATGCCAAATTTTACTCTTAAAATATGAAGAAGTGTCCTTGTGGTGTACACATTTAAGCTTTTGAGAAAATTTCAGTATTTCAGAAAAATACAGGAACATAATGGAAAGCAGCTCAAACCTGTTACTTACTCTAACGTCTTTAGTGCAGACTGACTTGGCATGGAGGTGATGCGTTAAGAGTTTTCTGGTTTATTATTACTACGTATGAAATGCCATGTTTGAATTTTGGTCTATTCCTACTAATGTGTTGTGGGTTTTGGATGTGTTTTGTAAACTGTTGGGTTCAAAGAAATTAGTCAAGTATCTGTAAAGCTTTCTGTAAATGTTCATGGAAATGATTTCATAGGTGTTGCTCTGGATTATGTTACTGTGGAGAAAAAAATGGTGTCTATGAAACATCCATTTAATAGAATGTTGAAACTAGTTGGTTGCTTTTGTGAATGAATGCATATAAAAACAGAACCATGAGTGGTTGATCTGAGTGGTTGATCTGAATGCTAGGTGCTTGCAGGTCCACATCCTTTACAGCCTCTCCCTTAGACCCTGCTTGGATCTGGACTCGTGTGAAATAAAAACATTGGAACAAATACTACTTTGAAAAAACAGCTGGCTTCAATAATTTGAAAGATCTATTTCTGCATAAGGTTGATATTACAATTTATATGTTAAAAGGACACAGTCAACTGGAAAAAAAAATGCAGATTGTGCTTCCTGTAGTTAAATCACTTAATATGAAGAAGTTAGTAGAGGGAGAAGCATGCAGTGTGGACTGCCTCCAGCACATGATGGTCAAATTTGTAGTGACAAGAATCTTTTGTCTTGCTGAGGGATTATAAAAAGCTTGCTTCCTTTTAATGCTTCTGTGTGGGAAGCTGCATTTCAGCAAGCAAAAACAACTTCCCTGACTCTTAAGTTGTGTGTCCCTTTAATGCTGCAAAATGTAAATAAGGATACTTGCATGCATCTTTCTCAATTAAATGTACAGTGGATGTCTTCTTCAAATAGGCTGGAGCTTAAAAATCACCTTAAAAATACTGGATCGTGTAATGTTGTCTACTTATGCCTTCGGTCCACTTGGAAGACAATTGGATTGGTTACGCCAGTCTTTCTGTAAGGTACAAACAGAGCCTAAGGTTTTGAGTGCCCAAGAACGCTCTTGTCAAGTAGGTTAACACGCACACAAACACCATGTAATAACGGTGTAAGGGCTCCCCAGAACATCTTCAGGACAACGGTATTTTCTATAAGCAGCTCTTTTCATGCAACCTCAGCTAGTGTTGTGCTGCTCTTTACAGGACTGGGTGAGCGGTGTTGTCTTTGGCTGTGTGGGCTTAAACGTGTTTCTAATGTGCGTGTCAAATAATTGCCTGTTAAACAGACTGCCAATCTGGCTGAAGCCAGTGCTTCCAAAGAGGATAAAATAAAAGCTATGATGATCCAGTCCTGCCATGAATATGATCCAATCAAGTAAGTGTTGATAATGTCAGATCTGTTCTTTGAAGATTATGGAAAAAACTGTAGAGGTGTTTGGTTTAACAAGCGAGACATGTGCATACCTTGTTCTTTTATTCCCCCAAAACTTGCAGTTACATGAAGAAACCCGTGGGTCCACCTGCATCGTCATATACTTGCCATCGTTGCAGAAAACCTGGCCACTCTATGAAGAACTGCCCAAGAAATGGGATAAGATTGTGGGGGACTTCTGGTGTTACCTAGTTTTTAATTGTTTTACCCTGGCAGTTAGGTAACAAGTACATGAATACTCACGTGAAGAATTGTTTCTCTTGGGGTGAAATACAGAGCTTATATGGCAATGTTGCAAAGCCTTTCAGAATTTGAGGGAAACCTGGAATTAGAAATGTAAAATTTTCTTTTTTTCTAGGTCATGGACATGAAATGTGTCCATAGATCTTTCTCTGTGAACTTGTATGCGTGTTTTTGTACATTTCAATGTTATTGGAAATTTTTCTGGTTTTAACTCTTTTTAGTGACAGTTCATAGTTTTTAGTATTTTGTATAAAAAGAAGATGTTTCTGTTGACCCCATCTACTGAACATTTGTGTGTTTTAATCAGACAAGCCTCTGGTTGCGTCTTCATGCCGTTTAATGTTAGTCACTGAAGGTACATGCATGAGGTATGAATTTAGCCTTCATATAGAGATGGTGAACATAAGTTTCCCCAGTGAGTGATTCAGAGCACTGCATTAAGCTCTCCCTCTGCATTGCCCTTTGGAGGAGGAGGAGCGGCTTTGTGTCTCTTCTCTGAGTGGATGGTGAGCTAAGGGCTGTTTCGCCCTTAAGGAACCCGAGGGTAAGCCAAAGAATGTCGACCGAATTCAAAACACTGCTCAAGCCTTTGGAACATCCTGGCTGTATTCATTTAAGAAAAGAAGTATTTTAGTCGAGCGACCCTTACGCTAGGTAAAAGGAGAGGATTAAAGGCTCTTGCTACTTAAAATCATCATTGAAATGTCATTTTAAGTGTGGGTCTTAAGATGCGGTATGTCTGCATTTCTTGTCTCAACAGGACGAAAGTTTTGGGTCTGTGCCCAGGATGAAAAAGACCACAGGAATTCCAAGGAGTTTCTTGGTGGAGGTGAAAGATCCCAAAAGGAAGGGTGTCATGGTGACAAAAACTGGAAAATACGCAATACCACGTGTTAATGTGTAAGTATGGAATTAATTGGACCGACCAAAAAGTGAACGAGAGAAACCGTGCGTAAATGTCTGTATTGGCTTTGTGTGGCAAGTTTTTGGTAGCGGGGGTGGGGGGGAAGGTTACAGGGGTGGCTGCTGTAAGAAGCTGCTGGAAGCTTCCCCTGTGTTCAAGAGAGCCAATACCAGCCAGCTCTAAGACGGACCCGCCGCCAGCCAAGGCCGAGCCAATCCGCAATAGTGGTGACGCCTCTGTGATAACATTTTTAAGAAGGGAAAAAAAGTTGGGACAGAGGGAAAACGGCAGCCGGAGAGAGGAGTGAGAACATGTAAGAGAAACAACCCTGCAGACACCAAGGTCAGTGAAGCAGGAGGGGGAGGAGATGCTCCAGGCGCCGGAGCAGAGATTCCCCTGCAGCCTGTGGGGAAGACTATGGTGAGGCAGGCTGTCCCCCTGCAGTCCAGGGAGGTCCACGGTGGAGCGGAGGTCCACAGTAAAGCAGATGTCCACCTGCAGCCCGTGGAGGACCCCACGCCGGAGCAGGTGTGTTCCCAAAGGAGGCTGTGACCCCGTGGGAACCCCGCTCTGGAGCAGGCTCCTGGCAGGACATGCAGATCTGTGGAGAGGAGCCCACGGAGCAGGTTTTCTGGCAGGACTTGTGACCCCGTGGGGTACCCACGCTGGAGCAGTGTGCTCCTGAAGGACTGCAGCCCATGGAAGGGACCCATGCTGGAGCAGTTCGTGAAGAACTGCAGCCCATGGGAAGGACCCACGCTGGAGAAGTTCATGGAGAACTGTCTCCCGTGGGAGGGACCCTGCACTGGAGAAGGGGAAGAGTGAGGAGTCTTCCCCCTGAGGAGGAAGGAGCGGCAGAGACAAGGTGTGATGAACTGACCGTAACCCCCATTCCCTGTCCCCCTGCGCCGCTGGGGGGGGAGGGTAGGTAGAGCATTTGGGAGTAAAGCTGTGCCTGGGAAGAAGGGAGGGGTGGAGGGAAGGTGTTCTGAGATTTGGGTTTATTTCTCATTACCCTACTCTGGTTGATTTGTAATATATTGAGTCAATTTTCCCCAAGCTGAGTCTGTTTTGCCCGTGACGGTAATTGGTGAGTGATCTCTCCTGTCCTTATCTCGACCCACAAGCTCATCTGAGCTAATTTCGTTGTTGATCCACTGAATGGGAGAGGTCTGCGGTGGGAAAATTGTTCCCCCCTCCCTATTCTAGTGTGGTGGCTATAGAAAAGTAGGTTCAACTAAATGCCTATGTTTTAGGAGGCTAATGTGGAGTGAGAAGAATTCCATCTCCTGTCTTCCTTTGATAAGATCCAAAGCTTGGAAAAGTTCTCCTTTACCCATCTTTAATTTGTTTCTTTTTCCTTCCCCTTTCCCCTCCTCCAGGGAAGCTTATGCTAGAAGAGAGAAGGAAAAGCCTCCCTTTTTACCGGAGGAGCCATCCTCTTCCTCCTCAGATGATCCTATTCCAGAGGAGATTTTATGTCTCATTTGTAAGGAGATAATGACTGATGCGGCTATTATTCCCTGCTGTGGAAACAGTTATTGTGATGAATGTAAGTGTGAACTCCCATGTTTGTTAATTCAAAACAGCACATCTGCTCTTCTGAAAGCAGAAAGAGGAGATAGCGAAATTATTTTGTTACCAGTTCTATTTTATACTTAAGTATACCCTGAATAGGAAAGGGCTCTTCTCGTATAAAGGGGGAAAAAAGCCACAGAGCTTTAATAGTTAAATAAATAAATAAATAGTAAAATACATAGCTTTTTAGTTAAATTTACATGCGGAAGGACGAGTATGAGAGGAGTGGCTGATTGTGCAGGTGATTGCAGTATTGGATATTGAGTGCATTTAGTTTGCCCACAGCCCTTTCTCTCATACAAAACTATATAGCCAACTCTGGTGACTTTCGGTGGTCTGCAACAAACGGATAGTTAGCAGCATTTAATCCACATTTTCCTCCACGGGAGAGTTGGTTAAAACCTTCAGAGCGCGAACCTAGTAATGGTTTTTTGAACCTACTATTTGTTTTTCTGAGACAAGTTTTATTCGTTAACCTGGAGGGTGGGGACTTCTCACTGTACTATATAGTGGGAAAAAGACTAGCTGAAACATCAAGACACAGCCTACTCTACATCTTCAAATG
Organism: Buteo buteo; assembly: GCF_964188355.1. Lineage (NCBI taxonomy): Eukaryota > Metazoa > Chordata > Aves > Accipitriformes > Accipitridae > Buteo > Buteo buteo. The sequence goes on from NC_134203.1 coordinate 1,482,218, forward strand.
TTACAACAGTGACATACCAAAACTCTAGAGTTATTTGCTGCATACTAGAAATTTTTTACGCTATTGAACCTTTATAGCTTCATGCTCTCATTTCAAGACCATATTCACCTGTGGATCATATAGGTGTTTTTATAGTTGATTAGAACCCCCAAAACTTCCTTAGTTTGGCTAAATGCTATTTTGATTATTCTAATTGTACACAGGTATTAGAACAGCCTTACTGGAATCTGAGGAGCATAGATGTCCAGAGTGTCATCAGACAGGTGTTTCGCCTGATGCTTTAGTGGCCAACAAGTGCCTACGCCGGGTAACCTGATGACTTTTACGTAAAGTGCTTGTAAGAATAGGCTCTTTGTAAAAAGCTGAAAGGGAAGGAAATATTAGTTTACATCTGCTTAAGCAAGGTTGACTTGAATAAGGCTAAATTTACCTTTCAAGTGCATTATCTGTTATCACAGAAGCTTACAACTCCTTGGAGACAATCTGGCAAATTCAGGTCATGCTTTTGTTTAAGGTGATTGCCTCGCTTTCAAATTCTGTGTTAACACGGCAGTACTTTGAATACAGACACTCCGAGTTACCAATCACTAGTATCAGTGTTTAATGTGATGTGTTCATGTATCGGCATGTTGATTTCTTTGGGGATTGATACAATTCCTTGGGATTACACAAGTAATTTTACTCTGTGGAGGCTTTTGTTCGTATATCTGCTGAAGTTTCATATTACCTTTGCGTAAATGTTTTTCTGCCTCTAGGCTGTGAGCAACTTCAAAAGTGGAGCCGGTTACAGAAGAAGGCACCGTCAGCAGATGTGGCACCACCAGCAGCAGCAGCTGCCACTGCCACCACCCCCACTCGTGACTCTTACACCTCCTGCTGCTCTGGTGACTGCTGCTGAACATTCTACATATTCCTCTCTGTCAGTCAGCAGTTTGTTGGAAGAGAAGGTAAGCTTTGTTTCAACATTTGCAGCGATTCTTGTATTTTAGTAGAGCTTGTTTTCCAACTGTCTGCATTTATTCACAAGGGCTGTCAGACCCCTGTACTAAGACAACCAGCATTACCAAGTCGTCTGGGCCCCCAAGGACAATCAACACGCACCACTGGTAAGGAACTGTAACTTTTAATTTTTCTAAAAAGAATTTCTGTTAAAAAATGATCTTCAGATACACTGAATGGGATTTTTTGCTTTTTCCTCTCTCCACTCCAAAAGGTCATCCAGCGAAAGCCAGTACAATTTGCTCAGCAGGTGGCAGACCAGGCTGGGAACTGTAAGTGTTCTGCAGAAATTCAATGTATTCATACTGGTAACCTGTTAAATGAGGCTGTAACACATAAATTCTACAACAGCTGATTTATGATGAAGTAAGTGTGCACAGATAGTTGTGTAGAATACAAGTGTTCATTAATTTTTAAATGGCCTAATTTGAATTGGCTTTAACAAAGGGGTATGTGCTCGCAGTAAGATTATTTACAATAGAAGTCCAGTGCATAATTGAAAAGAGGACTCTGAAAAATGCACGCTTTCTGAGGAAACCATAAGTGCATCTAAAAATCAAATCTAATTAAAGGATCAGGTGGAAAGCCACCCTTTTGCTCACTGGCTGTATAAGGCTGAAGAAATTGATTTCCCAATAGAAACCAGCCTCCAGCATTCTTTTTTGAACAACTTAGTTGATTCTGATTGAGCAAATCATTGGAAAAGTCAAGGCTGTTATTTTAGGACAATTCTGAGTTTCTTCAATTTAGTCGTCTCAGATAGCCAAGCTGCTTTCTCTCCGTTGGAAAGAGAAGAGTCTGTTTTATCTCTTATTGCTGTGCCAAGTCAGTCCTTCATTTTTTTATATGCTTGATGTTAGATCGACTGTAAGGGTGCACTGTGTTTATAAAATCTCAAAGATAAATCCAAACAAAAATGGGGATCCACCCCACAGATGATTTAAAATCTCAGATTCAGTAAGCAAGAAAATAACAATGCAGGGACAAGAACAGGCCAAGTACATCATCATGAGGCGACAGCACAGGAAGCGTATGTGGAAGAGGTTAAAAGAAGTTTGAGAGAAGATGAGTTAATATTTGTGCAGGACTTTGAAGGTTAGAAGTGCGAAATATTAAGTGTCTCCAGGAGTAGCAGAGGAGCGGTGGGCACATGGCACGTGGGAGATGGGAGTCTCTGTTAAGCGTGGGCAGCCTCCACTTGCAGCTGCAAAGCTGAGTGTCAGGAGAGAAGACCGAGGGGAGTGTTGGGGGTGAGGATGTGGAAGGCAAGTATGAGGATCAAGAAATGAGTGTAATCTCACATGAACGGAAAGCAGGGAGAAAAATGCTTAAGTTGAGAACAAGAAGTGCTCCCCACCATGCTCCCGCTTCCTTCGCTTTCCTCTTTAAAATCCGACAGAGTGTAACAAACAGTGACACATGGTTTTGGGTTTCTTTAGAGGTCCAAATCGAGGACGCCTGCACAGCGAGTGTACCCAAAGGACTCAGGCCCCAGCACTACCAGAATCAACACCAGTCTTTGTGCCTGTGCCTCCAGCTCCCTTGTATCCTCCAGCACGCCACGCACTTCCTCTTCCACTGGGGGTACCACCACCACCGTTTCCTCCTCAGTTTCCACCTGGCCAGCCTCCATCTGCTGGGTGCGCTGTCCCCCCTCCAGGATATCCCCCAGCTCCCGCAAACACGTCATCAGCTTGGGTTCCAAGAGCAGTACCCATGTCTCCTCCACCTACCATCCCAAGGACTCAAGCATCTCCTTTCTCTGGGGAGGAGTTTTACAGAGAACAACGGAGTCTTAAAGAGGAGTAAGTATTTGGCTCAGTGAAGCTGCGTTGTTCTTCATTTTTGTATTTTGATCACATAATGAGCTGCAGTTACACTCAAGTGCACCTGACGTAAGCAAAAATGACAGTGTTTTTTCCAGTATACTTTTGTGTTGCAGATGGTAAACATGCAAAACTAAACCAAGACAAATGTAATTCTAAAACTTTCCCTAAAACTTGTAGGAACGCTGAACTGTTTTTGCTGAAATGGGATGTTCCCCTGTTGCATTTGCATGCAGTCTATATTTTCTCATATTGGCCATGTTTTGTCTCTTGGTGCCTTTTTGTAATAAAGGTCAAACTTATTTTAACAGGGAAAAGAAAAAGTCCAAACTTGATGAGTTTACCAGTGATTTTGCTAAGGAATTGATGGAATGTAAAAAGATTCCAGAGGAGCGTAGGCATTCGTTTTCCAGGTAACTGGTTTACATGTCTGTAATGGAGCAGCAGGTTGTCTGGAAGAATCAGGGGGAGTTCCACTGCACCCCTCTCTCATTGGATGGATTGGATGATTCAAGGGATTAGCAGGGATAGGAGTTTCATAGGTAGGTTACTGGCTCAAATATGGCAGAGATTACAGTTGACTGATGGTGATAATGGGGCAGCAGTTGTTAAGGAACAGGGGTCTCTTTCCCTGAAGCTTCTCTGCAATGACATCCTTCACCTCCTGAGAGCCGTGAGGAGGCTAGGAACTGAATAGGTGTAGTAGCCGGATTTTCTGCATCTCCCTGTTCTGATTGTAACCATTACCTCAAAGCACATCGGAGGAGATATGTGAGAGAAATTGTCTTCCTCTTTTGTCTCTCTCCTGTAGGTACACGGAGAGATTTTAAGCTGGACTGCAGACTGGTGGCTTTCACTAGAATTTTGTTGACATTGTTAAATGAAAAACAAGAGAAACTTGTGAAGAAAAAACGCAGGGCAGCTGATGTTTTCTATCCCCCCAAATCACTTGGGCAGGAGTCTGCATAGCTGTCTCTTAGTAATGCTGTCAGTATCCTTCCTAGAGTAATGGCATTGAGTCATATTACTCGAGGCTGAGTTTAGAAGCATTTAGATACGACTCTTTCTTGAAGCGCTGTCACTATCCTTGGTTAGAGCTAGAGGTATGTGCAAGATTTTGCTAGGACATTGGGCTAGAAGTGTTGATTGTAAGACTGCAGTGCAAGTATTTTGCATCCTGTACAAATTGCCAAAGAAGTAGTGAAGTTAAAGAGACTAAGCTGGCATTTTAAAATTGAGCTTTACTGTCTTCAGGCCAAATCGTGTTTTCCTGATGTTTGATACTGCACTGTAGCCATTAAGACTTGCTCTTTTTGCATCTTACTGCAACAAAAATGATTTGCGCTGCATGTCGTTGCAGAGTAGTGAAAAAATGGGTGCGTTCACATAGCAGTAGAGGCCACTATACACCACCTTAAATCAGCCGATAGCTATGGTAGTTCGCGTGGTAGAAGTGAGTGGAAACAGACTTAGCCTTCCTGTATGTTTTTCCATTAACAAAGCAACAGCTGTTCTGTCTTGTGAGCCGAAACTTGTACATGTTATTAAGTTCTTCAGTTGGCAGTAGCATTATGTCAGCAGCTGAAAGAACATAAGTGTATGGAGAGTCAAAAACCCCAAAGCAAATCTGGAAGGAAAAAACTGGGGAGAGTGACTGTTTTGAATTAACTTCGTGTGTGTGTGTTGTGGTTTTTTTAAGGTCCAAGCCTCCTTCTAGTGCTTCATCTTACTCTAGAAGTTTCTATACCTACTCCAAGTCAAGATCAGCTTCCTCCCCCTCTCGCTCCCACTCTCGATCATTTTGTCGTTCCCATTTGCATTCCTACTCGCGATCGCGGCTGTATCCAAGAAGAGGCGAAGGGAAGAGTCGTAACTATTGTTCTAGGTCAAGGTCAGCTGGTAATAGAGCTGGAAATTACCCTGGAAAATCTTCTGGAAGAGCACGCCATGTCGTCAAAGATCCTACCAAATCAAAAGAGAAGGAAGTGGAATATCCACAGGGAGATGGCAAAGGAAATAAACATCAAAAACACCAGAAGAGAAGAAAAGGAGATGAGAACGAAGGATTTCCTTCATTTCGTGAAAGATGTCCTGGAATGGAACCTCCTGCGAAAAAAGTGAAGGAGGAGCTTCCCAAGACAGGCGGCATTGAAACATCTTCCTCTCAAAAGGGTGAGAAGGTTCTTGGTACCCCACAGAAAGTTCACCCAAAAGTGACAAAAGATCACCCAGAAACCAGACCAGCCGAGGAGGAAAAGGCAAAGAAAGACCACAATGAAAATGACAGTGAGAGTAATGTATCTGCAAAAGATGAGGGAGCTGCAGGAAAAAGTCCAAAAGACCCCAAAGAAAAGTCTGCTGATAAGGTGAAAGAGGATACAGCAGCACCTGCTGCAGTTGACCAGCCTGAAGCAAGCAGAAGTCAAAGCCGTCCCAGTGTTAGCTGTAGTCAAAGCCCTTCTGAGAGTCAGCCTCGAAGCCACAGCAGCAGTGCCAGCTCGGGAGAGAGTCAAGACAGCAAGAAAAAGAAAAAGGAGAAGCAGCAGCACAAGAAGCATAAGAAGCACAAGAAGCATAAGAAACACAGGAAGCATAAGAAACACATTGGAAGCGAAACGGAATTGGAGAAGAGCCAAAAGCACAAACACAAGAAGGAAAAATTGAAGGAAAGCAAAGATAAAGATAAGCAAAACATGAAATCTGTCACTACATAGAATGACGGATATTAAAAAAATGACTTAATTCCTAAGTCATCTGTATTAGATTTTGATAAAATGTAAATGAATTCAAGCGTTGCAAATAGTGACATGGAAGACCCTGTGCTGCACTTAAAATATTGCTGCTTGATTATTTGATTTTTACATCAGAGCTTTATAAAAGTGAACATTTTGTAGAGAATTGTGAGTTGTGGCCATGTATCATGAAAGGTTTTGCTGGGGCATGTTATTTTTAACCATTGTTGATTAGTTTGGGTGGGGTATACTGCAAAAATTTTCACAGCTGAATTTTGTTTTAATTGCCTGGCAGAAGAAGGTGGTACCTGTTATAAAATAGCAGCAGCAAAATGCTTTGCAGAATCCATTACAGCCCTGTTATGTCACTTCTTGGTTATAATACATTTTCAGTAAACTATCCAACGTGATGAGATTTCCAGTGATAGCTGAACATGAGCAGAGAAGAGACTAGTGACAGAAAAAAGGTACCAGTAGAAGCTTGCTGGTAGCTAACATGTACGAAAAATAACCATATCAAGGGGTTTCATTTGGAAAAGACAGGTAGGACTTTAAATCTTTTGAACTGATGCAATGTGGGGAGGTGCTGCCAAGAGGTATGTTTTTTTCCTGTGCCAAGCGGCCTTGTTTTTCTATTGTAAAAGGTAGGATGTGGCCCCAAACATAGAGCCACTCTTCACAGCTGGTCCTGACAATTTTAGAATAACGTTCAATAAGAAGCTGCCACATTTCAACCTTGTTCCAGTTTGTTTGGAAAGCTGTTGTCATTTGCCAGCAGACATTTACACATAGACTTTAGGATGCCCTGTAATCTGTATTTCCTCTCATAAGAATGCTGATCACCAAGGTGTTTGTGTTCCTTAAATAGAAGCTTTATTAGGAGTATTTTCATATGGTGGTGCCATGATACAGAGCTAACCCTTCCAATAAACGTGGGGTTCAGCAGATGAGTTTGGCAGAAGAAGAAAGCCCACTAGAAAGGCAGGCTTCTGCTTTAAGCTTCTTTGAACAATGACAGGAAATCTAGAAAATGGTTCGGGTGTGACGTCACGTTGGGGGGTCTGATGCCCTAGCGGGGCTGTGAGGTCAGGAGGGGGGAGCCGGGGTGTGTGTGTGTGACGCAGGGGGGTCCCCGACTTTTGGTTCCCCCTCGTGACCCCCCCACCCGGACATGCGGGTTCCCCCCTGCCCCCTGCGTGCAGTGGGCGTGGCCTCGCCAGGCCCCGCCCCAAGCCCCCCGCCCCGCCTCCATCGCCCCGACAGACCCCGCGGCCCCACAGAGAGTGGAGGTTAACCCCACCCTATGGATCTCCGCCACCCCCCCCCCGGACGCTATGGACTCTTCCCTGGCCCTATAGAACCCCCCTGGCCCTATAGACCCTGCCCTGATGCCCAGCCTTACAGACCGCCCCCAGACCCTCCATACTCTTCCCTGACACACACCCCCAGACCCTATAGACTCTCTTTGGATCCTATAGAACACTCCCTTTCCCCCCTGGACCCTGTAGATTCTGCCCCCCCAACCTTATAGTTCCCTCCTTTCACCGAACCCAGCCCCTGTAGATTCCCCCAGACCCCATGGAACCCACTCCCCCTCCAAGCCCTAAAGATTTCTTCTGGAAGCTATATACACACACACCCCCTCCCCCAGGACCCTATGGATCCCTGCCTCTCCCAAGCCTGGACCATCTAGATCCCCTGGACTGCCTGGATCCCTCTGTTATTCCCTGCCCTGGGCCATATAGATCCCTCTGGACCCTATAGATCCCCCTGTCACAGGAGGACCCAGTCATCTGGACATGCAGGCAGCCCCAGGTGTCCAGGTAGTGGACCAGGGTGTCCAGGGGTAGATGCCCCCCCGACCCAGATGCCCTGTAACTCCCCTCAGCCCCATATAAACCCCATAGTTCCTCTCCCCCCGGGTCATATAGACCTTATAGGCCACTCTTTCCATCCCTATAGGCCCTCCCCACAGTTTTATAGACTCCCCCAGCCCCATATGGACCATATAACCCCCCCGCGGCCATATAGACCCTAAAACACCCCCCCCACACCCCCATATAGATCATCCCAGCCCCATAAAACCCCCACAACCGCCCCTCCAAACCCCATACAGCCCCCCCACCCCATATAGAACACCCATCTCCTTAGAGACCCTCTACCCTCAGCCCCTCCCACACCTTTGTCAGGATTTAACCCCAGCCGGCAACTCAGCACCACGCAGCCGCTCGCTCGCTTCCCCCCCACGCAGTGGGATGGGGGAGAGAATTGGGGGGAAAAAAGTCAAACTCGTGGGTTGAGATAAGAACAGTTTAACAGGACAGAAAGGAAGAAACTAATAATGATAGTAATAACAATACTAAGGTGACAATGGCCTGGACAACGCCCCGAGAGACCCAACATGGACGTTGTGGGGAGGGGCCCGGCGTCCCTTCTCCTGACTGACGGGGGTCTCGGACACTCCTGGAACTGGGGTGGGAGAAGGTTCCAGAAGGCCGGGACCTGGGGCCCAGAAATAGGGGCACAGCGGAGCAAAAAAATCACACACAAAAGCTTTTTTCACTCTGCTGTAGTAAGATGCTGGCAGTCTCCAATGTGAAAAATCATGAGTCCAGCAAAGCAAAATAATGAGACTTTAAGCTCATGATACTTGAAACAAACCCGTGATTTGCCTTCTAGTAATTAAGACGGAATATACTTGTTACAGAGATAGAAGACTATCTGTATAACAGTTACATAGACAGTTATGTAGATAGAAGAGGTAAATAACTTCTAGCGAGAGCCTGAAAGAGTTGCAGATCAAAAGATGACTGGAAAAAGCATGTAGAAATCTTTGGAAAAGAGAAAATGTAACACAGTAAAAGGCATAGCAGAAATTAAAAACTGAAGTTGGAGACATTGGTTTTTGGAGGTTTTTTTCTTCCTTTGAACTGTGGGAGAGACTAATTTTGGAATGAACTGTCAAAGGAAATGATGACTAGACGCTCTCAGGCAGGAGCCTTTATGTTTCCAAGACGTTCAATTTGGCGCTGAGATACATAGATGAAAATGGCCATTGCGTGCAGGAGGTTGGAGTAGATGATCTTCCTTTGGTGTACCTGACCCTCCAAGCAGCGTACCTTGGTACAGGCACATACAGTATGGTGTCGGGGTTTAACCCCAGCCAGCAACTAAGCACCGCGCAGCCGCTCGCTCACTTCCCCCCCTGCAGTGGGATGGGGGAGAGGATTGGGGGTAAAGTCAAACTTGTGGGTTGAGATAAAGACAGTGTAATGGGACAGAAAAAGAAGAAAATAATAATAATGATGAGAATAATAAAAGAATGAGAATATGCAAAACAAGTGATGCAGAGTGCAATTGCTCACCACTCGCTGACCGATGCCCAGTTAGATCCCAAGCAGCAGCTCGCCCCCCCTGCCCAACTCCCCGCAGTTTATATACTGCACATGACGTCACACAGTATGGAATACCCCTTTGGCCAGTTTGGCTCAGCTGTCCTGGCTGTGTCCTTTCCCAACTCCTTGTGCCCCTCCAGCTTTCTTGCTGGCTGGGCATGAGAAGCTGAAAAGTCCTTGACATAGTATAAATACTACTTAGCAACAGCTGAAAACGTCAGTGTGTTATCAACATTCTTCTCATACTGAACCCAAAACATAGCACTATGCCAGCTACTAGAAAGAAAATTAACTCTATTCTGGCTGAAACTAGGACATATGGCATGCCAAAATCCTCTTCAGTCTGACTACAAGTACAAAGAAGCATTAGAAATACCACGCTTAAGTCCCTCTGGATTAGTATTTCATCTGCTTGTGTTGTGAATACTGAAGGACTGCATCTGAAGGGGAGAGATGCTTTTTTCCAGTTTTATCCTTTTGCTGCCACCAGGCAGCAGATTAGGGCTGAGACAGGGCAACTCTAGCCCACCAAGTTCATTATCCAGTTATATACTCACCCACCCCAAGTTTGCCAAATTCCTTTGTTATGGCTGTTTATAGCTCCTGCCTCCACAGTCTTCCATGGCAATGAGTTTTGCACCGTGTAATTGAGTCTTGGCGGGGATGTGGAACTCCTCCCCCCCCCCCTTTTCTTTATTTTAAACCTGTTATTTGATTGTTTCTTTAGGTTTCAACCAGTTCTTGTCTTGTAAGAAATCGTGTCTAATCATTGGGGTATTGCTATTCATAATTTCACATTTATTTTACACCTCTCATACAGGAACAGTTTGGCGTTGTGGGTTGTTCTTCTTGCCCCAAGTGATTGCCTGATGTGCGTCTCCGGGGTGCTGAAACCCTCCTCCTCCGTGCTGAGGGGTCACACTCGGTGCTGTGCACAAACTGGCTGCAGAGGTCAGAGCCCCGATGTGGGGATCTGCTCCGCTTTCTCGGCCGCAGCTGAGCGTGCTCCCGAGCAGCCCTGGGTGTGGGAGCCCGCTTGGAGCTGGCATTGGAGGGCCCTGCAGCCGCATCATCCCTTGGGGCTCGGTCATGACGTGGAGGACTTGCTCTCCGCCTCCTCTTCCTCCTCGCGGAGCGGTGGTAGTCCGTGGTCTCCACAACCCGGCTGCGGAGAGCGTAGCCCTGCCGCAGGGATCTGCTCTGCTTCTGCATTGGCAGGGTTTGCTCCTGAGCAGCACTGGGTGCAGGAGCCGACTGGGAGGTGCCGTTGGAGGGCCCTGGAGCAGCAGCATCCCTGGGAGCGTGATCACGACTTGGAGGACTCCTCCTCCTCTTCCTCCTCCTCGTCCCTGTTGAGTGGTCGTAGTCTGTGGTGTCCACCAACCAGCTCCGGACATCTCTTCCCCACTGCGGGGATCTGCTCCGGGCCCTCTCCCTGGCACCGTTCCTCTGGCAGCGGGAAGGGCTGCATCCGTGCTCCTCTTTGGTGCTGTCTTCTTGCACGGTGTGCAGAGGGGCAAGTGGTGGAGAGCAGACCGGGCACGCAGCTTTCCTTCTGGACACCAGCCTCAGGCAGCCGCAGAAGAAGCGATGCAAGCAGGAGCCCACGTAGGAGGCGATGCTGAGCCTGCCTGGCCAGCCTGCAGATGCCTCCCATGCACCTGCCTGGGTTAGCTGTCTGGTGCTGGCTGGTGCAGAGGAGCTGCTGTCCTCTGGAGAGTCCTCCGTGCCCACCGCCATGTCCTGCAAAGAGAGCTGTGCAAAGGTCCTGCCCTTTCCTGCTGAAAGGACCTGAACAGTGGGGAAACCCCAGCAGCTGTGGGAGGGGACAGCTAAGGGCCTCCCAAAGCCTCTCCTGGAGGGCTGCAAAGGCAGAAGGGCCAAAGGCGGACAAATGGGGTGGATCGAGGTGGGATGCTTTGAGAGGGAGCAGCCTTGCGGCTGTGAAGAAAGCGGCAGCGTGGGAGGGAGAAGAGAGCAATGCCAAGATCCCAGAAAGAAATCTGCTGTCCCTCTGGTGCCCTGAGCCACCTCCCCAGGTTACCTTAGTCCTAGGAGGCAGACCCTCTGGTCCCACAGCATCCTCCTGCTTGCCCTCGGCCCCGCATTGACTGAGGGAGGAACAGGCATATGCTGGTGCCAGTGAGGAAGGCACCCTTTCTCCCCTTTTCAAATCAGAGCACCTGGAGAAAAAATTTCGATGCACCATCGATCAGAATTTCTTCCTACCAGCTAACCTAATCCTACCCTCTTTCAGTTTAAAACCGTTCCCCCTAGTCCTATCACTACAATCCCTCGTAAAAAGTCCCTTCCCGTCTTTCCCTTACTCTCCTGTTATTACCTGACGTAAAACAGCAAATAGGCTTGCTGCTGGAGGACCGTGCTGATGTCACAATGACCCACAGATGAATCGTTCATCTCGTACCACAGTCCATTGCTGGCCTGTAAAAAAAAAAAAGGCAACGATATGAATCGTTGTTCATCAGGAGATGAACTGCATGGTTTCCCCACAAAAACGCAGGCAGAAAAACTCCAGAACCGCCAAAACAAACCCAAGCCAGCCTCTAAGGAGACGTTCTCCCCCAAATCCTTGGCTGCCGGTACCATTGCCGTGAAAGTTTGTCTTCCTTTTTCTCTTGGCGTGGAAGGAAGTTTCTCTTTACCTTTGTGTAGCAGAAATAGTGTCCCGAATGACACCCGTTACCGCTGTGCACCAGGACAGCGTATAAAGAGTAGAAGAGCGACTCTCCGTCTGGCTGAGACATGTACGGGCGAAGATCCAAGCAGTTGGAATACTTCACGACCTACGGAGAGACCAAGAGTGCTCAGAAATGATCCTGAAATACTACACGAAATATCCCTCCAAGACCAGGGGCCAGAGGTGTATAAATACATCTTTGGGGCTCACGAACACTTGGTTTTTCCCTAAAGCAACCTAAAGGTAATGGTTTGGGTGGCAGGAAACTATTGTCGGCCAAAGAGTACGTCCTTGTCTTCCCGCAGCAACTCTTCTCTTTCCAGAAGGGAACACAATAAAACTCAACAGCTTGTGAAAGTGCGGACCACCATGAGAAATATCCCGCTCCGGGAAGAAAAACGTTGCCCTCTGGTTGCATACTCACCTTGTTGATCTTCCCGCCGGTGAAATCTTCGAACCTTTTCAGGCACACCGTGAGGACCCTGGGCGCGCCATGGATTGTAAACCTCTTGGAGGCGGCGACCATCTTGTTACACCTTGAAACCGAGCACAGAGCCTTCGTATATGCCCTATCTTGCCCCAAAAAGGCCAGACACCCTTTCGTGTCTCCCCCACCCCTACGCTGTTTTAAGGCTGCTCAGATGCATAAAGCCATATTAAAATATTTGTGCCTGATCATTGCGCATCTAACCTACGCGAAAAGATGGCTTATGCTGGAGTATGCGCAGCACCTTCACGCAGGATCTAATATTGTTAATAATCATCTTACTGGCTGCATTTAAAGCAGTTTTCGCCATCCAGCTGCTCGGGTTTCACAAAGTCCGCCAGCGCTGCGGTGACAGATGAGGCTGCCTGGAGGAGTGAGAAAGGAGAGAGCTGATCTCCGGGAAATACTGATCTCCGGGAAATGTCCTCGCCCAAACACTTTATCAAGAGTTGACAAGACGACCCAGGTAGCTGACGCTGAGGAGAGACGCTGTGGACCCGCGAGGAGGCAGAAAGAGTGTACGATGCCGAATATTTCCCTCAATTCCTGGGGCTATCCAGAGTTACGTCTCTGTGCCACTGCTCGGTTCAGCTACCGATGGTGTGCAGGGTCATCGATAACGAAAATAATACAACCCGTCAGCCTAGGGGTCCGACAGGTGTCGAGGGAGGGCAAAAAGAAGAAGGATGCAGAGGGATCCTTCCATTCTGCCGCCAAGCTCTCTTGTGTTCACACTACGTGTTTTTTAAAGCAACTGTGTTGATTCTGGAAAGCTACGGGGGCCTTGGCGACATCTCGAAGCACGATTACAAACTCCCTTACTTTGATATCCAAAGGAATGTCCAGAAAGGCCTCGTAGGAATCGGAAACCGCTTTGCAGCTCGAGCACGTGACTGGAAGGAAATTCAAAATGCTCAGGGATAGGGGAAGTCGACCAGCTGTGCCGCTCTACGTCCTTCACACCTACTACGCCAGTCACACCATCGGCTGCTCATCACAGGCAGACAGAAGGACACGGACAATTCCAAGGAGAGCAACGGTTGTGGAAAAGTACCTCTGGATCGCAGAAGGCCCCCAAATATTTGGTGGACGATGGTAGTCGATTCAGAAGAGATGTCCAAGCTGGAAATAAATGGTAAGGCAGAGAGTTATTATCATCTCCTCCAGGTGTGAAAGCCCTGGGCATAGTTCTTCCTTGATGGCACTACACCAAGGAGTCCGAAGGGCTTGGGAACATTGCAAAATTAATTTGCTGGTGCTTACTTGCTGATTCCATTCAGACAAGCTCTCTGCATGGCATCAACAGTGTAACGTAAGAACTCGTGGGCATCCTCCTGCGTGCCAAGCTGGAAATGTTCTCCTATTACTAAAAAAGAAGAAGTTAGTAGCTTTCTCCTACAAGAACAGAAGAAAACTCGTCCAAGCCCCTGAGATGACTCACGTGAGAGAACACTGATGACAGCCGAAGGGTAGATGGCACTGCCCGAGGAGCGCAGGACTCTGTTAACGTGGCTTTCCATTCTACACATCACGCAGAAGCCTCGCTGGTGACCTGAAGAGGAAAGGAGGGAAGCAAGAGCCTTGGGTGAGCAAAATATCCACAGCGATGGGAAACCTAGTGGGGATTTTGAAGTTCTAAGTCTCCCCATCCCAACAAGCCCAGGCCGTTTTAGTGCAGAGAAAACTTTCTTCAGAGGGATGTTAAGCTGACAGAATATTTCAATAAAGCAAAGAGGGTTTAACCTGCAGGAATAGGGACCAAGACCTGGGGCTAGAAAGGGGTGCCCTTCTGAAGATGAACACGGCTCGATACGACAGGTGCCTTCTAGGCTTGAGCATTCAAAGACGACCAACTCGGGGGAACTGGGAAAGAAGGGCTGCTTTTTTTCTCTTCAATTCCAGATTCTTGGAATCCTGGGGAAGTGCCTGACAGGTTGACAAGGAGACGTTCCTCAAAGTACTCACACGACTGGCTGTGCTCACGAGACAGCAGGTAGTTGGCCAGAGGTGGGGTGTAGGTCAGGCACTGCAGGATGGAGTTGAGGAAACACAGATTGCCCGGGTTGTGGAGTCCGGCTCCAGCTCTCCATTGCTGCTGCCAGTCCATGTAAATCCTCTCCGGTGGAAAAAGGATCCTTTGCGGCGGAGCCATCCCCTCAGTGACGACTGCAGGGAAACGACATTTGAAAAGAGATGAGACAATATTGTTGCACGAAAGCACATGTAAAAAAGTTGAGTTCTCGACAGGAGTACGACCAGCTTAAACATCCAACCTGGAAGCATCAGGGGAAGCCTAACGCTGCCATCGAAAGTTTTCTGGTCAAGAAAGAGTTTTGGAAAACAATGTGTTGCCCTGCTTGCTTTCCCTAAAGTCCAACAAAGCCACACTTGGACTTCTACCTTCCTTTCCCTCTAGAGTCTTGAACTTCAGTATCAAGCCTTCCCTCTTCCTGACTGTAATTTCAGGAAAACAAGCCCAGAAGGTAACCCTACTAATGTCAGATCTTTCTACGAGCAATGTCTTCTTTCGAAGACTGTACACAGTGGCAGAGCAGTGACCAAAAAACGCGTCTCCCTGCTTGAAAACACCTGGGTAAGTCTGGGTGCCATCAGGAAATGCCCCAGAATTCCCTCTCGGTTGTCAGGACCTCAACATTTAGGGACGGAGCACCAGCCACCTCCATTGCCTTTGGGGATTCCCAGAACCCAAGCCTGCTGCCGAAGTTGTTACTCACAGGACTCGTTCCCCATCACGGCCATCGCTCCTCGCCGGAACAGAGGGCAAAGCTCGGGATGACAAAGGATCTCAGGACACGCTCCGGAAAGACAAGACCGGCGCAAATCCCGTCACCTGATGGCAAAGAAATAATCGTAGCTCAACAAAATGATTAAAAATCTTCCGGCCGCTACTTTAACATCTGCCTTTGCCGTGCTCCTTTTCTGCCTCCTTTCCTACCGCTTCTTGCCGTTCTAGGCTGAGCCCAACGCCTCGGACTACGCTACCACCCCCTCTACTTACCTATCCTAGGATATAATAAAGAAATAATAATTAGCAAACAGGAACTCTGCCCGTAGCCCACCTCTGGCCAGCCCATCAAGGTGCAACAGCTCAGCCTACAGCTCCGACGGTATAGACCAGCCTATACTTTTATCCCGTTATCTACCCACTCTATGATCTGCCCTGAAAGTCAAACCATAATTACCTTTGTGCGAGGATGGCAGTTGAGAAGAAGCGAGCAGTAAACGATAAATGGTTGGGAAAAACCCCAAAACCAGTAGGCATTCAAGGAGCAGAGGAAGGAGCCGAGCTATCCCGAAGGCCAGCTCAGCCCAACTGGCTGCCCCTGGCTCGCTTTTTGGGATGCCAAAGCCGCGGCCAGGTGAGGTCACAAACGCCGGGCGGGCACCGCATCGCTGCCCCTTTGTGACACGGGGGCTGTGGCCACGGACCGGGCACCTCAGGTAGCCAGCAACTGGGAGCCACTGGGCTTCCCCACGTACTGCTGGCAAAGGGCTGGTCATCCCTTGAACAGAGCTCCCACGTCTTCCCTGAGCCGCACCAGCCAGATGAATAAAAAGCTGCCCAGGGCCGTAATGAAGCGTCTTCACATCCGGGTTGACCTTGGATTTCTTTTCCACTCTTCCCAGGTCCAGGATTGCGTCTGAAGAGGTTCGTGTAGCGAAGCACGTGGTCTCTCGCGGGTTTATTTCCAATGGATTTTTAATCTGCCCCTCGAGATAGCGATGGGAAACCTAGTGGGGATTTTGAAGTTCTAAGGACAGTCGGCCACAGGCTGACTCTGAACTGGCGCTGCCAAAGAAACGTCTTCAGCAACTGCGCTGGGTTGACCTTGGTTGGCTGCCAGGCCCCCACCCAGCTGCTCTCTCACACCCTCGAGCTCCAAAAAAACCATTTGTACGTGGCTTTTTAGCACCTTCGCAGTTCGTAGAATCATTTAGGTTGGAAAAGACCTTCAAGGTCATTGACTCCAACCAGCAACCATGCCCACTAAACCACGTCTTGAAGTGCCTCGTCTACGCGCTTTTTGAACCCCTCCAGGGATGGTGACCCCACTGCTTCCCTGGGCAGCCTGTTCCAACGCCTGACAACCCTTCCAGTAAAGGATTTTTTTTCTAATATCCAAACTAAACCTCCCCTGGTGCAACTTGAGGCCGTTTTCTCTCCTCCTACCCCTAGTTACTTGATAGTAGAGACCAGCACCCACCTCACTACACCCTCCTTTCGGGTAGTTGTAGAGAGTGATCAGGTCTACTCTCACCCTCCTTTTCTCCAGACTAAACCACCCCAGTTCCCTCAGCCGCTTCTCCTAAGTTCTCCAGACCCTTCTCCTTGGCCTCCAGACCCTTCACCAACTTGGTTGCCCTTCTCTGGACATGCTCCAGCACCTCAATGTCTTTCCCGTAGCGAGGGGCCCAAAACCGAACCCAGGACTCGAGGTGTCACCTCACCAGTGCCCACTACAGGGGGACAACCACCTCCCTGCTCCTGCTGGCCACACCATTTCTGATACAGGCCAGGATGCCGTTGGCCGTCTTGGCCACCTGGGCACACTGCTGGCTCATCTTCAGCCGGCTGTCGACCAACACCCCCAGGTCTTCTTCTGCCAGGCAGCTTTCCAGCCACTCTTCCCCAAACCTGTAGCGCTGCGTGGATTCTTTGTGACCCAAGCGCAGGACCCGGCACTTGTTGAACCTCATACAATTGGCCTCGTCCCATCCATCCAGCCTGTCCAGATCCCCCTGTAGAGCCTTCCTACCCTCCAGCAGATCAACCCTCCCTCCCAACTTGGCGTCGTCGCCAAACTTGCTGAGGGTGCACTCCATCCCCTGGAGAAAAAAAGAGTGATCTGCATTTAGGGCTGTTCTTGCAGCTTTCTCTGGGGTTCAGTCATTTTCTTGGAGCTGTTTCTACAACAGACAGAAGACGTAACCAAGACTACAAATGGGAAAATTGATTGGGGTCTAACCCACCAGGTCTGCCCCTGTCAGAGCAAGTCCTCGTCTTTATCATCCCTACGGCCTCCATTTCATAGAATCATAGAATCATCGAATGGTGTGGGTTGGAAGGGACCTTAAAGATCATCTAGGTCCAAGCCCCCTGCCATGGGCAGGGACACCTTCCACTAGACCAGGTTGCTCAAAGCCCCATCCAACCTGGCCTTGAACACCTCCAGGGAGGGGGCATCCACAACCCCTCTGGGAAAACTCTCCCAGTGTTTCACCACCCTCACCGTAAAGAATTTCTTCCTAATATCTAATCTAAATCTTCCCTCTCTCACTTTAAAACTGTTACCCCTCGTCCTATCGCTACACTCCCTGATAGAGAGTCCCGCCCCATCTTTCCTGTAGGCCCCCTTTAACTACTCTTCTCTACATTAGCCAGCTTCAGACAGCAGGCAAGTTCCACTTTACACCAGGGCAGCAGCCTGAAGCCCAGCAAGGGAAGATAAGGACTGACGGGGGGTAGTTCAGATTCAACAGCACTGAAGGAGGCAGGTAGTAATTGTCTCCTATGACAGAAAGAGAAACAGGCAGGAGGAGAAGAAAAAGAGCAAAGCCAGGAAAAGGAAACGTATTCTGAACACATTTTAACACTTGTCATCACCTGACATAAAACAGCAAATAGGCTCGCTGCCTGAGAACTGTCTTGATGCCACAACCATTCACAACCATTCACAGCCATATCATTCATCTCGTACCACAGTCCATTGCTGGCCTGCAAAGAAAGGCATCAGTCTCTGGAGATGAACCGCATGGTTTCTCCACAAAAACACAGGCGGAAAACTACAGAACCAAGAGTACGCCAACACAAATCCAACCCAGCCCCTAAGGAGACCTTCTCCCCCCAACCCTTGGCCGCCAGTTACGCTGCCGGGAAGGTTTGTCTTCCCCAGCACACATTTTTTCCCTTGCTAGGAAGGAAGTTGCTTTGTGTAGCACAAATAGTGTCCTGCACGACAGCTGTCACCACGATGCACCAGGACAGCATATAAGGAGTAGAGGAGCACTTCTCCGGCTGTCTGGGACATGTATGGCTGAAGATCCAAGTACTCAGGATACTCCACAACCTACAGGGAGACCAGGAGGGCTCAGAAACGATCCTGAAGTACTACATGAAATAGCCTTCAACAGGCATGGTTTGTCTGGCAGGAAACTGCTCCCGGCCAAAGCAGCTCTGTCGGAGCAGAGTACATGCTTGTCTTCGCACCGGAACTCTCCTCTCCTCGGAAGGGAACACGAAAAAGCCAACAGGAACAGCTTGTGAAAGAGCGTACTGCTTTGGGAAATCTCCTGCTCCGGGAAGAGAAAGTTGCCCTCCAGTGGCATACACACCTTGCTGATCTTCCTGCCGGTGCAATCTTCAAACTTTTTCAGACACACTGTGAGAACCTTGGGCGCGCAATGGACTGTAAACCCCTTGGAGGCAGCAACCATCTTGTCACACCTTGAAAGCAAGCACAGAGCCAAGTGCTGAAATGCACCCAATTTTCCCCCAAGAAGACCAGACAAGCTTTCTTGTCTCACACAGCCTTACACTATTTTAAGGCTATTCAGTACCATAAGGCCATATTAAAAAAAAGCTGCGTCTCGTTATCGTGCATTAAGCCTATGTGAAACGATGACTTCTGCTCAATGACATGCAGCACCTTCCCGCAGGATCTAGTACTACTGGGTCGCTAGTAATCATCTTACTTGCTACACTTAAAGCAGTTTTCACCATCCAGCTGCTCCGGTTTCACAAAGTCCTCCAGAGCTGCAGTGACAGAAGAGGCTGCCTGGAGGAGTGAGAGAGGAGAGCAGTGAGCTGCGGGCAATGCCCTTGCCCAAACACTTACTCGGACTTGACAAGAAGACCCAGGTAGCTGATGCTGAGGACCCGCAAGCAGTGTCCAGAAGGAGGCAGAAAGAGGGTATGATGCTGAACATTTCCCTCAGGGAACTGAATTCCTGAGGGATTCCCGGGGCTATCAAGAGCTACTTCCCTGTGGCACTGCAGGGTCATCAATAATGAAAACGATACAACCCATCAGCCTGGGAGCCAGATGGGGTGCTGAGGGAGGGCAAAAGGAAGAAGGATGAGAGAACATCAAGGGTGCAGAGAGGATAATTCGTACTTGTCCAGCTTAAAGCCAGCACCTACAAGGAGATCAATGCCATGGCCTCCCCGGAAGAACTCAGCCCATTCCACTTCTGACCCTCCACCAAGCTCTCTTGTGTTCGCAGCATACGTTTTTAAGTCAACAGCATGGATTGCGGAAAGCTACAGGGGCCTTGGGATGTCTTGAAGCACAGCTATAAACCCTCTTACTTTTATATCCAAAGGGACATCCAGGAAAGCCTCGTAGGAATCGGAAACTGCTTTGCAGCTCAAGCACGTGACTGGAAGGCAAATCAAAATGCTCAGCGATAGGGGAAGTCACTGGCTGTGCCAGTTTCCGTCCTTCATACCTACTACGCCGGTCACACGATTGGCTGTTTATCACAGGCCAACAGAAGGGCACAGACAATTCCAAGTTGAGCGATAGTTGCGGAAAAGTACCTCTGGATCTCAGAAAGCCCCCAAATGTTTGATGGATGATGGTAGTTGCTTGAGAAGACATGCCCAACCTGGAAATAAATGGGAAGGCAGAGAGTGATCTCCTCCAAGAGTCTTGCTTTGTCTGAAAGCCCCGGGCATAGGTTTTCCTTGGTGGGAGTACAGCAAGGAGTCCAAAGGGCTTGGGAACATCGAAAAGGTAATTTGCTTGTGCTTACTCGCTGCTTCCACTCAGACAAGCTGTCTGCATGGCATCGACAGTATAGTGTAGGAACTCGTGGGCATCTTCCTGCCTGCCAAGCTGGAAATCTTCTCCTATGCCTAAGAAAGAAGAAGTTAATAATTCTCTCCTACAAGAAGGGGAGAAAACCTGTAAAAGCACCTGAAATGACTTACGTGTGAGGACGTTGATGACAGCGCTAGGCTGGATGGCACTGTCCGAGGAATGCAGGACCTCGTTAACGTGCGCTTCCATTATGCACATCATGCAGAAGTCTTGCTGACAACCTGAAGAGGGAGAGAGGGAGGGAGGGAAGCAAGCTCTTCAGGTTAGCATAATAGCCATAGCGATGGGAAACCTCATGGAGATCCTGAAATTTTAAGAACAGTCTCCACTCCTCCCAAGGTGCCAACGTCCCAACAAGCTCGGGACATTTTAGTGCGTAGAAAAGTTTCTTCAGAGGGATGCTTAACTGACAGAAGTTTTCTGTGCAATAAGCAAAGAGAGTTTGACTTGCAGGAATAGGGACCAAGACCCAGGGCTAGAAAGAAGTGCCTCTCTGAAGATGAACACACCTAGATAAGGCGAGCGGCTGCTAGGCCTGAGTGTTCAAAGAACAACTCCTCGTGGGGTCAACAAAGAAGGACTGCTTTTCTCCTAAATCAGATTCCAGATTCTGGGAATCCTGGGGAAGTGCCCAACAGATGTACAAGGAGATGTTCCTCAAAGTACTCAACGACTGGCTGTGCTCACGAGAGAGCAGGTAGTTGGCCAGAGGGGCTGTGTACGTCAGGCACTGCAGGACGGAGTTGACGAAGCACGTATTGCCCAGGTTGTGCAGTCCCGCTCCAGCTCTCTGTCTTTGCTGCCAATCCATGCGAATCTTCTCCGGGGGAAAGAGGATCCTTTGTTGTGGAGCCATTTCCTTGGCAATGACTGCAGGGAAATGACATTTGAAAAGAGATGACACGATTTTGTTGCACAAAAGCTTTTTTAAAAGTCGAGTTCTGTACAGGAGCACTCAGGACAACCAGCTCTAACCTCCAACCCAGAAACACTGGGGGAAGCCTAATGCTCCCATTGATATTTACTGGTCAAGAAACAGTTTTGGAAGATAGGCTGCACCCCTGCTTATTTTGCCAGAAGTGCAACAAGCCCGCACTCTGATTTCTGTGCCCAGGGCTACCTTCCTTTCCCTCTCGAGACTTGAATTGGATTCTCAGGTCAAGTCTCCCCTCTTCCTGATTGTAAATTGATGAAAACAAGCAAGTATCTAGCACAGAAGGTAACCCGACTGATGTCAGATCTTTCTGCGAGCAAGGTCATCTTTCAAAGTCTTGTACTAGTGGCAGAGGAGTGACAGAGGAGCGTTTCCCTGCGTCTAATCGGAAGCACCTGGCTAAGTCTGGCTGCTGTCAGGAAATGCCCCAGAATTCACTCTAAGTTGTCAGCACATTCAGGGATGGAGCACCAGCCACGTCCTTTGCCTTTGGGGATTCACAAAGCCTAAGCCTGCTGGCGAAGCCGTTACTTACAGGAGTCGTTCCCCATTGCGGCCATCACTCCTCTCAGGAACAGAGGGAAAAGCTTTGGATGACAAAGGAGGTCAGGACGTGCTCCAGAAAGAGAAGATCGGCGCCAATCCTGTCTCCTGATCACAAAGAAATAACTGTAACTCAACAAAATGCTGAAAAAAAACCCCAAACGCAACCCACAGAACAGCATCCGCCACCAACAGTGTTTCAGTGGCACTTGTAACCGCTGTCGAGCTGCAGGCTGATGGCCCCACTGTCCCTGTCACAGGACTCCAGTTGCCAGCAATTACCGAGGCCCTTTTGAAAGACTGCATTGCGTGTCACCTTCTCTGAAGAGGACCTGCTGCTTACCTGTGGCTAGCCTTAGCAGCAGAGCCCTCGGGCTCTCCAGCCCACACTTGCTCACCTTGGATGCAGGAGTGACCGGCTTTCGGCCACTATTTTAACGGCTGCCTTTGCCGTGCTCCTTCTCTGTCTCCCTTCCTACCGCCTCAGTCAGGGCAGGCTTCTTGTCATTCTAGGCTGAGCCCAACGCCTCAGACTACACTGCCACCCCCTACTTACCTATCCTAGGATATGGTAAGGAAATAGCAAACAGGAACTCTACCCGTAGCCCACCTCTGGCCAGCCTATCAAGGTGTAATAGCTCAGCCTGCAGCTCGGAAGGCGCAGACCAGCCTGTACTTTCATCCCGTATCTACCTACTCTATGATCTGTCCTGAAAGTCAAATCAGAATTACCTTGGAAAGAGGATGGAAGTTGAGAATTGAGCAGTAAATGATAAATGGTTGGGAAAATGTAGGCACGCAAGTAGCAAAGGAAGGAGCTGAGGTATCCCGAAGGCCAGCTCAGCCCAACTGGCTTTTGCTGGCCTGCTTTTCAGGATCCCAAGACCTGGCCAGGTGTGCTCACAAGCAGGGGAGGCTTTCTTCTTTTTATCTTCAGAGAAGTCTGGCAGGCAAAGCTGAAAGTGATGGAAACAGAACAGATGGCTAGTTTGAAGCAAAAACAAGAGGTTTTGGTGACTTAGTTTTGTCTTCAACTCGTTTTATGCCACTGCATTGGTATATCAGTGATACAGATGCTTCTTGAACCTTCCATAAGGGTGTTTTCCATGTGAAAATGCAAAAATCCCCCTGTGGTTTTCAGAGCAAAGCTAGAGAATACGTTTCGGCCTAGTATGTATGCCAAGTTTTTGGTTTACATGCATAACTGAGTTCACCCTGAGAGTCACTGCCACTATGATTCCAGTTGCCCCCAGCATGGCCCCAGAGTCCCACAGCATGGTCCTAGATGCTCCCAGTATGATGCCAGTTGCCCCCAGTGTGGTCCCACTTGCTCCCAGTATGATCCCAGATGCCCCTAGGGTGGTCCCAGTGGTCCTCATAAGTAAAGAGGGGGGGAATAGGGGATAGGGGGGACCCCAAAAATTTGAGGGCAGGGGGGCACCTACCTGTCTGCGCCAGGGAGGTGATGCTGACCGGCCGGGGCATGCTGCTCGTGCGTGGAGATATATGGGGGTGCCACCGCCAATGCTGTCACAGCCCCCCCCTTTGAAACCCCACAGCGGGGGTCTCACCTCCTGCCCCCTCACCAGCCAGGGGAGAGCTGTGGGGAGAGAAAATGGGGGGTGAGTGGGGGTGGGGAAGAGATGGGGGGACTGAACGAGAAGGGTGGGGGGAATAGGGGGGTCACCTGAGTGCGCCGCAGCTCCCCGTACTCCGGCCACAGCACCTCCAGCACCCTGCACTCCAGCAGGTCTGTGATGTGGAGCAGACCTTCCCAAGATGGTGGCAGGGAGAGGGTGTGGGGGGGCAGACCCTTCCAAGGTGGCGTCCAGGAAGGTGGACTCCTCTCAAGATGGCGGCCCTGAGGGAGGACAGCGTCACCTATTGCCGGGGTCCAGGACATGGCGGCCCGCTTCCTTGTGAGAGGCCAGCAGCAGGTTGGACTGCGCCCGCTGGAAACGCCAGACCTGTGGGGCAGAGGCTGTGGGGCTGGCCCCATGGCTGGTGTGGGGTGGGCTGCCCTCCATCCTCCTCCTCCTCCTCCTCGCCTGGGACTTGTGGGTCAAGTGCTTGAGGGCGATGTCGGCCAGGCTCTTGAAGAAGAGCTTCTCCTACAGACACACCTGTGGGGAGGGGAGGAGATGGCCACCAGTGATGGAGGAGGAGGAAGGTTCACAATGGTGGCCAGGGCTGAAGGAGGAGAAGGGGTCAAAATGGCAGCCAGGACGGGGCAGCAACTCACCTTGTCGGTGATGGGGAGGTAGCAGCAGCTGGCGGCGCAGACAGGGCACGGACCTGCGTGAGAAACCAGACTCGAGCACCCCTCCAAAATGGCGGTTATGAGGGAAAAAGTTTGGCAAGATGGGAGGGGGAACCCTTTGGTGAGGTGGACGGGGGGCGGGAATCCCTCCCTTCCGCCATGTTATGGATATAAGGTGAGGGGGCATCCCTCCCTTCCGCCATTTTAGGAGGTTAAGGTCAGGGGGCTCCTTCCCTTCTGCCATTTTAGGGGTTCAAGATGAGGGGGGTGCCCCTCCATTTTGTAGGGGTGAAGGGGCTCCTACCTGCGCCCCTGCACACCGCACGGAGGACGTGGCCGCACCTGGCGACGGCAAAGCGGGCTCCCTCTTGGCATAAGCAGCGCTTGTACTGGAACCAGTCCATGCTGGGGGGGTCAGCCGCCTGCTAGGGTGTCCGTGTCCCCGTCCCCCCCTTCCGTACCACGACCTGCCGGCTGTGGCAGCGCCAGGACCCCTTCACCCCTCAGTCTGTGAGGAAACGGAAGGGCAACGGCCGTTAAAAAGGGCGGGAAGCCTGAGAGGGCGGGGCTACTGCAGAAGAGGGCGGAGTCACCGTTACAAAGGGCGAGGAGACTGACAGGGCGGAGCGACTGCGAGAGGGGGCGTGGCCAGGGTGGAAAGGGGTGGAGCCATGGCTACAGTGGGCGGGGAGCAGGCTGGGATGAACTGGAATCGTGCTGGGAGCAACTGGGAGGGACTGGAACCACACTGGGAGGAACTGGGATCATGCTGGGGGCAACTGGGGGCAACTGCAATGACGTTGGGAGTGACACTGGGAGTGACTAGGAGCAACTGGGAACGTGCTTGGAGGAACTGGGATCATGCTGGGAGCAACAGGGGGCAAATGGAATGAAGTTGGGAGTGACTCGAAGTGACTAGGAACAACTGGGTGCAGGCTGGGATTGACTGGAATCGTGCTGGGAGCAACTGGGAGGGACTGGAACCACACTGGGAGGAACTGGGATCATGCTAGGATCAACTGGGAGTAACTGGAATGACGTTGGGAGTGAGTAGGAGCAACCAGGAGCATGCTGGCAGGAACTGGGATAAAGTTGGTTGCAACTGGGATGATGTTCGGAGTAACTAAGATCAACTGGGGTCATGCAGGGAGCAACTGGGAGTGACTGGAACCACACTGGGATGAGCTAGGAAGATGTTGGGAGCATCTTGGATGATCTTGGGAGTAATTAAGATTAACTGGGATCATGCTGGGAGCAACTGGGAGTGAGAGGAACCACACTGGTAGGAACTGGGATCATGTTGGGGGCATCTGGAGGCAACTGTAATGAAGTTGGGGGTGACTCGAAGTGACTAGGAGTAACTGGGAGCAGACTGGGATCCACTGGAATCGTGCTGGGAGCACCTGGGAGGGACTGGAACCACACTGGAAGGAAAAAGGATCATGCTGGAGGCAACTGGGGGCAACTGGAATGACATTGGTCGTGACTAGGAACAACCAGGAGCATGCTGGGAGGAACTAGGATCATGCTGGGAGCAACTGGGAGTGACTGGAATGACGTTGGGAGTGACATTGGGAGTGACTAGGAGCAGCTGGGAACATGCTGGGAGCAAGTGGGATCATGCTGGGAGCAAGTGGGAGTGACTGGAACCACACTGGGAGCATCTGGGATCATGTTGGGGGCAACTGGGATAGTGTTAGGCGTGACTAAGATCAACAGGGATCGTGCTGGGAGCAACTGGGAGTAACTCGAACCAGACAGGTAGGAACTGGGACCATGTTGGGGGCAACTGGGGGCAACTGGAATGACATTGGCAGTGACTAGGAGCAACTGGCAACATGCTGGGAGCAACTGGGATCATGCTGGGAGCAACAGGGTGTGTCTGGAACCAGACTGGGAGCAACTGGGATCTTGTTGGGGGCAACTGTGGGCAACTGGAATGACGTTGGGAATGACATTGGGTGTGAATAGGAGTAACTGGGAACACGCTGGGAGGAACTGGGATCATTCTGGGATCAAATTGTCAGGACCAGCTGTGAAGAGTGGCTCTATGTTTGGGGCCACATCCTACCTTTTACAATAGAAAAACAAGGCCGCTTGGCACAGGAAAAAAACATACCTCTTGGCAGCACCTCCCCACATTGCATCAGTTCAAAAGATTTAAAGTCCTACCTGTCTTTTCCAAATGAAACCCCTTGATATGGTTATTTTTCGTACATGTTAGCTACCAGCAAGCTTCTACTGGTACCTTTTTTCTGTCACTAGTCTCTTCTCTGCTCATGTTCAGCTATCACTGGAAATCTCATCACGTTGGATAGTTTACTGAAAATGTATTATAACCAAAAAGTGACATAACAGGGCTGTAATGGATTCTGCAAAGCATTTTGCTGCTGCTATTTTATAACAGGTACCACCTTCTTCTGGCAGGCAATTAAAACAAAATTCAGCTGTGAAAATTTTTGCAGTATACCCCACCCAAACTAATCAACAATGGTTAAAAATAACATGCCCCAGCAAAACCTTTCATGATACATGGCCACAACTCACAATTCTCTACAAAATGTTCACTTTTATAAAGCTCTGATGTAAAAATCAAATAATCAAGCAGCAATATTTTAAGTGCAGCACAGGGTCTTCCATGTCACTATTTGCAACGCTTGAATTCATTTACATTTTATCAAAATCTAATACAGATGACTTAGGAATTAAGTCATTTTTTTAATATCCGTCATTCTATGTAGTGACAGATTTCATGTTTTGCTTATCTTTATCTTTGCTTTCCTTCGATTTTTCCTTCTTGTGTTTGTGCTTTTGGCTCTTCTCCAATTCCGTTTCGCTTCCAATGTGTTTCTTATGCTTCCTGTGTTTCTTATGCTTCTTGTGCTTCTTATGCTTCTTGGGCTGCTGCTTCTCTTTTTTCTTTTTCTTTTTCTTGCTGTCTTGACTCTCTCCCGAGCTGGCACTGCTGCTGTGGCTTCGAGGCTGACTCTCAGAAGGGCTTTGACTACAGCTAACACTGGGACGGCTTTGACTTCTGCTTGCTTCAGGCTGGTCAACTGCAGCAGGTGCTGCTGTATCCTCTTTCACCTTATCAGCAGACTTTTCTTTGGGGTCTTTTGGACTTTTTCCTGCAGCTCCCTCATCTTTTGCAGATACATTACTCTCACTGTCATCTTCATTGTGGTCTTTCTTTGCCTTTTCCTCCTCGGCTGGTCTGGTTTCTGGGTGATCTTTTGTCACTTTTGGGTGAACTTTCTGTGGGGTACCAAGAACCTTCTCACCCTTTTGAGAGGAAGATGTTTCAATGCCGCCTGTCTTGGGAAGCTCCTCCTTCACTTTTTTCGCAGGAGGTTCCATTCCAGGACATCTTTCACGAAATGAAGGAAATCCTTCGTTCTCATCTCCTTTTCTTCTCTTCTGGTGTTTTTGATGTTTATTTCCTTTGCCATCTCCCTGTGGATATTCCATTTCCTTCTCTTTTGATTTGGTAGGATCTTTGACGACATGGTGTGCTCTTCCAGAAGATTTTCCAGGGTAATTTCCAGCTCTATTACCAGCTGACCTTGACCTAGAACAATAGTTACGACTCTTCCCTTCGCCTCTTCTTGGATACAGCCGCGATCGCGAGTAGGAATGCAAATGGGAACGACAAAATGATCGAGAGTGGGAGCGAGAGGGGGAAGAAGCTGATCTTGACTTGGAGTAGGTATAGAAACTTCTAGAGTAAGATGAAGCACTAGAAGGAGACTTGGACCTTAAAAAAAACACAACACACACACACGAAGTTAATTCAAAACAGTCACTCTCCCCAGTTTTTTCCTTCCAGATTTGCTTTGGGGTTTTTGACTCTCCATACACTTATGTTCTTTCAGCTGCTGACATAATGCTACTGCCAACCGAAGAACTTAATAACATGTACAAGTTTCGGCTCACAAGACAGAACAGCTGTTGCTTTGTTAATGGAAAAACATACAGGAAGGCTAAGTCTGTTTCCACTCACTTCTACCACGCGAACTACCATAGCTATCGGCTGATTTAAGGTGGTGTATAGTGGCCTCTACTGCTATGTGAACGCACCCATTTTTTCACTACTCTGCAACGACATGCAGCGCAAATCATTTTTGTTGCAGTAAGATGCAAAAAGAGCAAGTCTTAATGGCTACAGTGCAGTATCAAACATCAGGAAAACACGATTTGGCCTGAAGACAGTAAAGCTCAATTTTAAAATGCCAGCTTAGTCTCTTTAACTTCACTACTTCTTTGGCAATTTGTACAGGATGCAAAATACTTGCACTGCAGTCTTACAATCAACACTTCTAGCCCAATGTCCTAGCAAAATCTTGCACATACCTCTAGCTCTAACCAAGGATAGTGACAGCGCTTCAAGAAAGAGTCGTATCTAAATGCTTCTAAACTCAGCCTCGAGTAATATGACTCAATGCCATTACTCTAGGAAGGATACTGACAGCATTACTAAGAGACAGCTATGCAGACTCCTGCCCAAGTGATTTGGGGGGATAGAAAACATCAGCTGCCCTGCGTTTTTTCTTCACAAGTTTCTCTTGTTTTTCATTTAACAATGTCAACAAAATTCTAGTGAAAGCCACCAGTCTGCAGTCCAGCTTAAAATCTCTCCGTGTACCTACAGGAGAGAGACAAAAGAGGAAGACAATTTCTCTCACATATCTCCTCCGATGTGCTTTGAGGTAATGGTTACAATCAGAACAGGGAGATGCAGAAAATCCGGCTACTACACCTATTCAGTTCCTAGCCTCCTCACGGCTCTCAGGAGGTGAAGGATGTCATTGCAGAGAAGCTTCAGGGAAAGAGACCCCTGTTCCTTAACAACTGCTGCCCCATTATCACCATCAGTCAACTGTAATCTCTGCCATATTTGAGCCAGTAACCTACCTATGAAACTCCTATCCCTGCTAATCCCTTGAATCATCCAATCCATCCAATGAGAGAGGGGTGCAGTGGAACTCCCCCTGATTCTTCCAGACAACCTGCTGCTCCATTACAGACATGTAAACCAGTTACCTGGAAAACGAATGCCTACGCTCCTCTGGAATCTTTTTACATTCCATCAATTCCTTAGCAAAATCACTGGTAAACTCATCAAGTTTGGACTTTTTCTTTTCCCTGTTAAAATAAGTTTGACCTTTATTACAAAAAGGCACCAAGAGACAAAACATGGCCAATATGAGAAAATATAGACTGCATGCAAATGCAACAGGGGAACATCCCATTTCAGCAAAAACAGTTCAGCGTTCCTACAAGTTTTAGGGAAAGTTTTAGAATTACATTTGTCTTGGTTTAGTTTTGCATGTTTACCATCTGCAACACAAAAGTATACTGGAAAAAACACTGTCATTTTTGCTTACGTCAGGTGCACTTGAGTGTAACTGCAGCTCATTATGTGATCAAAATACAAAAATGAAGAACAACGCAGCTTCACTGAGCCAAATACTTACTCCTCTTTAAGACTCCGTTGTTCTCTGTAAAACTCCTCCCCAGAGAAAGGAGATGCTTGAGTCCTTGGGATGGTAGGTGGAGGAGACATGGGTACTGCTCTTGGAACCCAAGCTGATGACGTGTTTGCGGGAGCTGGGGGATATCCTGGAGGGGGGACAGCGCACCCAGCAGATGGAGGCTGGCCAGGTGGAAACTGAGGAGGAAACGGTGGTGGTGGTACCCCCAGTGGAAGAGGAAGTGCGTGGCGTGCTGGAGGATACAAGGGAGCTGGAGGCACAGGCACAAAGACTGGTGTTGATTCTGGTAGTGCTGGGGCCTGAGTCCTTTGGGTACACTCGCTGTGCAGGCGTCCTCGATTTGGACCTCTAAAGAAACCCAAAACCATGTGTCACTGTTTGTTACACTCTGTCGGATTTTAAAGAGGAAAGCGAAGGAAGCGGGAGCATGGTGGGGAGCACTTCTTGTTCTCAACTTAAGCATTTTTCTCCCTGCTTTCCGTTCATGTGAGATTACACTCATTTCTTGATCCTCATACTTGCCTTCCACATCCTCACCCCCAACACTCCCCTCGGTCTTCTCTCCTGACACTCAGCTTTGCAGCTGCAAGTGGAGGCTGCCCACGCTTAACAGAGACTCCCATCTCCCACGTGCCATGTGCCCACCGCTCCTCTGCTACTCCTGGAGACACTTAATATTTCGCACTTCTAACCTTCAAAGTCCTGCACAAATATTAACTCATCTTCTCTCAAACTTCTTTTAACCTCTTCCACATACGCTTCCTGTGCTGTCGCCTCATGATGATGTACTTGGCCTGTTCTTGTCCCTGCATTGTTATTTTCTTGCTTACTGAATCTGAGATTTTAAATCATCTGTGGGGTGGATCCCCATTTTTGTTTGGATTTATCTTTGAGATTTTATAAACACAGTGCACCCTTACAGTCGATCTAACATCAAGCATATAAAAAAATGAAGGACTGACTTGGCACAGCAATAAGAGATAAAACAGACTCTTCTCTTTCCAACGGAGAGAAAGCAGCTTGGCTATCTGAGACGACTAAATTGAAGAAACTCAGAATTGTCCTAAAATAACAGCCTTGACTTTTCCAATGATTTGCTCAATCAGAATCAACTAAGTTGTTCAAAAAAGAATGCTGGAGGCTGGTTTCTATTGGGAAATCAATTTCTTCAGCCTTATACAGCCAGTGAGCAAAAGGGTGGCTTTCCACCTGATCCTTTAATTAGATTTGATTTTTAGATGCACTTATGGTTTCCTCAGAAAGCGTGCATTTTTCAGAGTCCTCTTTTCAATTATGCACTGGACTTCTATTGTAAATAATCTTACTGCGAGCACATACCCCTTTGTTAAAGCCAATTCAAATTAGGCCATTTAAAAATTAATGACCACTTGTATTCTACACAACTATCTGTGCACACTTACTTCATCATAAATCAGCTGTTGTAGAATTTATGTGTTACAGCCTCATTTAACAGGTTACCAGTATGAATACATTGAATTTCTGCAGAACACTTACAGTTCCCAGCCTGGTCTGCCACCTGCTGAGCAAATTGTACTGGCTCTCGCTGGATGACCTTTTGGAGTGGAGAGAGGAAAAAGCAAAAAATCCCATTCAGTGTATCTGAAGATCATTTTTTAACAGAAATTCTTTTTAGAAAAATTAAAAGTTACAGTTCCTTACCAGTGGTGCGTGTTGATTGTCCTTGGGGGCCCAGACGACTTGGTAATGCTGGTTGTCTTAGTACAGGGGTCTGACAGCCCTTGTGAATAAATGCAGACAGTTGGAAAACAAGCTCTACTAAAATACAAGAATCGCTGCAAATGTTGAAACAAAGCTTACCTTCTCTTCCAACAAACTGCTGACTGACAGAGACGAATATGTAGAATGTTCAGCAGCAGTCACCAGAGCAGCAGGAGGTGTAAGAGTCACGAGTGGGGGTGGTGGCAGTGGCAGCTGCTGCTGCTGGTGGTGCCACATCTGCTGACGGTGCCTTCTTCTGTAACCGGCTCCATTTTTGAAGTTGCTCACAGCCTAGAGGCAGAAAAACATTTACGCAAAGGTAATATGAAACTTCAGCAGATATACGAACAAAAGCCTCCACAGAGTAAAATTACTTGTGTAATTAGCTGTAAATGCTATCAATCCCCAAAGAAATCAACATGCCGATACATGAACACATCACATTAAACACTGATACTAGTGATTGGTAACTCGGAGTGTCTGTATTCAAAGTACTGCCCTGTTAACACAGAATTTGAAAGCGAGGCAATCACCTTAAACAAAAGCATGACCTGAATTTGCCAGATTGTCTCCAAGGAGTTGTAAGCTTCTGTGATAACAGATAATGCACTTGAAAGGTAAATTTAGCCTTATTCAAGTCAACCTTGCTTAAGCAGATGTAAACTAATATTTCCTTCCCTTTCAGCTTTTTACAAAGAGCCTATTCTTACAAGCACTTTACGTAAAAGTCATCAGGTTACCCGGCGTAGGCACTTGTTGGCCACTAAAGCATCAGGCGAAACACCTGTCTGATGACACTCTGGACATCTATGCTCCTCAGATTCCAGTAAGGCTGTTCTAATACCTGTGTACAATTAGAATAATCAAAATAGCATTTAGCCAAACTAAGGAAGTTTTGGGGGTTCTAATCAACTATAAAAACACCTATATGATCAACAGGTGAATATGGTCTTGAAGTGAGAGCATGAAGCTATAAAGGTTCAATAGCGTAAAAAATTTCTAGTATGCAGCAAATAACTCTAGAGTTTTGGTATGTCACTGTTGTAACATTTGAAGATGTAGAGTAGGCTGTGTCTTGATGTTTCAGCTAGTCTTTTTCCCACTATATAGTACAGTGAGAAGTCCCCACCCTCCAGGTTAACGAATAAAACTTGTCTCAGAAAAACAAATAGTAGGTTCAAAAAACCATTACTAGGTTCGCGCTCTGAAGGTTTTAACCAACTCTCCCGTGGAGGAAAATGTGGATTAAATGCTGCTAACTATCCGTTTGTTGCAGACCACCGAAAGTCACCAGAGTTGGCTATATAGTTTTGTATGAGAGAAAGGGCTGTGGGCAAACTAAATGCACTCAATATCCAATACTGCAATCACCTGCACAATCAGCCACTCCTCTCATACTCGTCCTTCCGCATGTAAATTTAACTAAAAAGCTATGTATTTTACTATTTATTTATTTATTTAACTATTAAAGCTCTGTGGCTTTTTTCCCCCTTTATACGAGAAGAGCCCTTTCCTATTCAGGGTATACTTAAGTATAAAATAGAACTGGTAACAAAATAATTTCGCTATCTCCTCTTTCTGCTTTCAGAAGAGCAGATGTGCTGTTTTGAATTAACAAACATGGGAGTTCACACTTACATTCATCACGATAACTGTTTCCACAGCAGGGAATAATAGCCGCATCAGTCATTATCTCCTTACAAATGAGACATAAAATCTCCTCTGGAATAGGATCATCTGAGGAGGAAGAGGATGGCTCCTCCGGTAAAAAGGGAGGCTTTTCCTTCTCTCTTCTAGCATAAGCTTCCCTGGAGGAGGGGAAAGGGGAAGGAAAAAGAAACAAATTAAAGATGGGTAAAGGAGAACTTTTCCAAGCTTTGGATCTTATCAAAGGAAGACAGGAGATGGAATTCTTCTCACTCCACATTAGCCTCCTAAAACATAGGCATTTAGTTGAACCTACTTTTCTATAGCCACCACACTAGAATAGGGAGGGGGGAACAATTTTCCCACCGCAGACCTCTCCCATTCAGTGGATCAACAACGAAATTAGCTCAGATGAGCTTGTGGGTCGAGATAAGGACAGGAGAGATCACTCACCAATTACCGTCACGGGCAAAACAGACTCAGCTTGGGGAAAATTAACTCAATATATTACAAATCAACCAGAGTAGGGTAATGAGAAATAAACCCAAATCTCAGAACACCTTCCCTCCACCCCTCCCTTCTTCCCAGGCACAGCTTTACTCCCAAATGCTCTACCTACCCTCCCCCCCCAGCGGCGCAGGGGGACAGGGAATGGGGGTTACGGTCAGTTCATCACACCTTGTCTCTGCCGCTCCTTCCTCCTCAGGGGGAAGACTCCTCACTCTTCCCCTTCTCCAGTGCAGGGTCCCTCCCACGGGAGACAGTTCTCCATGAACTTCTCCAGCGTGGGTCCTTCCCATGGGCTGCAGTTCTTCACGAACTGCTCCAGCATGGGTCCCTTCCATGGGCTGCAGTCCTTCAGGAGCACACTGCTCCAGCGTGGGTACCCCACGGGGTCACAAGTCCTGCCAGAAAACCTGCTCCGTGGGCTCCTCTCCACAGATCTGCATGTCCTGCCAGGAGCCTGCTCCAGAGCGGGGTTCCCACGGGGTCACAGCCTCCTTTGGGAACACACCTGCTCCGGCGTGGGGTCCTCCACGGGCTGCAGGTGGACATCTGCTTTACTGTGGACCTCCGCTCCACCGTGGACCTCCCTGGACTGCAGGGGGACAGCCTGCCTCACCATGGTCTTCCCCACAGGCTGCAGGGGAATCTCTGCTCCGGCGCCTGGAGCATCTCCTCCCCCTCCTGCTTCACTGACCTTGGTGTCTGCAGGGTTGTTTCTCTTACATGTTCTCACTCCTCTCTCCGGCTGCCGTTTTCCCTCTGTCCCAACTTTTTTTCCCTTCTTAAAAATGTTATCACAGAGGCGTCACCACTATTGCGGATTGGCTCGGCCTTGGCTGGCGGCGGGTCCGTCTTAGAGCTGGCTGGTATTGGCTCTCTTGAACACAGGGGAAGCTTCCAGCAGCTTCTTACAGCAGCCACCCCTGTAACCTTCCCCCCCACCCCCGCTACCAAAAACTTGCCACACAAAGCCAATACAGACATTTACGCACGGTTTCTCTCGTTCACTTTTTGGTCGGTCCAATTAATTCCATACTTACACATTAACACGTGGTATTGCGTATTTTCCAGTTTTTGTCACCATGACACCCTTCCTTTTGGGATCTTTCACCTCCACCAAGAAGCTCCTTGGAATTCCTGTGGTCTTTTTCATCCTGG
The DNA here is from genome assembly GCF_964188355.1 of Buteo buteo. Taxonomy (NCBI): domain Eukaryota; kingdom Metazoa; phylum Chordata; class Aves; order Accipitriformes; family Accipitridae; genus Buteo; species Buteo buteo. The sequence continues at coordinate 1,516,480 of NC_134203.1, forward strand.
GCACAGACCCAAAACTTTCGTCCTGTTGAGACAAGAAATGCAGACATACCGCATCTTAAGACCCACACTTAAAATGACATTTCAATGATGATTTTAAGTAGCAAGAGCCTTTAATCCTCTCCTTTTACCTAGCGTAAGGGTCGCTCGACTAAAATACTTCTTTTCCTAAATGAATACAGCCAGGATGTTCCAAAGGCTTGAGCAGTGTTTTGAATTCGGTCGACATTCTTTGGCTTACCCTCAGGTTCCTTAAGGGCGAAACAGCCCTTAGCTCACCATCCACTCAGAGAAGAGACACAAAGCCGCTCCTCCTCCTCCAAAGGGCAATGCAGAGGGAGAGCTTAATGCAGTGCTCTGAATCACTCACTGGGGAAACTTATGTTCACCATCTCTATATGAAGGCTAAATTCATACCTCATGCATGTACCTTCAGTGACTAACATTAAACGGCATGAAGACGCAACCAGAGGCTTGTCTGATTAAAACACACAAATGTTCAGTAGATGGGGTCAACAGAAACATCTTCTTTTTATACAAAATACTAAAAACTATGAACTGTCACTAAAAAGAGTTAAAACCAGAAAAATTTCCAATAACATTGAAATGTACAAAAACACGCATACAAGTTCACAGAGAAAGATCTATGGACACATTTCATGTCCATGACCTAGAAAAAAAGAAAATTTTACATTTCTAATTCCAGGTTTCCCTCAAATTCTGAAAGGCTTTGCAACATTGCCATATAAGCTCTGTATTTCACCCCAAGAGAAACAATTCTTCACGTGAGTATTCATGTACTTGTTACCTAACTGCCAGGGTAAAACAATTAAAAACTAGGTAACACCAGAAGTCCCCCACAATCTTACCCCATTTCTTGGGCAGTTCTTCATAGAGTGGCCAGGTTTTCTGCAACGATGGCAAGTATATGACGATGCAGGTGGACCCACGGGTTTCTTCATGTAACTGCAAGTTTTGGGGGAATAAAAGAACAAGGTATGCACATGTCTCGCTTGTTAAACCAAACACCTCTACAGTTTTTTCCATAATCTTCAAAGAACAGATCTGACATTATCAACACTTACTTGATTGGATCATATTCATGGCAGGACTGGATCATCATAGCTTTTATTTTATCCTCTTCGGAAGCACTGGCTTCAGCCAGATTGGCAGTCTGTTTAACAGGCAATTATTTGACACGCACATTAGAAACACGTTTAAGCCCACACAGCCAAAGACAACACCGCTCACCCAGTCCTGTAAAGAGCAGCACAACACTAGCTGAGGTTGCATGAAAAGAGCTGCTTATAGAAAATACCGTTGTCCTGAAGATGTTCTGGGGAGCCCTTACACCGTTATTACATGGTGTTTGTGTGCGTGTTAACCTACTTGACAAGAGCGTTCTTGGGCACTCAAAACCTTAGGCTCTGTTTGTACCTTACAGAAAGACTGGCGTAACCAATCCAATTGTCTTCCAAGTGGACCGAAGGCATAAGTAGACAACATTACACGATCCAGTATTTTTAAGGTGATTTTTAAGCTCCAGCCTATTTGAAGAAGACATCCACTGTACATTTAATTGAGAAAGATGCATGCAAGTATCCTTATTTACATTTTGCAGCATTAAAGGGACACACAACTTAAGAGTCAGGGAAGTTGTTTTTGCTTGCTGAAATGCAGCTTCCCACACAGAAGCATTAAAAGCAAGCAAGCTTTTAATAATCCCTCAGCAAGACAAAAGATTCTTGTCACTACAAATTTGACCATCATGTGCTGGAGGCAGTCCAAACTGCATGCTTCTCCCTCTACTAACTTCTTCATATTAAGTGATTTAACTACAGGAAGCACAATCTGCATTTTTTTTTCCAGTTGACTGTGTCCTTTTAACATATAAATTGTAATATCAACCTTATGCAGAAATAGATCTTTCAAATTATTGAAGCCAGCTGTTTTTTCAAAGTAGTATTTGTTCCAATGTTTTTATTTCACACTAGTCCAGATCCAAGCAGGGTCTAAGGGAGAGGCTGTAAAGGATGTGGACCTTCAAGCACCTAGCATTCAGATCAACCACTCAGATCAACCACTCATGGTTCTGTTTTTATATGTATTCATTCACAAAAGCAACCAACTAGTTTCAACATTCTATTAAATGGATGTTTCATAGACACCATTTTTTTCTCCACAGTAACATAATCCAGAGCAACACCTATGAAATCATTTCCATTAACATTTACAGAAAGCTTTACAGATACTTGACTAATTTCTTTGAACCCAACAGTTTACAAAACACATCCAAAACCCACAACACATTAGTAGGAATAGACCAAAATTCAAATATGGCATTTCATACGTAGTAATAATAAACCAGAAAACTCTTAACGCATCACCTCCATGCCAAGTCAGTCTGCACTAAAGACGTTAGAGTAAGTAACAGGTTTGAGCTGCTTTCCATTATGTTCCTGTATTTTTCTGAAATACTGAAATTTTCTCAAAAGCTTAAATGTGTACACCACAAGGACACTTCTTCATATTTTAAGAGTAAAATTTGGCATAAGTTTACAGTACCAAGGACATGTTTAGGGACAGCACTAATGGAGACCAAGTTCTTTTGGTGGCTACCTTCCAAACATTTTTTTTCCCCCCCCAGATGCACACAATTTAATTTCTTCAGTGAGAAAGGAAAGAAGTGACCAGTGTGAAGAGATTCCTCTTTCTTGGAAATGAACTCCAGCCTTCCTTTTCAGAAGAAAGAACTAGCTCCTCTGCATTAGGCCCTGCCCTCTCTAAGCTTTGTAACTTTAAAGACTAGTTCTTTCATTGGCTAGCACTATGCCTTTTCACAAAGTGCAGCCAGTAGTGCTTTCCCAGAGGAAGGTACACATTGTTGAGCAAAAAATGCAAGCAGGTCCATAGCAAAACATGGCATTACAACAGTTCCAGAAGGTCACATCTGCTAATATGCCACACATACACATCGGTATATTCCTAGAAACAATCAGGTACACTTTCACACTTCACACAGTCTGCATTCCAACAAATTAGATTATGTTGTCTACTGTCTATATACTAGCATTTATGAAACTGTGCAGCATTAAAAGAATGGATCTGTAACTTTAATGGCTAGAAATTCAAAAACAGCCATGCAATTGTCCATGTTACAGAAACGATTCTCTTTTGGCTGTTGCACACTCCCCCCTCCAAATGCCCGTAACTTACAGCCCATTCAATTCTTCTGGAAAAACTGTTAGTTTCCAATGCAAAATCAATGAAACATATGAGAAATGGTAAACAGCTTCTGAAATGCTGCTTCTGTGTGTCTGGAAGATGAGTAATAGTGCAACATTACGTTGAGGCTGATAAGGTACTCCCCTTCTATCTTCCCAAAGTGGGAACTGCTCTTTACAGGCTAGTACCAAAATAGACACACATTTTAAAGTTAAAATTAATACTTTAAATTAATAAAAATTAAATTAAATTTTGTTTCCATTACAACAGTTATCCAGCTATAGATCACAGTATAAGATTTTAAAAAACAAAGCAAACACTTTTTTTTTTTAAAGAATTTGAAAAGAATATATCTATACCTTAGCAAGGTGGGCCAGAGAAAGAGATGCAGGAGAGTCATCTGTCTGTTCACAAAAAATTAAACACATATTCAAGTTCTACAGTCAAAACATAGCAATAGTTAAGGTCTACTGTAGTCTGAAAGTCTGCACTATATCCTCTGAGTGTCGCTGACAGGGGCACTGCCAACCCCGTGCAATTTGTGTTTGCTCAAAACAAAGTCCAAACCTATGGCACCTTAAGAGTGCCTGTGTGGTTAATGAGAAGAAACGAAAATAACCAAACCCGCTCGACATCAACTTACTGCTCCACAGTATCTCAGAGAGGGACCCTTGTCAAATGCTCACATCTGTCAATTTTCAGCTAAAAAGGATTTCAGTTTATTTGAGAAGGAAGCATCACTACAGGAAACTTATTTGCAGTGTAGCTTGTCAATTAATCCGTTAACATCTCATCACTTCTAAATGCACACAGTTATGCTTTTATGAAGACAGTAGCTGCCTGGCAAAATCAAGCACAGGTGTATCAGCCCTCAACCATGAACTCTGCCCCTCCTGTCGTCACTAAGTTTAAAAATGCCAAACTCACCATACCCCACAACACCCAAATAAAAACACCAAGCCAGAACATCAGCCATGAAAGTAAACCACCACTTTGTCTAGAAAAAAACAGGCTGCTCAAATTAGTGAAATAAAGGTGTTTACCATGACAGAGCGGCCTACAAAAACAGACAATACTGATGTCTTGTATTTTATTAGACCACAGGCCATACTATCCAGATTAGTTCCGGAGGTGTGAGAATTTAATATTATGCTTCTTACTAGCAGAGCAAACCCAATTTTTAATGATGATGAAAACATGGAGTCAGAGCACAGTCCTGTAATTTTTTTCTCCACTGCAACCACACTCCTCCCTCCCACCTACCTCCTGGAACACCCTGCAGGAGTGAAGCCCTCAGGCCACTAGTTTGCAATAGGCTGCAGCGTTTATGGAGAACTAATACTGAAATGCTGGTTTTCCACAAGTAAACAGGGTAACACTTAGCTTGTTCCTTTTCCAGAATATGGAATTATATTATGCCACAAGCAGCAGTTAAGCTTACACTAGCAAAACATGATCAGAAAGACACCTGAATCACTGCTTATTAGGACTTCGGTTGTTCAAAAATGTAGAATAAAGTGTCACAGCGTAAACTGAACAGCTGTCCTCAAGACACAGAAAATAGGAGGAAAAGGCTAATCTCACTCCTGGAGTGCTGCATTTAAATTACAGTGGTTTCCTAAAACCCAATAGCTTGGTTAAACTGAAAATTCAGCCAGGAAGGATCACAGCTGTGCTTGGCGGTGCTAAAACAATGCGCGTGACTCTCTGCATTTCTGCAGCCTCTGAGGACTAATACCAACTAGAGATCCTTGCAGTTACTGAAATAGGAATACGAAAACAAATAGGATTCACTTTCTTGATTTGGCAGTAGTAACGGTAGGACAGCAGCACAGATTTGGAAGTGTAGAATGACAGCTAACATAAGAGCAAGACAATTAAGAAATATTCAAAGTATAAGGTTTTGTGCATCCTTTAAAAAAAAAAAAATCTGAACTGATTTTAACATTGCTGCTTTACTGTTCAACAATAATTGGCAAGCCTTCCCAGTGATTTATTCAGACCACACTAAGATCCAGGTTTGGCTTTGAAATACATGCAGAAAGACGTTTATTTAAAATAACAAAACAAAACAAAACCCCACACACTTTAGACCAAGACCTGAGTTAGCTTTAAGAATAAAGCTAACTGTGCCTCCAACACTAGAAGCACCTGAGGCTGCAGTGCTTTTACTCTGTGTGTGAGACAGAGAGAGAGAGAGAGAGGACTTGTAAAGAGAGATGCAAGGCTTCCACCCTCCCTATGGCTACCCACAACCCACATCAGGTACAGTCAGAGCAAACAAGAAGGGAACAGTCTTGCTTTGTCTTCCTTTTAATTAGTTCTAACTAACACTAAGTCTTCCCTCCCACTCCAGGATTTTTCCTTTCTTAAAACAAAATATTTTTTTGAGACATCTATCTAAGCTTATGGTAAGATGCTACTTAGAAACGTAATACAAAGACACCAGGGAACACACGAGGCTGAAAGAATGGTAACCTTATTGATGAAGATGTGATTTGTGTTTATACACAAGCTAGTAAACAAAGAGAAAAAGAACTCTTTCCAAGAAATAAAACCCCATCTCAGTTAGATCAAATACTATAAAGGTAGTTTACATAAATGCCTTCCATTAACTGCTAGGGTCACTGGGCTCACAATGAGAGCCTTTCATGTCCAAAAAGGAAGTTGAACCAATCAGTGATAGAATTATGGATGTCAGGTTTAGGCTTAGTGTTTTTACACCAACATACAAGAAGTTTTCCACTTTAAGTTCATTGTATACCATTCCACGAGAATCAGAGGCTGTATTCTTGACAGAACACAACCCCAGAGCTCATCAATTTCTAGATTAAGTTACCCAAACAGCTGATCAAGGGATCAGATCCAATGATCCAGGGTTAGTGCAAAGCCTCACACCATTCTAGTGAAGAAAAAGCAGTTATACTTGAAGATGAAAAATAAAAACCAACAAATAGGAATTTTTACATTATAAGGGCTATTTTGAAAAGCACAGTTACACCTAGCCTTCGACCCAAGTCGCAAATCCAGATCTAGACCATTACCAGTCAGGTATTTCCTTGTGTGACTTCTCTCTAGTTTAGCAGCCGAATGACAGTGTTTTCTAACCCGAAGAAAAATGCTGCCCCTTTTCCAAATGGAAATTCAGAGTGGGGGTATACTAAAGAAAGGCTTAACCTTTGGGAAATCAAAGCAGCATCCAACCCCGAAGCCACCCAGGTCCAAAAAAGTACTGCAGGCAGAAGTTCAGACAAATGACAGGGATTTTACCCACAAATACACCAGGCTCTAACCTTGTGCCAAAATCTCTACACTGGGTCTTAGATATTTTCATTTGCAGACAAACTATTAAACTAAACTGCTTCATCAGATAGAGTGGAAAGATCAAATGCAGAACTTCCGAATACCACTTTGCGGAGCAACCATATTTAAATTCATGGCAATCTCTTAAAGACATACATGTACTCAGAGGGGCCCAAATAATATCACTTCAATTATACACTTTTAGGAACAAATACCCAAGCATTTAAGGACATGAAATGGAAACATTTAGCTGCACATGACTGTCCTCAAAATGTATGGGATATGTTGGTTTGGCTATTTGTTTGAACCCCCAGGTCACAAGTACGAAACAGTACCAAGTTTAACCACGGTGGTTTCTCCGTGAGTTTTGATAACATTTTCAAAATCCATTGGGCAAAAAGAGTATTTTAAAAAAAAAAGCTAAGTGATATAATGTGGAAATAGCAGAAAATTCACTCCAAACAATTTGGATTGCAAGAAACAAAAAGCACAAAACAACCTACAAACAAAACAATGTACAAACATACGCTTTACTAGCTATACACAGATGTAGAACATGGCACCATGTTCAGTTGTGCAAACCTCGCACCTACATGATCTAAAAGCGATCATACATTACCTGTACAACACAAAGTCATCCAGGAAATAGTCTAGCATATTCAATGTGAAATGCAATGCATCACTAGGCACCAATACCAATATTTACATTAGACCTGTGCAAGTGATGGCATTACCCAGTTTTTCCTATGCTGAATCAAAGACATTGTCTTTACAACATACACCAGGTTTTACTGGAATATATAATTAGTTAATGTTTGGAAAATTAATACAAGGCTACATGGTTTAGAATTAAGAGCAGTGTGTAGAAAAAAGTGTGAGATTGTGTTTTTACATACTGCTTTTGATGTTCCACGCACTGGCTCAGTTTGACTCCTGGAAGAAGAAATAAAGGTGATTAGAATTTCAAGTAAAGCACTTGGACCCAGCATAAAGCAGTGACAACAGGTTATAAAACCTGAACATCAAAACATCATGTTCTGATAGTCTAGGGAATGGGGAAATTTATTCATATACCTAAACTGTTCTCTCTCGGCACATTCAGCGCAACTAAAAAACCCAACAAACAGACCCAAATCCCGTTTCTACTTTGTCACAAATTAAGATGTACAGTTATAGAACACAACAGTGCAAGAGGAAGCCCTCAGGTATTTTGTCTCTGCTGCGTCAGTATCAAAAAGATGAAGTCTGTATCACAGCTTGGTGTTCTTAAATAATCAACTCTCAAAATACAAAGGCAACTTTAACCAATCCGTATATATCTAGTATTACAAATGGGTACCAGATACAGTACTTTAATTTCCAAGAAAGAACACTGACGTTCTAGACACTTTGAAGTGCAAGTTTACTTCAGAGAAAACAGTCAGTCATCTGACAAAGAGATAACAAGAATGGCAGCAGCATAGGCTTTAGAACAGAGTTTCTTTGTGAAAGCCCAAGCACTGTATTCAGATAGCTCCTACATTTAGCATATGCAAGATTGACTACAAATAGTAGTAGAAATGTCACCTGAAAGCAGTTTCTGGGGTTTGGTGTGATTTAGGAGCCCTGTGACAAAAAAGAAAAGGTCTTACTTGCCAGAATTTGCTTTAAGATAATCTTGAAAAGGCTACAATCTTTTTGGCAATAGTCATTACATTTGAAAACTTGCTGAGATTCCACACACTTATTGATCTGTATCTGCATGCCACTCATCAGGAATCAGACGTGCAGCCCTTGATCTAGTTAACAAACAATTCATACGTCATCCAAAGCGTCCCATGAGCAGAGACAATTCAATGGCTGCTGTGGAATTTACGTACAACTAGAAAGGCTCATGCTTCCTGCCACTGCTAGAATACCACCAGGCTCGCAAGTACAGCCACGTACCTCCTGAAGATGGGGAAGTACAGGGAAATACTTTAGATTACCACGCAATGCTTTCTTCATCCATTTACCTTGAAGAACATACAACAAGGTGAGTAACGCATTTTTGAAGGCCTCTCCACCGTTATAGCATACATTCCTCGTTCCCAAACATTAACCACTCTACCAGTTGTTTCTGCAATGTTTCCAGCTGAAGGAATAGAAAGCTCATCTGCCTGGTTCATTTTCAACACTACAACAGCAGCGCCATTCTTTCCTTATCCCCACATACAGGTCTTTGCTTGATCTTTGATGCTAGCAGCATCTCTCCTCTCATTTCAGGGCAGGATTATGATACCAGGAGAGAGCGCCAGCCAACCAGAAACGGAGGATGCGTTGACAAGGCGGCACTAAGCACACATATTTAAGTTAAACATGGCCAAAACAAGGCCATGGTTACAAGCACAACACTGTGCCGTCCTGAATTCCTAGGTAGTGCCTGAAAGCACTGCAGCAACTGCTGAAGTAATATGCCCAAAGTTTACAGGCAGACTCACAGCAATTCAGGGTTTTTTGCTCGCAAATGCTTCACAGGTACCAGGATGCTGCTGTGCTGTTTTTTCAAGACACACAGTAACTCACCAGTCTACTTTATTGCCTGAGAACCAACATGAG